>NC_092411.1:287843742-288210409 GCF_040894005.1 Engystomops pustulosus
AATCGGGCCCTTAGTAAATGACCCCCATTATCATAATAAAGTTAGGTTCCAGGATTATTAAATTACAGATTACGGCAGAGGCCGGAGGTGTCTTATATCAGATCTGCTTCTGCTGGTAGATTCCTCATGGTAAGTTTCCTTTAAGGGAAAGTTATTCAATACAACCTGTGTAACTATGGATTGGTCAGTATTGCACAGTATGGACCTCAGCATGTCCGGTAGCACCATAGTGTCAGGCTAAGGTATAGGATGTGGTAGGACTATGTATCCGGCTCTGGAGCCACAGACCAGAGAAGTTGGGCTGAGGGGTGATGGGTGATGTCACTATTGTAATACATCCAAGTACTTTGGGCAGGTCCCAGACTGTTCCCTTTACTCTCCCGGCCCCAGTAATCCGCTATATATCAAGCACTAGACGGTTTACGGCTGGTATTGTCTTCTCCTGGGCTGCAGCCTCCCGCTCCTCCAGCATGACCTCCTCCATAACCTTCTCCTGGATGGGTCTCGTGAGGCCGGGCTGCGTGGCCAGCTCATTAGCGCAGAATAAAGGAGCGATTATTGTTGTGTTTTTGTAGTTTTGTTGCTTTTCTGCCAAGCGTCTGCTGCTCTTGAATGGACGTCAGGCCATAACTTCAGCTTCCAGGTCTCCCCGGGAGATCGGGATATTATTCTCTGTTCTCCTAATTGTCCTAATACAACGTGATACGATGATGTGGGGATACAAGCGCCTTGCCCGTAACATCTGCACGTTCTTCTGCAGGAGCGAGTCACCAAATGTTTGAATAAGAAGGATGAGGCTCCGAGAGGAGAAGATACAAGAAGAGAAACTATTCTATCAACATACTGATACATTGGGGCTCATTAGCTTACACGTCCCGTCGCGATCCCACGGTGCGTTGTCCAACGAGGATTTGGGTCCGGCGCAATTCACTAAGCTCGTGCGTCCGAGTTCCTTCCCATGTCGCTGCTGTGCTGAGGTCCGCCGGAGTTCCCCTGCTTCCTCCTGGTGCATGTGAGTGCTGATCTTGCGACACATTTCCTTTTTTAAATTCCGCGGTTTGTCCGTTCAGACCCTTAGTAAATGAGCCCCACTGTATATAGAGATATGACACTATACTTACATCTCTCTATATATTTTCAGACTAAAATAATTAAATAATTGAAAAGCTGCTGGTTCACTATCACTATGTTGCTGCCTCCGATACCAAGGGTCCTGAGATTAAATCGTGTTTGAGCAAACTTTATTAGTTTTCCCTATTATACAGCTAAAACCTGCCTTGTTGTGGAGCCTGATCTATAGCACTCTGCTGGGGGCAGTATATTGTGTGAGTGATCAGACCTCCAAGGGTCAATGTACTCTAGGGGGCCTCCTCCTGATCTATAACATGCTGCCTGCAGATAGGACACTATGTACAATCTGCTCAGCTCCTCCTACCCTATAACATGCTGCCTGCAGATAGGACACTATGTACAATCTGCTCAGCTTCTCCTGCTCTATAACATGCTGCCTGCAGATAGGACACTATGTACAATCTGCTCAGCTTCTCCTGCTCTATAACATGCTGCCTGCAGATAGGACACTATGTACAATACACACCACTCCTCCTGCTCTATAACATGCTGCCTGCAGATAGGACACTATGTACAATATGCTCCACTCCTCCTGCTCTATAACATGCTGCCTGCAGATAGGACACTATATACAATCTGCTCAGCTCCTCCTGCTCTATAACATGCTGCCTGCAGATAGGACACTATATACAATCTGCTCAGCTCCTCCTGCTCTATAACATGCTGCCTGCAGATAGGACACTATGTACAATTGGCTCAGCTCCTCCTGCTCTATAACATGCTGCCTGCAGATAGGACACTATATACAATCTGCTCAGCTCCTCCTGCTCTATAACATGCTGCCTGCAGATAGGACACTATGTACAATTGGCTCAGCTCCTCCTGCTCTATAACATGCTGCCTGCAGATAGGACACTATGTACAATTGGCTCAGCTCCTCCTGCTCTATAAAATGCTGCATGCAGATAGGACATTATGTACAATCGGCTCAGCTCTTCCTGCTCTATAACATGCTGCCTGCAGACAGGACACTATGTACAATCGGCTGAGCTTGATCTAAGATTACAGATCACACACCTCTCCTAATGACCATACATGTAGTTGTACCATAACTCCGGACACCAGATCCCATGATGACATCACAGCGTTGTCTCTACCTCATACATTCCATTGGTTTTCTTACAACCATCGTATTGAAGTCATGGGATAGAATTTCCCTTCATTCTCCTGTCTAATGGTCTGGCAGTGAGTAATAATATCAGGATTCAGGATCTTACATGGATTTAGCAGAGGGAGAAAGAATTTTGTACAGCTAATACTAAAACAACAGATGACGTCCCGGAGCGTCCTACAAGAGGCATTCACCGGGAACAAAGGCCGCGGCTCGGTGGCTCCTGTCAATCCAACGCAGCGGCATCAACTGTGCTGGCACCGGGTCTGTTTGGACAGATGCCACCTTGTTCACATCACCCGGTAGGCACATCTGTGGCTACGTGACTGAAGGCGAGAACATGGGGATGATGGAAAGTCTTTGATGGTGTCAGAAGACAAAGAAGACATGGCACACCGGAGATCACGCCCTGAGAGCTCGGGGATGGTAACTAACGACATAGTACAAACAAATAATCCCAAAGCCATATAATCCTGTTAATCCACACCCTCCGACTCTACATGTTAATGATTATTCCACAAATGTTGCTGTCAATAATGACTTGTTACCAGGATTAGTGGAGGATTTATCAACTCTCGAGGTTATGAACATTGCAGGCAGGCACGTGAGGGAGGACAACACACGACCGGGCGGCTCTAGGAGCATCGGAGCACCGAACATATTCCTACTGTAACCCTATCTGTAGGGTACAATGGGATTAGATCCAAAAGTCAACCTGGGGTAATACCTTTATTTGCCCCTTCGCCATTCAGGTGTAATGATATGCTGTATATGTTATTGTATTCTGGTTTATCATGGTGCACATATATGGTGGTGGTGGAGTCAGATGTCAAACTAGAGGTTGCTGGGCCCCCATGTAAAATCTATAGCATGCCCTGTACTATAATGAATTGTTTGTAGTAGTAGAAGTGGCCGATTTTGGCAAAAAAAACCATGTAAGTGATGCGCACTGCTAGGGCCAACCATGACAAACAGATTTGATGACGGGATTAGTAAAAGGGATGGGCGACCCAGCCGGGATCGGTGAGTTTGTCCAATATTTTCATAGAACGTGCTGCTTGGTAAGGTCCCAACTCATGTACAGAACATCTGTAGCTGCCTATAATATTACTCTTTACTATTCTTCTTCTTCTGTTGTTGATAGGCCGTTTGTAAGTGAAATTTCACCGAAATATTTGTAAATCCCCCTTGCCCTAGTGAGCAGGACCTGCTCCAACCTTCCCGCCCATCCTCCCGATCTATCGTACAGTCATTCCAGTCTTAGTAAAGTCCAGACTCCTATATGGTGAAGAAGTTGGGACTCCTCAAGGTAAGACAATGGGGGTCATTTACTAAGGGCCCGATTCGTGTTTTCCCGATGTGTTACCCGAATATTTCTGATTTGCGACGATTTTCCCTGAATTGCCCCGGGATTTTGGCGCACGCGATCGGATTGTGGCGCATCGGTGCTGGCATGCACGCAACGGAAATTGGGGGGCATGGCCGAAGGAAAACCCGACAGATTCGGAAAAAACGGCGCATTAAAAAAAAAAAAAGTGTCGCAGGACTTGCACTTACCTTCACCAGGAATAGGCCGGTGAACTTCAGTGCATTCCGGCGGGCCTCAGGGAATTTCAGCGCAGCAGTGCCACCTGGTGGACGGCGGAGGAACTACCTTAGTGAATCCCGGGCGGACCCAAATCCACCGCAGAGAACGCGCCGCTGGACCGCGAATGGACCGGGTAAGTAAATTTGCCCCAATGTGAAGTCTTATTGATGGGCGGCATCTTTCGTTGTGGTGGATCCAATATGTCCATAACATCTATGGTCAGCCATTAATTTCAATAAGTACAGAAGGTTTTAGTCCAGCATTGGAGTTGAAGAATTATTCACCATTCTTCCATAGAAAAAAATTCCACTTTATTCGAAATTCTTTAAAAACAGATAAGACGTAGGCATAAGGCAGAGCAAGTCTGACGCGTTTCGGACCTTGTTCAGTCCTTAGTCGTAGCCTACCGAACAAGGTCCGAAACGCGTCAGCCTTGCTATGCCATAGGACGTCTTATCTGATTTTAAAGAATTTCGAATAAAGTGGAATTTTATTCTATGGAAGAATGGTGAATTTTTCTTCAACTCCAATGCTGGACCTAAAACCTTCTGTACTTGTATCGGCACGAAGAAGCAAGACAGCCACATGAAAGTGGTGAGCTGAAGTTTTTATTTTTTCTTTATTTTTACATTAATTTCAATGGCTTGGCTCGTCACATGGTTGACTTCAGCTTCATCCAGCAGATTGGTGAATGAGTCACCCCTTTAAGTAAAAAGTCTCCTTTCCCGATACTACACGATTGAACGAAGCTTGTATTCCTCCAGGGGTAGGCTCTCCTGAGGCTTGTCATGCACATTACCATTCATGGAGAGGAGAATCTCTGTAAATCCTTCTGGTTGAGGGACTTGGCAATCAGCCGACCCCCTAATAATCCAGTTGGATAAAAGCTCTCATTTGGAAGAAATACATTAAACAATATTTTTAGCGGACCCCCTGCGAAGAGGGGATAGATTAATCTCCAAGGCTTTCTATAACCTCTTCATCTTTTGTGCTTTTAACAGCCATGGGAAGTAAGTGAAGGAAAATGACAAGACCACTCGGGATTCTTGTATGGAGACACCAACATTTCCATTTCTGTCCCTATGGAGACTATTTAAAGGAAGCCTCAAAAGAGCTTAGTGATGACCTCAGCTCTGGGAGAGAACATTAGCCTCTGCGGGGAGTCGGACATATTTGACACTGTCGCAATTAGACTTTAATTAGACCTACTTATGGTGCACATAGTTTGTATATGCTGGTAATCCTGGCGTTTACACAAGGTCCTTCCATCAGCCTGATCTCCACACGTCTCGGGAGGTGGCAGCTCTCGCCCGACCTCTCAAACACATCACATGAGTTCTTTATTTAGACCTGGAAAGTGCTCATGTGTTTAGGAGATGGAGGAACCACTTTGAAGGCTGGTGATGGGCACTCTCTGGATGGGGCGCTCGAATCCTACACAATAGTTTACTGTATTGGTCCTTAGGGGAAACTTTTTGGCTTTGTGGAGGATTTCATGGAAACCTTATTTGGTAGTAGACAGGGTTGATACTAGTCATACTGGGGTTTACATTTTTCACAAAGTTACAGGACAGGACAACAGCCCTAAACATGTGGCAAATGTTCTGGAAGGCATAATATGCCCCACATTGTCCTGATCTCAGCATCATTTACATGGGGCAGATGGATCATCTAGACACGGCTACATGAACAGCAGATCTGTGCTCAGCTCTTGAAGATGCACTTGAAGATATCGGGGAGATTCATAATTTCTTTTCCACCAGTTCTCAGGCTTCTCCTCTGCCCGTCACTTTAGGCATGTGGGGGAGCAGGTGGGGAGCGGGGGCTTGATTGCCCAACCCCCCAGATTTACTAGTGTCTCCAAAGGAAACGGCAGAGACTCTAGTAGGAAACTCCACCAAATTACATCTGGTCTAAGCAGATCCCACCTGGAAGAGACTGCACCAGTATTTACTAAGAGGACAGAGCTTTTTAGTAGATACGGGCACCGGAGCGCTGCCAGGGGTATTATTTTGCAATATAAACAGCACAGCTCATTGCAAAAAATGTTTGGTCACTTTCAGTTTCAAACATAACAAGTAATATGAGCAAATCAGAGCAAGGAACTACATCTACACGTGGGGGAGATAAGGCCACCCTTGACGTCGTGTCCATCATATTAAACCAATCTAAATATTCAAGCAGATAATAAATCACACAAAAAAGCAGAGGGCAACAGAGGTAAATCTTTATCTACAGTGCGCACAGCAGTGTCTTAATGAATAGAGACTCTAGGAGAGAAGTGTGTGGGTGGCGTAGGGATCCATGGAAGTATATGGGTCAACTCAGAGGTGGAACCTATTACATGGGTCTTATGTTGGGAACCCATATTTTGAGGAATATAGTGTGCTTCCTATGTATCTTACTTATGAGTTCCTCTATGCTGCAGGTTTCATTTACTTTAGTGATCCATTTGACCAGAGTAGGGGGGGGCCTGGGAATGCCACAGTTGTGGGATTAATGACTTGGCTGCCGCCAGAAGTGTTATCAGGTTGGACTTACCATGGTAGCCTCAACCAGTTTCTAGTATTTGGCTATAAAGGGGCATGTCCATCAGATATAGGAATGTGAGCCTGTCTGTGTTTGGCATCTTCAGCACAAGTTGGAGACAGTAATGCCATTCACATGGAAAAACTCTAATGTCCTGTATGACTCATGCAATGTCCTCAATACCTTACCTTTTCTGGGTCTGACAGGGTTATGCCTAACTTCCTTTCTCGCTTAACTTGGAAAGGTGGGGTTGCAGTAGGCTTGGAAGTAACAATTTCTGTGGGCCTCAGTCAAGAAGAGTGGATAAACTGGAAGTGCAAGGATATCCTGGGCCGGTTTGTATCTAGAGCATTATTATTTAATGTAAATTAATAAATTAATATGGCGATGCTTTACCTAAAATAATGTGTGGGGGACGTTTTGCAGCAAAGATATGGGGATGGGGAATATTTGCCAAGGATCCCCAAGTTTCCTGAGCTACTGAAAGGAGTATGTGCCTCTGAGCAATAGTTGTGGGAGACTTCTTGGGAAGCCACAAGCCTTTGAGAAATCAGAGGCCATAAGCAAGGGAGGCTAGGGTCACTGTCTCTCTGTTTTTCAACATATCCACCAGTGATAGCCACCGATTTAGTATGTCTTCAATAGATTGTTCCACCCCATTCATGAGAAGAGTGAAAAATCGTAGGTCTTGAAGAGCCATTCAATTTTAATAAAGAGGGGGGGGGGGGGGGATTCAGACATGTGCCTTGGAATGTGCACGGCTAAATATTTCAGTGATCTGGGCTGAACTTTGAGGACTAACTGTGATGTTATCTGAGAGAAGATCGCTCCTGGGATTGTAATATTCAGAAGCTCGGACATACTAAAATAAACTTTGAAATTTGATACTGTACCAAAGGAGGGAAGTAACGACGTAACAACGGATCTTCCAAGAGTTTTGAAGGTTCTGATGAGGATTCTCATGCCGATCCAAATGGGTACAGCCAGAAATATTGTAGGTTGCGAGAGCATAGAACTTTCAGCAGTGGCCTTGGGAGTCTGTGCTTAGCCAACGTGGATGGAGTGATAAAAGTAGATTTCCTCATTGCCATGCCTCAAGTGTTGTTTCTCTTGAGCTGCCGTCAGTATTTGGGAAGTGTCTACAAAGGAGAGTAAGTGACAGAAAATGTCCCTAGAGGGTTCTTGTTGTCTGGGTGGTGGACATAGAGCTCTGTGTATGCGTTCGTTCACGATTCTTAAAGCTCTATCACCACCCAATAATGATGAGAATAAGTCCATCACCACTTTAGGGAGTGACTCGGAGGGTCATGATTCCCGCACACCTGTTAACCTAATGTTCTTTCGCCTACTCCTGTTCTCTTGGCCTTCGATGAGTGTAAGAACATTATTAATATACACTTTATGTTGCGCAGAGTGGCTGAGAAGGTAGATAGTCCTGAACAAGTCACCTCCTGGTTCAGCCATTACTGGACAAATAGCCTGAGAAAGAACTTACTTGAGGAACGTCTTTGAGTTATTGGTCACAGCAGCATGCACTCCTGGATGCTGTCTGATTCATCCGCCTTATTGTCCATGGAAGACGTTCCCAGCAGGCTCTTTGGAATTTTGACTGGTGAAAGGATATTTCTGGATGTCAGGTTTCCCTTTCTGTGATTTAGGAGTACTGGGAACTTCTCCTGATCGGTCTTTCTTATTTTTCAGCATTATATAGGTCACCGTCCTGCACACACTCTTTACACTCTCACCTGTAAAGTATGTTTACACACAAAAAAAGAGGTGGCATTGTAGGATGGATGGTAGAAGGGTCTTCATAGGGGGGATGGATATCTGCAACACAACATGAGGGCCGGGCTTCCGGTATGGTGGGAGCTGCACTATGTTTGGGTTACAGCAGGCAATCGGGTACCTGCTCAGTACCTTATCTGTGTGTAGGGACTGTCCAGGCACACAGTGAGTAATCTCCACAATGGCCTCCTTGTGTCCCTGCTTGTACCCGAGTTTTATATGCGAAGCCCGTAGCATCAGGCACTGACGTCTATTCTGGACTACTCCTGGGGGATCGGTAGGTGCACTACTCCTGGGGGATCGGTAGGTGGTCTGGTACCTCGAATGTTGTCATGTGCCCGATGAACCCTGTTTAGAAACTGCGTTTATAGCGAAGCTCTGTGACCTTACTTCCTCTCCTCAAGGTGACTATCCACATTTATTGATATTATATAGATCTTCTCTTGTCTGTTCACAAGAGAAGCAGAATTAGCAGAATTCTTGATTTGCGGAATCATTCCACATCTGATTAAAACATTTGTACAGTACTGGTAAAAAAAAATCAAGGCTCATAAGGTTTTCTAGGAGTTTTGGAAACTCTATGGGTTCCATGGCAATGGACGTTGGTGTACTGACCTGACTCCTGGTTCTTGTGTTACTACCTTCTGCTAGTTCCCCAACCTTTCCAGCTGGCCTAGAAGTGTCCACAATAGTGATGGGAACTGATGTGTCCAATCAGTGACCTCAGCAGGACCTAGTGATGGAGGTGGCAGGAACCAAGTGACACCACCTCTGGCCTAGCCGAGCAGAGGACAGGAGTGGCGCTGGATGTGGGAGTAAGTACACTTCTTTTTTCCTTATGCTTACTGTATATGGTCCCAAGAAGAATCCTAGAAAACCTCTCTAAGGAAATTTATAGCTAACAGAAATTGGTTGTAATTGTAAGTTTCTAATGAAATTTTTTGATTGATGGCGAAAAAAATCTATCTCTAATAACCACTAGTCTCTGTTTACTATGTAAATGTGTGGCTCCTGTAGACCCTATCACCTAATCCATACATAAACAACCAAACTGCATTGCAGGGCATATGCCGCTGATGCTTCCAGGCGTCCAGCCTGATTATCAGTGCCGAGCCTGAAGTCCAGCTCCGGAGGTCTCAGCTTTTGCTGTTTGTGGTTGTTTGGTTCATGTGAAAGTCATTAAGACTCTTTCATCATTGCGGTTCTTCTGAGATTCTCAACATACAGTGGAAAAAAAAGGAAACATTATTTTAAAACTTGGGAGCAGTAGCATAAATGTAGGGAACATTCAAAGAGAAGAAGGTGTTAAGCCTTTTAAAAGAGGAATTGGCCGGGGTCATCCGTGTCTGTCTTTTTGCTTATAACTACAAGTGCAGCTTCTGTACAGAAACGTGGAGCCCTTCTGGTCTCCAAGGATTAGATCTTCCCTCAAAGGTGAATGTGAACATTTCCAGGAGCTATTTCTGTGCAGAGATCCTGTTATTCTTTTTTTCTGGATCAAGACATAAAGGGAAACTCTAGATTTAGAAATATTTTATTACAGATGTGGACCAACTGTGTCACCCAGCCAGTTTGGCTTTGACTTTGTTTTCCTAGTGTCTCCATAGGTTTTCACCATTGCAAAGAACTGGACCAGCCATGACATCCAGGTAGGGCAGAGGACAGTGGTCTAAGGGACGAGAGGCAGAGAATAGTCAGATGTAGTTCTTGATTAGGGTGAGAGTAGTATGGCAAAATTAGAAATAGACGCTAGATTTCAGGGTAGGCAAGTACAGATCAAGGTCAAGTCAAGCTTGGACAACACTGAAAGAAGAAAATAGAATCACACAAATCCAAGGTGAGAGACATAGGGTCATATTTACTTACCCGGTCCAGTCGCGATGCAGTGGCGCGTTCTCCGACGAGGTTTAGGGTCTTCCGGCGATTCACTAAGGTCGTGCGCCCGATGTCCGCTAGGTGTCGCTGCTGCGCCTAGGTCCGTTGTGGTCCGCCGGAGTTCACCATCCTATTCCTAGTGCATGTAAGTGCGTGTCAAGCGACACATTTTTTAAAAAAATACTGTGGTTTTTCCGAATCCATCCTGTTTTCCGACAGCCACGACCCCCGATTTCCGTTGCATGCATGTTGGCGCCGTTGCGACACAATCCGATCGTGTGCACCAAAAACCTGGGCCAATCCGGCACAAACGGGTAACTAGGCACATGACACTATGAATACTTTTGACAACAGGGGCTATGCACTGATTGGAAGGGAACGTACAGTGGGGGAAAGTGCTTTAGTCAGCCACCAATTGTTTCATTAGGGTTCTGAAATGATAACTTCGCCGAGTCCTGTGCTCTTCTGTGTCTGATGATTCCTGCTTGGTTTTTTAAGATGATCAAACATTCATCAAATAGAGTCTTCAAATCCATAGAGTTTCTCTGAAACCATGTCCATACATATAACGATAGTCTAACAAACCAACTGTGGTAGCACCAACCAAACACGTGACCTCTCACTTGATGGCACATGTCGGAGAAGATAAGGATCAATCTGTTGGATTTCAAGATACCTTTCCTGAGGCATTTATTTTCATGTTGACTGGTAGACTCTATGGTAACGTCATCATACAGTAGCTGTCATGGAACAATCTACGATCTCTGATCACTTCAAGGATAGTTTCATCTAAATCAAATGGACTGACCATGAATGTTTGATCTGATGGTCCTCTACAACCATGACTACTGTATATAAAATGTTCAGGCCACCATATGTTTTTGCGAAGCCCAAGAACCAAGGGATATCATATTTTGTGTAGATATTCTGCTGTTTCTTATTGTTTTGCAGCACTCGGAAGCAAGGCTCTCCCATCATGGAACAAATGAGAAGAAAGTGTCCAAATACGCATCTACTGGCAAATGTTTTACGTCTGTACCACATCCTCTAACCAGAAATGTCTAATGTTTAGAAGATCAGGTCGGATCATCATTGGCAGGTCATCACAGAGCAGGATGAGATTGCAGACCCTTCGGGTCTAAGTTTCTCGGTGGTTAAGGTTTATCGAAACCACAAGCCATAACATTCTTCAAAGACCCCATGGCTTCATTTAACTGGTATCCACTGGCTTGGATTTCTGTCTTAAGACGACTTGCCTAAAGGGGATCCTCTTCTTCTTCGTCTTGATGTCTGCTTTAGATCTGTGAGCTTGATTATTGTTTGTTGGAGATGGAACAAACAAGAACAGATGTCCTCTTAGAAGATGTGGAGCGGCGATCCATGAACCTAAACATAAGGTATTCTAAGCAGTATAGAAACCGCAGGACGTAATCAACTCTATGATATCAATACGCAAGTTGTATCTAGAGGAAAGTGGAGCAAGTCAAGCAACAAGCCAAGAGGAGAGACTGAGAAAACTGATCGCGTCTCCTAATGCATCAAGAAGATTCAGGTTGTACTATATGGAGGAAGACGTAAGGAAAATGCCAACACACAATAAAAAGGTGAAATAAAAATGAATTATACAAAGGGAGACACTGAGGATATCATGGGGCACCACAGTGTAGATCATGACAGAGCTTTACTTCATTATAATGCTTAATGGAGTCATATATAGAGCATTTACCACAAAGCATATAGGCCCCTAAAGCTCATTAGTTTCTCCATAGCTCTGCCCTTATATTATAGTAGTTATATACCTGTACATAGGGGGCAGTATTATAGTAGTTATATTCCTGTACATAGGGGGCAGTATTATAGTAGTTATACTCTTGTACATAGGGGGCAGTATTATAGTAGTTATATTCTTGTACATGGGGGGCAGTATTATAGTAGTTATATTCTTGTACATAGGGGCAGTATTATAGTAGTTATATTCTTGTACATAGGGGGCAGTATTATAGTAGTTATATTCTTGTACATAGGGGGCAGTATTATAGTAGTTATATTCTGGTACATAGGGACAGTATTATAGTAGTTATATTCTTGTACATAGGGGGCAGTATTATAGTAGTTATATTCTTGTACACAGGGGGCAGTATTATAGTAGTTATATCCCTGTACATAGGGGGCAGTATTATAGTAGTTATATTCTTGTACATAGGGGGCAGTATTATAGTAGTTATATTCCTGTACATAGGGGGCAGTATTATAGTAGTTATATTCCTGTACATAGGGGGCAGTATTATAGTAGTTATATTCCTGTACATAGGGGGCAGTATTATAGTAGTTATATTCCTGTACATAGGGGGCAGTATTATAGTAGTTATATTCTTGTACATAGGGGGCAGTATTATAGTAGTTATATTCTTGTACATAGGGGGCAGTATTATAGTAGTTATATTCTTGTACATAGGGGACAGTATTATAGTAGTTATATTCCTGTACATAGGGGGGCAGTATTATAGTAGTTATATTCCTGTACATAGGGGGCAGTATTATAGTAGTTATATTCCTGTACATAGGGGCAGTATTATAGTAGTTATATTCCTGTACATAGGGGCAGTATTATAGTAGTTATATTCTTGTACATAGGGGGCAGTATTATAGTAGTTATATTCTTGTACATAGGGGGCAGTATTATAGTAGTTATATTCCTGTACATAGGGGGCAGTATTATAGTAGTTATATTCCTGTACATAGGGGCAGTATTATAGTAGTTATATTCCTGTACATAGGGGCAGTATTATAGTAGTTATATTCTTGTACATAGGGGGCAGTATTATAGTAGTTAAATTCTTGTACATAGGGGGCAGTATTATAGTAGTTATATTCTTGTACACAGGGGGCAGTATTATAGTAGTTATATTCTTGTACACAGGGGGCAGTATTATAGTAGTTATATTCCTGTACATAGGGGCAGTATTATAGTAGTTATATTCTTTTACATAGGGGGCAGTATTATAGTAGTTATATTCTTGTACATAGGGGGCAGTATTATAGTAGTTATATACCTGTACATAGGGGGCAGTATTATAGTAGCTATATACCTGTACATAGGGGGCAGTATTATAGTAGTTATATACCTGTACATAGGGGGCAGTATTATAGTAGTTATATTCCTGTACATAGGGGGCAGTATTATAGTAGTTATATTCTTGTACACAGGGGACAGTATTATAGTAGTTATATTCTTGTACATAGGGGCAGTATTATAGTAGTTATATTCTTGTACATAGGGGGCAGTATTATAGTAGTTATATTCTTGTACATAGGGGGCAGTATTATAGTAGTTATATTCTTGTACATAGGGGGCAGTAGTATAGTAGTTATATTCTTGTACATAGGGGGCAGTATTATAGTAGTTATATTCTTGTACATAGGGGGCAGTATTATAGTAGTTATATTCTTGTACATAGGGGGCAGTATTATAGTAGTTATATTCTTGTACATAGGGGGCAGTATTATAGTAGTTATATTCTTGTACATAGGGGGCAGTATTATAGTAGTTATATGCTTGTACATAGGGAGCAGTATTATAGTAGTTATATTCCTGTACATAGGGGGCAGTATTATAGTAGTTATATTCCTGTACATAGGGACAGTATTATAGTAGTTATATTCTTGTACATAGGGGGCAGTATTATAGTTGTTATATTCTTGTACATAGGGGGCAGTATTATAGTAGTTATATTCTTGTACATAGGGGGCAGTATTATAGTAGTTATATTCTTGTACATAGGGGCAGTATTATAGTAGTTATATTCTTGTACATAGGGGGCAGTATTATAGTAGTTATATTCTTGTACATAGGGGGCAGTATTATAGTAGTTATATTCTTGTACACAGGGGGCAGTATTATAGTAGTTATTTTCTTGTACATAGGGGGCAGTATTATAGTAGTTATATTCTTGTACACAGGGGGCAGTATTATAGTAGTTATATTCTTGTACACAGGGGGCAGTATTATAGTAGTTATATTCTTGTACACAGGGGGCAGTATTATAGTAGTTATATTCTTGTACATAGGGGGCAGTATTATAGTAGTTATATTCTTGTACACAGGGGGCAGTAGGTGTGAATCCTGGAGTAATTCCTATGAATAGACCATCCATATTAGATCGTGTAGTAACTCCTATGAAGATGGCACCAATATTAGATCACTGGTAAAGTACAATCATTGATTAATTCTTGCAGATAGGCCATCCATAGTAGATCCCAGGATTATTTCCTGCGGAAAGGCCGACAATAGTAGATACTGGATTAATTCCTATGGGGGGCCTACCTGCCGAACTTACTCAAGTATCCACTATGGATATCTGTAGACTTATGTCATAAGTAACTAAAACTATGACTCCCATTAATGGATTTTACATCTACTGATCACTACAGAGAGCACTCTTCCAACTACTTACGGCTATATGACATCTTTATATTATGGGTAACACAGGTGATTAGTACAGGGACCGGGTGGCTTGCGGATAGGCCATTATTAGGAATCCCTAAATAACCACTATAAAAACAGGAAACCTAAAGTGTTTATTTAACTGCTTGAAGACAGAAGACGAGATAAGTCGTCTAAACCAACCAGCCGTTAAAACATTTAGACGATCTATTTCGTCATTATTTATTCCTTCATTATTCATGATTGCTTATTGTAGACTTGACAATCTACTGCAGTTATTTTTGAGTACGATGTCGGCCCTCTAGACTTTCCAACTGATAGCAGATACCGTGTGTAATCTGACTGTATACACTGAATTTGCGATCTAACCCCACAATTAGCTTCACATGATCCATCTTCTGATTACTATGCAATCTTACAAGACGTCTTGTGTTCTTCTCCCCTTGGGTTGTGGTGCTGAAGTTATAACCATGGATGAGAGTTCAGTCATTTAGATCTCCAGCTATTTTCGGAGCACTCAGTGCTCATTCAACCATCACAAGTTCTATGTCATCCCATCAGCAAACCCCAAGATATAAACATCGCCTCCCATGTAGACTCGGAGACATCACTTTCCGTACATTTCTTCTTTGTTGCAGAATTCCGCGAGGCTTTACTTCTACATTCCATAAAACCGTAAAGGATCTGTTTCTGCGAAAACTCTTATCAGAAGTCCAGCCGCAAACAGCACTCACATTAAACAACATTCCTCCTTGCGAATGTTTCCAATGAGCCCCTCCTTACCGGGGGGTTGTTTACAATGAATACTGTAAGTGGAATTACCTCCAAATGGGATGTTATAAGCAGGATGTATTTGTATACCCAGGATGATATTGGGTGTCCGTGTAACCTATAATCAGGCTGTTATGATACGGGGCACCGGGCTGTAAACACTCTCTGCCCGTGACCAGGATATTGTTTTCAGTTCAATATTTTAACTAGATTGGTGAAATGCCTCCAAATATTCAACGAACAACAGAAATTGTAGAGTTGAGTCTCTATAATCAATCAGGACAAATATAGATCAGGGAACGCCTTTTGTGTTCCTCCTCAAATCTCCATTTCCCCATGTAAAACAATGTTCCTTTAGTGGTTTTAGATCCATGTCTTAGACCACAGGTGTCAAACACAATGGGGGTCATTTACTAACGGCCCGATTCGCGTTTTCCCGACGTGTTACCCGAATATTTCCGATTTGCGCCGCTTGTACATGAATTGCCCCGGGTTTTTGGCGCACGCGATCGGATTGTGGCGCATCGGGGCCTGCATGCGCGCGACAGAAATCGGGGGGCGTGGCCGAACGAAAACCCGACGTATTCGGAAAAACCGCCGCATTTAAAAACCGAAATGTGTCGCTTGGGAAGCGCTCACCTTCACCTGCTATGGGATGGTGCATTCCGGGGCGTTAAGATTATTTTCGGCGCAGCAGCGCCACCTGGTGGACGGCGGAGGAACTACCTTCTTAAATCCCAGCCGGACCCGAATCCTGTGCAGAGAACGCGCCGCTGGATCGCGAATGGGCCGGGTAAGTAAATCTGCCCCAATGAGGCTTATTTACTAAGGGTCCCGCGGGGGGTTTTCCAACGTTTTCGGGGATCGCGCCACTGGGACAGGTATTTAGAAGGGGATTTTAGAAGGTATTTTGCTTTCATTCAACAGAAATCGGTGGGAGGGCCGTCGGACGATCTGACGGATTCGGACTGATCGCAGGATTTAACATTCAAATTATGTCGCAAGATCAAGCACTTATATGCACCTGGAAGAAGAAGGTGAACTCCTGCGGACCTGAGCGGGGAAGCAACACATGCAGGAAATCGGGCGGACAATCTTCTTGAATCGCGGCAGATGTGCATTCCAGTCGGACAATGCACTTTCGGGGATCGCACAGGACGGGTAAGTAAATGTGTGGGACAAATGTGGCCTAGGGCCTTGTGTTATCCGGCCCGGATCTTGTTTCCCTGCCCCTATGTTGCGCACACCTACTTTTCCTTGCACCCCAGAAGCAGCAGCTGTCCTCCTCTCTGCTCCAGTGTGCACCCACTGTATGTGCCCTCTCTGAAGCTAGATAAATGTTTGGGTTTTTTTCACAACAGTGGGAGAGGGAAGGGCACTGTGACCACTGGGGAAGCACAGTGGCTAATGGGGGTATTGGGGGAGCACTGTGGCTACTGGGCGCTCTGGGGGACCACTGAGGCTATGGGAGGCACTAGAAGCACAGTGGCTGTTGAGGGGCATTGGGGGAGCACTGTGACTACTGGCGGCACTGGGGGAAGCACTGTGGCTACTGGGGGCATTGTGGCTACTGAGGTGGTACTGTGGCTGCTGGGGGGGACTGTGGAGACACTGTGGCTGCTGGAGGGACACAGTGGCTGCTGGGGGTGCACTGTGGGGCACTGTGGCTGATGGGTCACACTGATTATTTGACGCTGTGGGGTACATACAAGCCATGCCGGTGTCTTAGCCTATTATTATGTAACACCATGTTCACCATTGTGGTTGCCCTCAAAGAACTGATTGTATTTGTAACACTGTATGAATACAGTATAAAAATGACAGTCGTTCCCTTTACGAAAACCACTAGGCTGATGTGGCACCCCGCGAAAATGAATTGTCTAAGACACCCTTGTCTTAGACAGTAGAGAGAACATACCCTGCCTAGAAGATATGATCATGTAGGAAACAACCAGATGGTTCTGATGTTTGTCCCCCCTCACCTCTCACAAAGGTTTCACACAGCCTGAAATACCAGCCCCAGAAGATGAGACCAGGTGGCCGGTCATTCATGACCATGTACTCGTGTGTTATCACCAAAACTATTCCAACAACTTCAAAACATGGATTTCCTTTTTTTGTGTGACTCATATCTAATGTCGCTCAAACTAGAGACATAAGTAGTGGTAGAGGAACCAAAAGTATTCAGGTGGAAGGAGACCAAGAACATGGTCTCCACTTACTCAAAGAATCTGATGTTGCCCCGAGACAGGGATCGGGCCTCTGATCACACATTAACACTGTTCCACACCAATCCCTAGCCACTTTCAGGTACACACTCTCTTGGTATAGACCCCACCACTGCTTTTCTGGGGGATAGCTGCACGGAAAACGATGCGTAAATCTGCACTCAATTTTAGAAGCTATCAGATATAGGAAGATCTGGTATTACCATGTGTTATAGGGAAGAATTCACATTTCTACTACACCATCACATCATGGACATCAGTGACCAAGGACTTGGCATTAACAATAATTAAATCTACTTTTTTTTAATTGGACAGGGTGGTTGAAAAAAAAACTTTTGGCAGATCCACAAAGGTGAAATAATGTTGTGTCATTTAAAGGGAACCCGTCATGAGAAATTGGCCCAATAAACCACTAGCAGTAGGTTGTCAAGCAGCTGAGCAGCTTCTGGATCATGTTTCGTTCATGACCCAGTCTGGTGGCATCATCCAAAAGCTAACTTTGACGTGAGATGTAAATTGGTTTTATGAAGTCCGGTACATGAAGTCAATCACATGGGAGGAGGTGTTTAGAGGCAAGGAGAGCTTGACTTCGGCGTTAAACTTTCCATCTCCCTGACTTTATACATCTAACTTACATCTCACTTCAAAATTGATTTCTTTGGATGATGCCACCAATTTGGACCATGATACACAATCTGGAATGTATTGAACTGCTTGACAACATACCGCTAGTGCTTTATTAGGTCAATTTCTGATGACAGGTTCCCTTTAAGTAAGTCTTAACAGTGGGATGATAGCAGAATGTAAGAGATTGATATTAGAAAGGACTACATCAATGTGTCCCCCGGTCAGTCTATTAACAATACAATGAATAGTCAGATCTCACGCGGATGTCATGGCTCTGGTGAAGTCATAGTCACCCAACTGCCCCGGCAATAATGTCACAGCAGAGTCTCGTTACATCGCGTCTATGGGTCGTCGCGGTCATCATTTCTTACAATGTGCTAAATAATGACAGGCAAAGCTGATGTCATTTGTGGCAGACGGATCCGGCTTCTTTACTTCTACAGTCCAAGGTAGGGTGAGGTCACGTGTAAACGCCCCACATACTACAAACATACGTTTTCTACAGATCACAGTAATTCTCATGGTGTCCGGATCTAAAAATGTTTTTAGCAGAGTTTGAAAACATTATTTGCTTCTGGTTATTTGTATAAAACCCAATTACATCACTCTGCTTTGAGTTTGCTTGATCTTCTAAGACTTCATACTTACCTATAATGGTAAGTATCAGACTCCCCTTGGTTGACCTACCAGGTAAATCAGTCCTGGAGGTCAATTCTCCGTCAACCCCATCTCCGCCAGGGCCAAGACCAAAGAGCTAAAGTAAGGCACTGCAAATCTTTGGTCTGGAGCTCCATGCAAGCTCTCGACTCTCGTGGGGTAAGGATTCTTCTCATGTAATCACTCCAGAACTACACGGGAGGACCTGGTCCATGACCTGAAGCAAGCTGGGATTACAATCTCACAGATTAGAGTTAGTTATACAAAATATGACGCTATGGATTAAAATCCTGCAGGTAAGCACTGCTCACACCAGCAGATGTCCTGGTCCAATTGAAGCTCATTAATGACCATCTGATGATCTATAGAAGGCCTGGGACAAGGTGATATGGTCAGATGAGACCAGAATAGAACTTTTTAGTATCAACTTGCCGTGTTCGGAGGAAGACGAAGGTTGAGTACAACCCTAACTCGTAAGCATGGGGTTGGCAACATCATACTTTGGGTGTGCTTTTCTGCAAAGTGGACAGGTCGACTGCACCGTTTGAAGGTAGGATGGATTGGGCCATGTATCCTGAGATTTTTGCCAACAACTTCTCTCAGTAAGAGAATTGAAGTTGGGTCATGGCTAGATCTTCCAAGGAATGACTCCATAAGTAGCATTTCAAGGTACTGGAGTGGCCTAACCAGTCTACAGACCTGAACATAATCGAAAATCTTTGGAAGGAGCTGAAAGTCAAAATTCCAGCCCCAAAATATCTGGAGAAGATCCATATAGAGGAGTGGGCCAACTGGTGCTAACGTGGTCAAGAACCCCAGGAAAAGATTGACCTCAATGTGATTTTCTGAATTTTTTTTTTATAGATTTTGTCTCTCACAGTTAAAATGTGTCTCAATGATTACGGTAATCTGTTGACCTCTATCTACTTTTTGCTGCTCATTCTACCTCGGCTTGTTCCCCACTACATTTATACTGCCTCCCTACTTATTTTCCATGGTTCTTGTACCCTGACCTTTCTGGCGTCCTGTTTATGAAGGACTTTCTAAAGGTCAAAAACACACACAACCCCTTAGACTCCACTCTCTGGTTCAGTCAGATCCTTATTGATTCCATGTCTCTTGTTGGCCATCATTACACTACCTTCAATGTTCATACCCCCAATAGTATTGTGCAGAGTTTGTGAATGTGCATATTATCTCATATTTTGCCCATATCTATATGATGTGCCCACGTTTCACATTGGATACAGAACGTCAACACAGCCAAGACAGTGACAAATCCCAGCAGAGCACAACACAACTGGAGATTCAATCATAATCTCCTGGATACAAAAATGGAACATTACACCATATAGAAGTAATATTCTGTGATGGCTTTGTGGGTATCTTCCATAACACTTCTCATTACTAAATGACTTTGCCAGTCTACCATGTGGGTGGTCCCAGGCTATGTCATAGCTTCTACTCCTGATTATCCCCCAGGTTCTCCTTACACATTACATCCCAGTGATGTTCTCGTCTGCAAGTGCAGAATGATGACGGTTCTTAGCAAACGGGACAAACTATAAATGGCAAAACAGAACCTAATGGAGGCATTGAATTGCAGCTTATACATTAGTCTCTTGGGCTCCATCCTATGACGTGATCATGGTAGTCTGCCAGATGACTCACCATACATATTTCCAATGTATGTTCAGATGATGGTCTGGTGGCTGGAGATTTACGGGCTATGTTACATCGGGTTGAAGCCCTCTCAGAAGATGGAAGTCACCACTGGTTATAGAGAGCGGAGGACCGCTAACACCATTTACTTGCTTGATCAAAGAAGTTAATTTGAGAGCAGTGGTTCGTTCCCACTGATGTAATGTCTGTATTGTAAAAGGGGACTCCTAAATCTCAGTTATTAGGTAATGACAAGGAACCGCAAGGGACTTCTTCATTCTCTTACTTTTTCACAATCAATTCTATTTATGATGTTTTCTTCCTTCTTTCCTGACAGTTTCACTAGACTTTGGCCGACATTTGTTGAGGTATCTCCTGTCTGGAAGATTCATTGCTTTTCTGAGGTTGTTGATGCCCATTTCCTAATGTTCTCATGCACAATATGGTGTCCGTCAACGGGTGAGGTAGTAGATCTAAGTTACTTCTATAAAGTTGACAGAACAAGAAGCAATTTTTTGGTCCAAGTTTCCTATTTCCGGATTACTCTTCTCCAGGAAATGGTCATCCATTTCGGTCACAAGTCTTACATGGCCGGACAGTAGCTACCACCATTGTCTAGTGACCTGTGACTTGAGGTATTCTTCTCCAGATATCTCCTTTTTCAAGGGGGAAACATCTTCATATATGAAGCTAATTATTAGGAAGCCAGATATTCTTTGTAACAATAAAAAGCTCTGCCAAACGTGGCTTAAACTGTTCAATTAGCCTCGAGGCAGGGAACGCTACTTGTCAGAAAGTGACATCTTCTCCAGGCTGGAAAGAGTCATCTAGAACACGACTGAAGGTGGAGAGATACTGAGTGCACGTAGGTTGGGACCGGAGCTGCACATTGGAGCAATGTTTGTTACTAGAGAAAGGAATTTATGGCACACAGATACTTCTACACAAAGTATAAGCAGAAGCCGCGGTAACATCTACAAAGGACTTAGAGCTTCTCCCACCAAGTGATCCCGAATCTTTCGACTTTCAGAAATCTCTTCCATTTACACTTGGGTTCTGATTCCTCATGGTGTCTGGGATGCAGTACTCTGTATCTCCGAGCACTAGGCAGCCTTCATATATACTAATCTATGGCTTCTGCTGGAGAAGTGTTGGGTGCAGTGACACCAGATGCTGAGGACTTCCAGATGGGATGGAACAAAGGCTCTCCAATGCCTTTTGTTGTAAGAGTAAGGGGTGAAGTTCCTAAACGATTGTTATTTCAGTTAATCACCTCCTAGCGGGCCAGCGAGACAGGCGAGAAGTAGACTATGAAGGTATTCACCTGGCAGTTACAGATAAGGATTCTGGGACAGCGGGCAGCCGCACCACCTGTTTCCTATATTTCTATATTTAAGTGATGGAGATGATAAGTGCAGCAGGAAAAACACATAAAGATGCTGGTTTTATTCATTAGAGCTATTGTAATGAAGACCAGCTGCCTGGCGGGGAGAAGCTTCCACAAACCGTAATCCTGAATCTTACCCACCAACCAGGGAGGGATTACATGTTATACAGAGGACACAGTGTCCTCCACCAAAGAGTATGAAGATACAGTATTACCTGTAACTATATAAGAATATATATACCAGCTGTAAATATATCATTATATACAGGAGATCCCCAGGTTATACCAGCTGTACATATATCATTATATACAGGAGATCCCCAGGTTATACCAGCTGTAAATATATCATTATATACAGGAGATCCCCAGGTTATACCAGCTGTAAATATATCATTATATACAGGAGATCCCCAGGTTATACCAGCTGTACATATATCATTATATACAGGAGATCCCCAGGTTATACCAGCTGTACATATATCATTATATACAGGAGATCCCCAGGTTATACCGGCTGTACATATATCATTATATACAGGAGATCCCCAGGTTATACCGGCTGTACATATATCATTATATACAGGAGATCCCCAGGTTATACCGGCTGTACATCTATCATTATATACAGGAGATCCCCAGGTTATACCGGCTGTACATCTATCATTATATACAGGAGATCCCAGGTTATACCAGCTGTACATATAGCATTATATACAGGAGATCCCCAGGTTATACCGGCTGTACATATATCATTATATACAGGAGATCTCCAGGTTATACCAGCTGTATATATATCATTATATACAGGAGATCCCCAGGTTATACCAGCTGTACATATATCATTATATACAGGAGATCCCCAGGTTATACCAGCTGTACATATATCATTATATACAGGAGATCCCCAGGTTATACCGGCTGTACATATATCATTATATACAGGAGATCCCCAGGTTATACCGGCTGTACATATATCATTATATACAGGACATCCCCAGGTTATACCAGCTGTACATATATCATTATATACAGGAGATCTCCAGGTTATACCGGCTGTACATATATCATTATATACAGGAGATCCCCAGGTTATACCGGCTGTACATATATCATTATATACAGGACATCCCCAGGTTATACCAGCTGTACATATATCATTATATACAGGAGATCCCCAGGTTATACCGGCTGTACATATATCATTATATACAGGAGATCCCCAGGTTATACCGGCTGTACATATATCATTATATACAGGAGATCCCCAGGTTATACCGGCTGTACATATATCACTATATACAGGAGATCCCCAGGTTATAGCGGCTGTACATATATCATTATATACAGGAGATCCCCAGGTTATACCAGCTGTACATATATCATTATATACAGGAGATCCCCAGGTTATACCGGCTGTACATATATCATTATATACAGGAGATCCCCAGGTTATACCGGCTGTACATATATCATCATATACAGGAGATCCCCAGGTTATACCGGCTGTACATATATCATTATATACAAGAGATCCCCAGGTTATACCGGCTGTATATATATCATTATATACAGGAGATCCCCAGGTTATACCGGCTGTACATATATCATTATATACAGGAGATCCCCAGGTTATACCGGCTGTACATATATCATTATATACAGGAGATCTCCAGGTTATACCGGCTGTACATATATCATTATATACAGGAGATCCCCAGGTTATACCAGCTGTACATGTATCATTATATACAGAAGATCCCCAGGTTATACCGGCTGTACATATATCATTATATACAGGAGATCCCCAGGTTATACCAGCTGTACATATATCATTATATACAGGAGATCCCCAGGTTATACCGGCTGTACACATATCATTATATACAGGAGATCCCCAGGTTATACCGGCTGTACATATATCATTATATACAGGAGATCCCCAGGTTATACCGGCTGTACATATATCATTATATACAGGAGATCCCCAGGTTATACCAGCTGTACATATATCATTATATACAGGAGATCCCCAGGTTATACCGGCTGTACACATATCATTATATACAGGAGATCCCCAGGTTATACCGGCTGTACATATATCATTATATACAGGAGATCATCAGGTTATACCAGCTGTACATATATCATTGTATACAGGAGATCCCCAGGTTATACCGGCTGTACACATATCATTATATACAGGAGATCCCCAGGTTATACCGGCTGTACATATATCATTATATACAGGAGATCATCAGGTTATACCAGCTGTACATATATCATTATATACAGGAGACCCCCAGGTTATACCGGCTGTACATATATCATTATATACAGGAGATCCCCAGGTTATACCGGCTGTACATATATCATTATATACAGGAGATCCCCTGGTTATACCGGCTGCACTAATATCATTATATACAGGGGATCCCCAGCTTATACCAGCTGTATATGTATCATTATATACAGGAGATCCCCAGATTATACCGGCTGTACACATATCATTATATACAGGAGATCCCCAGGTTATACCAGCTGTACATATATCATTATATACAGGAGATCCCCAGGTTATACCGGCTGTACATACATCATTATATACAGGAGATCCCCAGGTTATACCGGCTGCACTAATATCATTATATACAGGGGATCCCCAGCTTATACCAGCTGTATATGTATCATTATATACAGGAAATCCCCAGGTTATACCGGCTGCACTAATATCATTATATACAGGGGATCCCCAGCTTATACCAGCTGTATATGTATCATTATATACAGGAGATACCCAGGTTATACCGGCTGTACACATATCATTATATACAGGAGATCCCCAGATTATACCAGCTGTACATATATCACTATATACAGGAGATCCCCAGGTTATACCGGCTGTACATATATCATTATATACAGGAGTTCCCCAGGTTATACCGGCTGTACATATATCATTATATACAGGAGATTCCCAGGTTATACCAGCTGTACTTATATAATTATATACAGGAGATCCCCAGGTTATACCGGATGTACACATATCATTATATACAGGAGATCCCCAGGTTATACCGGTTGTACATATATCATTATATACAGGAGATCATCAGGTTATACCAGCTGTACATATATCATTATATACAGGAGATCCCCAGGTTATACCGGCTGTACATATATCATTATATACAGGAGATCCCCAGGTTATACCGGCTGTACATACATCATTATATACAGGAGATCCCCAGGTTATACCGGCTGTACATATATCATTATATACAGGAGATCCCCAGGTTATACCGGCTGTACATATATCATTATATACAGGAGATCCCCAGGTTATACCTGCTGTACATGTATCATTATATACAGGAGATCCCCAGGTTATACTGGCTGTACATATATCATTATATACAGGAGATCCCCAGGTTATACCGGCTGTACATATATCATTATATACAGGAGATCCCCAGGTTATACCGGCTGTACATACATCATTATATACAGGAGATCCCCAGGTTATACCGGCTGTACATATATCATTATATACAGGAGATCCCCAGGTTATACCGGCTGTACACATATCATTATATACAGGAGATCCCCAGGTTACACCAGCTGTACATATATCATTATATACAGGAGATCCCCAGGTTATACCGGCTGTACATGTATAACTATATACAGGAGATCCCCAGGTTATAGCGGCTGTACATATATCACTATATACAGGAGATCCCCAGGTTATACCAGCTGTACATATATCATTATATTCAGGAGATCCCCAGGTTATACCAGCTGTACATATATCATTATATTCAGGGGATCCCCAGGTTATACCAGCTGTACATATATCACTATATACAGGAGATCCCCAGGTTATACCGGCTGTACATATATCATTATATACAGGAGATCCCCAGGTTATACCGGCTGTACATATATCATTATATACAGGAGATCCCCAGGTTATACCGGCTGTACATATATCATTATATACAGGAGATCCCCAGGTTATACCAGCTGTACATATATAATTATATACAGGAGATCCCCAGGTTATACCGGCTGCACTAATATCATTATATACAGGGGATCCCCAGCTAATACCAGCTGTATATGTATCATTATATACAGGAGATCCCCAGGTTATACCGGCTGTACACATATCATTATATACAGGAGATCCCCAGATTATACCGGCTGTACTTATATCATTATATACAGGAGATCCCCAGGTTATACCAGCTGTACATATATCATTATATACAGGAGATCCCCAGGTTATACCGGCTGTACACATATCATTATATACAGGAGATCCCCAGATTATACCGGCTGCACTTATATCATTATATACAGAAGATCCCCAGGTTATACCGGCTGTACATATATCATTATATACAGGAGATCCCCAGGTTATACCGGCTGTACATATATCATTATATACAGGAAATCCCCAGGTTGTACCGGCTGTACATATATCATTATATACAGGAGATCCCCAGGTTATACCTGCTGTACATGTATCATTATATACAGGAGATCCCCAGGTTATACTGGCTGTACATATATCATTATATACAGGAGATCCCCAGGTTATACTGGCTGTACATATATCATTATATACAGGAGATCCCCAGGTTATACCGGCTGTACATATATCATTATATACAGGGGATCCCCAGGTTATACCGGCTGTACATATATCATTATATACAGGAGATCCCCAGGTTATACCAGCTGTACATATATCATTATATACAGGGGATCCCCAGGTTATACCGGCTGTACATATATCATTATATACAGGAGATCCCCAGGTTATACCGGCTGTACATATATCATTATATACAGGAGATCCCCAGGTTATACCAGCTGTACATATATCATTATATACAGGAGATCCCCAGATTATACCGGCTGTACATATATCATTATATACAGGAGATCCCCAGGTTATACCAGCTGTACATATATCATTATATACAGGAGATCCCCAGGTTATACCAGCTGTACATATATCATTATATAGAGGAGATCCCCAGGTTATACAGGCTGTACATATATCATTATATAGAGGAGATCCCCAGGTTATACCGGCTGTACATATATCATTATATACAGGAGATCCCCAGGTTATACCGGCTGTACATATATCATTATATACAGGAGATCCCCAGGTTATACCGGCTGTACATATATCATTATATACAGGAGATCCCCAGGTTATACCGGCTGTACATATATCATTATATACAGGAGATCCCCAGGTTATACCGGCTGTACATAAATCATTATATACAGGAGATCCCCAGGTTATACCGGCTGTACATATATCATTATATACAGGAGATCCCCAGGTTATACCGGCTGTACATATATCACTATATACAGGAGATCCCCAGGTTATACCGGCTGTACATATATCATTATATACAGGAGATCCCCAGGTTATACCTGCTGTACATATATCATTATATACAGGAGATCCCCAGGTTATACCGGCTGTACATATATCATTATATACAAGAGATCCCCAGGTTATACCGGCTGTACATAAATCATTATATACAGGAGATCCCCAGGTTATACCGGCTGTACATATATCATTATATACAGGAGATCCCCAGGTTATACCGGCTGTACATATATCACTATATACAGGAGATCCCCAGGTTATACCGGCTGTACATATATCATTATATACAGGAGATCCCCAGGTTATACCAGCTGTACATATATCATTATATACAGGAGATCCCCAGGTTATACCTGCTGTACATATATCATTATATACAGGAGATCCCCAGGTTATACCGGCTGTACATATATCATTATATACAGGAGATCCCCAGGTTATACTGGCTGTACATATATCATTATATACAGGAGATCCCCAGGTTATACCGGCTGTACATATATCATTATATACAGGAGATCCCCAGGTTATACCGGCTGTACATATATCATTATATACAGGAGATCCCCAGGTTATACCGGCTGTACATATATCATTATATACAGGAGATCCCCAGGTTATAGCGGCTGTACATATATCATTATATACAGGAGATCCCCAGGTTATACCGGCTGTACATATATCATTATATACAGGAGATCCCCAGGTTATACCGGCTGTACATAAATCATTATATACAGGAGATCCCCAGGTTATACCGGCTGTACATAAATCATTATATACTGACCCTGGACTCTTGGGTATATATATATATATATATATATATATATATATATATATATATATATAGTATACAGTGAGAGGTCAGAATATCACAGCTTTTGTCTGAAATACAAAACAAACACATTTTTGGCATTTTCTTTGCCCCCATCTCCATTGTTTTCTGTTCAAATGTAAAAAACCGAAGAATCCAAAAGTTAATCCTCTGCTTCCTGAGAAGAAGTTTTCAATTGTCTATAATTGCCCTCATTACGCTCCTTGTAGCAGGACACATGTTCTTGTTAGTGTTGGCTACTGTCTCGGCTCTGGAAGGAGCTGGAGGTACAGAGAAGAGCAGTCAGCGTGGAGCTGGAGAAGCTCAGAGTCTTGGAGCTCCTCTACTGATGGAATCCTGACCATGGCTTCACCTATTCCTGCTCTCCCACCTCTCCACCCGCCAAATATCTATATATATAACCCCTACTAACTAATGTCCGCACCAACATGGCCCCTAAAATGATGTTATATGCCTAAAAGCATATATATTTAGGGGAGGACATATTGGAGACACACACTTCCTTCCTGTATTATCTGTATAGGGGAGGACATATTGGAGACACACACTTCCTTCCGGTATTATCTGTATAGGGGAGGACATATTGGAGACACACACTTCCTTCCGGTATTATCTGTATAGGGGAGGACATATTGGAGACACACACTTCCTTCCTGTATTATCTGTATAGGGGAGGACATATTGGAGACACACACTTCTTTCCTGTATTATCTGTATAGGGGAGGGACATATTGGAGACACACACTTCCTTCCTGTATTATCTGTATAGGGGAGGACATATTGGAGACACACACTTCCTTCCTGTATTATCTGTATAGGGGGAGGACATATTGGAGGCACACACTTCCTCCTGTATTATCTGTATAGGGGAGGACATATTGGAGACACACACTTCCTCCTGTATTATCTGTATAGGGGAGGACATATTGGATACACACACTTCCTTCCTGTATTGTCTGTATAGGGGAGGACATATTGGAGACACACACTTCCTTCCTGTGTTATCTGTATAGGGGAGGACATATTGGAGACACACACTTCCTTCCGGTATTATCTGTATAGGGGAGGACATATTGGAGACACACACTTCTTTCCTGTATTATCTGTATAGGGGAGGGACATATTGGAGACACACACTTCCTTCCTGTATTATCTGTATAGGGGAGGACATATTGGAGACACACACTTCCTTCCTGTATTATCTGTATAGGGGGAGGACATATTGGAGACACACACTTCTTTCCTGTATTATCTGTATAGGGGAGGGACATATTGGAGACACACACTTCCTTCCTGTATTATCTGTATAGGGGGAGGACATATTGGAGGCACACACTTCCTCCTGTATTATCTGTATAGGGGAGGACATATTGGAGACACACACTTCCTTCCTGTATTATCTGTATAGGGGGAGGACATATTGGAGGCACACACTTCCTCCTGTATTATCTGTATAGGGGAGGACATATTGGCCTCGGAACTTTCCTGGAACGATGCGACCCTGTCTGCAACATTCACAAAGGGAATCTCTCCTTCCGTTAAGGACGTCTTGGCTGCTAATGATCTACCATCTACCCTGAGTGGTCTTATCACCTTAGCCACTCGAATTGACGTGTGATTTATGGAGCGTACCGAGGAGGGGTTGTCACAAGCAATCCCAAGTCTGTTCACGACTTCTTCCTCACTTGGCTCCTGCTTTCCAAAGGCCGCTCCAGCCTCCGGCTATACTGGCTGTAGAGGAGCCTATGCAGGTGGACAGAGCTCCGCTATCTTCCCAGGAATGATCCCGGCGACTTCAGGAGAACCTCTGTCTTTACTGTGCCAGCCCGGAACACTTCCTTCAGACCTGTCGACTCTGTCCTCAGCATCTGGGAAACGCACGCACCTAGGATTCTTTGGAGAAGAATCCCTAGGTGAGAACAAAGCTTCTCCACGTCTGAACATACCTGTCCTACTCAGCCCCGGGATGGGTAATCCGTTTCCAGCCTCTGCCATCCTGGATAGCGGTTCGGTAGGAAACTTTGTGGATGTTGCCTTGGTCTCTCATACCAAGTACCATCTTCCTGTGGTCCGTCTCGAGAAGCCTCTGGTCATCTTGTAAGTCAGTGGGAAGATTCTCCCGGATCAGAAACGGTACCGCACTGAACCCCTATACCTACAAGAGGGGGTTTTGTACAAGGAGAGACTTTCCTTTTATGTGCTAACCCGGTGCACATCTTCAGGGGCCTTCTGTGGTTGCAGCACCAAGCACCGTTGCTCGACTGGCAGACGGGTGAAGTTCTCCGCTGGGGACCGGAATGCCAGTCACGTTGTGTGGAACTGCCTTGTCCAGTCACTGCCGTTTCACTTCTGGAGTCCTCCAAGCCTCTGGTGGGTCTTCCTGCTCCATATGTGGACTGTGCAGATGTTTTTTCAGAAAAACAAGCAGTGACTACCGCCACACCAACCCTATGACTGTCCAATAGACTTGATGCCTGGTGCATCTCCTCCATAGTGTCAAGTGTACCCCCTATCTGTTCCTGAAACTGCAGCCATGTCGGCCTACATAAAGGAGAACCTGTAGAAGGGCTTTATACACAAGTCTTCATCCCCTGTCGGTGCAGGATTCTTCTTTGTGTCCAAGAAGGAAGGTTTTCTCCCTCCATGCATCGATTACCGTGGCCTCAATAAGGTCACTGTGAAAAAAGGCTACCCAGTAGCCCTGATCACGGAACTGTTTGATCGTCTACGTGGTGCCAAGGTTTTCACCAAGTTGGACCTGCAAGGGGCATATAACCTCATCCACATACATGAAGGTGATGAATGAAAAACCGCTTTCAATACTCGAGATGGGCACTTCGAGTACCTTGTTATGCCCTTTGGTTTCTGTAATGCACCGGCGGTGTTCCAGGAGTTTGTCAACAACATATTCAGATACTTACTTTATACCTGTGTTGTGGTCTACCTGGACGACAACCAGGTGTTCCCTGTGGACATTGAGTCCCATCGGGCCTCTGTACGGCAAGTTCTCAGGTGCCTAAGGGCCAATAGCCTATATACCAAGCTCAAGAAGTGCCAATTCCATCAGAAGAGTCTCCCATTTCTTGGATATATTATCTCAGACAAAGGGACTACACATGGATCATGCCAAGGTGCAGTACTTCAGTGGCCATGTCCAGTGGGACTACGAGCTATCCAGAGATTCCTGGGCTTCGCCAATTACTACCGTCAGTTTATCCCACACTTCTCTTCCCTGGTATCTCCCATTGTGGCGCTGACAAAGAAAAACGGGAATCCTAAGCTCTGGCCTCCGGCGGCTGAAGACGCTTTCACAAAGCTAAAATTTGCCTTTTCATCTTCTCCCATTCTCACCCGTCCTGACACTGTCGCTCTCACCCAGAAGGGACCCAAGGGCTGAACTCTCACCAGTGGGTTCTTCTCCAAGAACTTTTCAGCCACAAATGGAACTACTCTGTTGGTGGTCGGGAGCTTCTGGCTATTAAATTTGCTTTGGAAGAATGGCTTTATCTTCTGGAGGGTGCTCATCATCCAGTCAGTATCTATACCAGTGATGGTGAACCTTTTAGAGACCGAGTGCCCAAACTACAACCAAAACCCACTTATTTACCCTGATGTGCCAATGTGCCATTTTAAGCAGTAACTTATTGCCACCTGTTCTTCCACTTCTTCAATTGTATCGGCCGCCTGAGGCCACCAATACAGTTGAAAGAAGGAGGGCAAATTCAGACTATTATTGTCTCTGGGGTCTTTCTGTTTAGGAAGAATGATGGGTCCAGCAGGTTGACCTCCAAAGATAATGCACTTCTTTTAACACCTTCTCACTTTTCAAGCAGTTCCAAACAGTCAATGAAGTGTTGCTGTAAAATAGTGCGGAGCGCAGCATCTCATAAGTTGCCTAGGACTGCAGGAAGACTTAATGGATTTGGTAATGTTTGGTGAACTCTGTCCTAGGCTGATGGCCTGAGTGCCCACAGAAAGGGCTCTGAGTGCCACCTCTGGCACCAGTGCCATAGGTTCGCCACCACTGATCTATACTGATCATACAAACCTCCTGTAACTCCAGACTGCCCAGCGTCTTAATCCAAGACAGACTCATTGGTCTCTCTTCTTCTCCAGTTTCAACTTTCTGATACATTTCCGTCCTGCAGAGAAGAATGTGAAGGCCGATGCTCTCTCTTTTGCCTCAGATGTTGTTGGGGAAGATCCTGCTCCCAGACATATCGTTCCTCCTGAACGATTCTTGCTGCTCCTGTGGACCTTCAGCAACTTCCTCCTGGCAAGAAGTATGTCTGACCTGCCCTTCGGAAAAGGATACTGACTTGGAGACATTGCTCTCATGTGGCTGGGCACCCTGGGGTGCAGCTCTCTGTCGCCTTCATTTCCCGACACTACTCGTGGCCAGATCTGGTCAAAGATCTATGGGATTTTGTGGGCTCCTGCACTTCATTTGCCATAAACAAGCCATCTCGTCTTAAACCTGCTGGTTTTCTTTTGCCATTACCGATACATAGCTGCCTGTGGACTCATGTGGCAATGGACTTTATCACCAATCTTCCATCTACCTCAGGTAATACCGTCATCTGGGTGGTAACCGAGCGCTTCTCCAAGATGTTCCACTTCATTCCTCTGCCCGGCCTGCCGTCGGCTCTATGCCTTGTCACCCTATTCTTCCAGCACATCTTCTGGCTTCATGGACTTCCTCTGCACATCGTCTTAAACCTGGGGGTCCAGTTTATTTCCCGTTTCTGGCGATCCCTGAGTGGTCAGCTACAAGTAAAGCTGCACTTCTCATCTGCCTAGCATCCTCAGTCCAACTGGCAAGTTGAGAGGGTCAATTAGACCTTAGGTTGCTATCTCCGCCATTTTGTCTCCGCCCAACAGGACGTCTGGTCTACCCTGCTAGAGTTCTACAACTCTCTGGACTCAACCGGCTCCGCTCCATTTTTTATTGTGTATGGACAACATCCTTGTCCATGTCTCCCTCTTGCTGAGGGCTCTGATGTTCTTGCCGTAGATGAATTGTTCCGAGATCTCAGAGCTATCATGGAGAAAACACATCAGTCTTTACTCTGGGTATCCGCCCGCACCAAATTCCAGGCGGACAAGAAGGGCTGTCTCCTCCAGTCTTCTCCCCAGGTGACAAAGTATGGCTGGTCTTCTAGGTATGTTCATTTGAAGATTCCCAGCTATAAACTTCGTCCTCGATTCCTGGGTCCATTTGAAGTACTGAAGCACATCAATCCTGTGGCATATAAGCTTCTCCTTCCTCCCTCCATGCACATTTCGAACTCCTTCTATGTCTTCCTCCTAAAAACCAGTCATCTTGAACCACTTCTCCCGACAGGTACCTCCCCCGCTCCTGAGGTAGATGCAACTGATGTCTATTAGGTTAAGGAGGTCCTGAATATGAAGTTGTTCAGAGGAAAGCGGTTCCTGTTCCTTCATTCCTGTGTATTCCTGCTCCTGAGTGCCCATGTTCCTGTTCCCGTGCTCCTGTGTGTTCCTGTGTTCCTGTTCCCATGCTCCTGTGTATTCCTGTGTTCCTGATCCCGTGTTCCTATGTTCCCGTTCCTGTGCTCCCTTGTTTTCCTGTTCAGGTGCTCCCGTGTGTTCCAGTCCATTCCTGTGTTCCTGTTTCCCTTCTGCCTGGACCTCCCATTGCTGACCCCGGATTGGACTTGACCTTGCATCTCTGCCGCCTGACCCTGTCCCTGAACCGTACCACGAGACTGTCTCCTGCAAAGGTACCTCGACCTTGGCTGCCACCACGGGCTAGTTGCACCTGTGGAATGACCTTGTGGTACCCCGCCACAGCAAAACCATCTCGCTTTGTAGCGGGCTTTGGTGAAGACAAGGTGCCACTTAGATTCCAGTCCCAGGTGTCGGATAGTACCACCTTCCCCGGTGGTCCAGAGGATCCACAGATCCCGAATCCTGACAGTGTGCTTAATCTGCTGCCTGTGAGAGACACAGACATCAGCTACACAAGTGCCTGACATGTTCTTCTATGCACATATAAGAGACCAAGACATCAGCTACACAAGTACCTGACATACTCTCTACATCCAAACACATGGCTGCATCCTATAGCAGTTGTATGTCATACAAACACAGGCTTGCAGGGGATGTTGGCACCAAAACCTGGAAGCAGATAGAAGAGCCAGCACCAGGAGCGTCACATCATTATACAGGCTATCAGTCAAGCACTGGGGGTCTGGCTGTGCCACTCATGGACTGCTGAATATGATAACTCATTGGAACCATCTCTGGTCATTTGCATACAGCTTTAGGACCTGATAGTTTGAGTTTACAGACAAGTAGAGGGACAATGTAGGGATAGGGACAATGCTTTATAATGGCAGTTTATGAAAATATATTTAGTTTGGGGGGGTTAATTTGCCAATAGACCTGACAGAAAATCAAAATTACAGGTTGGGGGGAACCTGGGTAATAATGACCACACCAACAATGATTTTATATTACACCTTACTAAGATGGTTAGTGGATGGGTACTCTAATCTTCAGGAAGACAGATTTTCAGAAGCTAAGGAAGAACCCTAAAGGCATAAACTTGGACAGTGTTCTCAAAAACACGCAAAAAATGCATGTGCATAGCAAATGTGCCAATCCACAAAAAAGGATCATAGGCGATCCTGGAGACTACAGACCTGTGAGTACTACTGTGAGCTCTCTCTCTCTGCTATTCGTGCATAGTGCGAGAATAGCAGAGGGAGGGTCGGTGATATCATCAGCTCTCTTAGCATAGTGTCGGCGTGGCAATTGGCCGGAGGAAGGTGTGCATAAATTACTTACCAGCGGAGCCATGAGGTGCTCAGTAGAGCCCTTCAGACTCATTGGCATATGTTATAAAGCTCTATTTGTCCGAAACCCGGGCAATCTTAAATTTGACAAATGAAACTTATTGCTGTTCGGGATTGGACGGGGAGGTGAGTATAAACATCTACCATCGGGTTATCTGATGGTAGACGTCCTTTAAGTCTGTGTCTTGTGTGGTTTTATAGCTTTACACCACTTTCGTTGTGCATGTTGTATCTCCACAATATGTTCTAGGGCAGAACAATATCTCCTATAACCAAAGTCTCAAGTGAGCTGTCAAAACGGAGCTTGGGTCAGGATTGCATAAGTCCCAGGCGGTGGGTGTTCTTTATGCCACAAAATCTCTTAATGACCACTGAAAAAGTTTACTTTATCCTGGAGTGGTCTAAGACTTGTGTTTAAGTTTCCAAATTTACAACACCTCCATCACTTCTGCCATCGGGTCATACTTAGAAGTTGGCCCCATCCATGGCTACATTAGTACAGAGATTTTTTTTTTGTTGAAATCCCCTCCTTAGATTTAGGTTTATCCAATATATTTTTACCTCCACAGGACAATTTCGATAAACGTGTGGAGAACACCAGATCACGTTACCTATTTCCAATAAGCCTGAGTGAGTGCTTCATATTTCTCAGTGTTTAACTTTCAAAATGAAACTTAACCAAGTGCAAATTTTTCATTCCCCAATCTTCAATCCAGAACTTTTTTTATTATTTACTTTTAGACCCATATGTGTTGTGTGATCACAGGCTTAGTCTGTGGAGGCTTTCACTGGAATATATATTTTTTTTAGTTCTCCCCTATAAATCAGCTAAATTGAAGCCACCACCAGCAATCTGGAAGGATTTTATTACGGAAGGCAATTTGGCCGAGATGTGACCGAGTCGTAATTGCGAGACAGTTTGAGAGCTGACATGCTCCTAGCAGGCGGAGGTCACAGATTCTGACACTGAGGTTCCTGTCTTGCTCTTTAAGTACTTTGAACTTGACCTCGAGGAATGAGGCTTGATTTATTAGACGCGGTGTAATCCTTTAACCTGGTACATGGTGTCTAATTGTGTAGCTAGTAATCATTGGTTCCTGTCGTACAGATGTTTTTATAGGGTAAAAAAAAAAATGGCAGCTAGATTTTTTTCTTAGTTTTCTGCTGTTACAGTCACATGATTCAAGGCTTTTGGTTTACTACTCCAATATAGGAACATAAAAAGAAAATGAACAGAAACCACTGGATGTTTACAATCACGGGCATTAACAGAGCCCAAATGACCCCACGAGTTATAAGGTGTCCCTCAGACAAAAAGTTGTACTTGTAATGTTTGATTAAATCAGAAACGGGGGCTCCTAAGGGAATATCCAACAGTGATGAAGTTCTCATTGAACAGACATAAGCAGAATGGTCTGGACAAATTTTAGTTTTTTAGGGTATAAGCTATCTGTTAGGAGGTATCCATACATAAACATAGAGAAAGATGACAGCACTCACCGGTTCCAAAAGCAGGAAAAGTGTCCTTTATTGGTGGGGAAGCATGCAGGGGGTAAACAGACAGGTTCCGTCAACGGGGCTTTTTCACCCCTGCCCCTGGAGAGTCGGGCCACGCGTTGGGCTGTCGGCGGTATTGTTGGGGCTGTGGCCGCCAGAGACTTTTCTCCATTTAATACTATCTGTTAGGAGGTGTTGCAGCAGTAGTTACATGATGACGGACCACCGGTTTGGAGAAGCGTTGATCCACCGACACCAGCTGCTCTCACAGTTTTGTTGTCAACACCTTAATTACACCTCTGTCTCTGAGCAAATATAATTTGGTGTCATCTTTGGTAGCCCTCACGTTTTGCCATGAAGTAGAAACAAGGACTGGAACTGATAAGTCTGGGTTCTATTTTGGATGCAATGATAGTCAGGTTCAAGTATGGAGGAGATGTGGTGATCACTTCCACCCTGACACATTGGGGCTCGTTTACTAAGGGACTGAAGGGTCTCCACTGAATTCCGCCGGGATTTTGGAGCATGCGATCGGATTTCGGCACCGGGTTGAATGCGATGGAATTCTGGGGTGGGGGGGGGTGGCCGTCGTCAAACCCGACGGATTTGGAAAAAACGAGGTATTTAAAAAAAAAATAAGTGCCACTTGACACGCACTTACCTGCACCAAGAAATAGTAGGTGAACTCCGGTGAACTCCAGCGGACCTTGGTGCAGCAGCAACACCAAGTGGATATCGGCGCACGGACCTTAGTGAATCCCGGCCAGACCCGAATCAGTGTCGGAGAACCCGCTGCTGGATCGCGACTGGACCGGGAAAGTAAATGTGCCCCATTGCCCCATGCTGGTGTGATGTTTTGGGAACCATTCCTTGATCACCTCTAGTAGGGAGGCCACTTAAAAGCTGGGGTGAGGAAGATTGTTCTAGATCTACAACTCATTGCATCAGATACCACAAAGGAGGAGTTCTACTTTTTTGCATACTGTCAGCAAAATAACCCATTGGCTTCTGTAGAACATTTTATTATCCTTTGACATCCCACAATTTATGCATTATAAATCCTTCAACCTGTGCACTGTGATATATGACTACACTTGCGTTGTGCCAAACAAAACTGACCCCCTTTCATAGGAGGAGTCACAAGCAGAAGATATATAGTCAAATATCTGAGGCTTTAGAGAAATATGGAACTGTGATTTAATTTTTTTTTTTTTTAAAGCTTTAACAATTATGCAAATGAGGCTGATGGGCTCTGGAATCCATTAACAACTATGGAGCACGGAGCTCTCAGACTCTTTTGCATGATTTTTAAAGCCGTTTTTCGTAAAAACGAGGGCATGAAGAGCAAAAATATAAGCGGATCCTGCAAGACGGGGTGCAAACCTTCATGTCAGTGTGCTTGGTTTACAATCCCTAATCCTGGTGGTAGATGTCCTTTAAGAGAAGAAAGCACTGGGTAAGACTGAAGCGTAATCCCTTCTCACTGTCTACAGATGGGCTCCAAACATGGGGCTGAGCCACGGTATCCAAGCTGCCATTAAAAGCTGAAATTATGGAATAATGGAGTGAGTCTCCATATATGTAATTATTTGTTTCCTAAGAAATATAATACATAGTGTGACCTCCATCCGTCTCTTGGCCTGTATACCTACTAAATCCTGTAGTTTATGACCACTTGCTGTCCTTTTCCATACACTTTCCAGTACGAGAGGCCACCTGATTCCACCCCTTGCCGATTCCGTGTCTCCTCCACCCTAAGTGAGATTTTCACATCCACCGGTTGACATCTCTGGCCATTACTTTTTGGGATGAATGGAGAATTGCTTTTTTTAAAGGGTAGAATGGAACAGTAAAGAAAGTATTTCAGCTCATTCTCGTAAAAACCTCATGCCCCACTAATCCAGGCCTGCTCGTAAAACACAGAATGGGGATTAATACATTGAGAGGGGCCATGGTGCTCCGACGCTCTCCGCTCCTATACAGTATAAAGTGTGACGGCCCAGGGGAGACATAACTGATCCCAGAATATCGTAGATCAATAATGAAACTTTAGTTAATGGCAATTAAATTTGATGCTTACAACTCATGAAGCCACTTTCAATTTGGTTTAATTTGTAGCGTCCGCGCTGATCCGGTAGGAGCATAAATAATGTTGCATTTATAGCGTGGCGTGAGGCGGCTGCGCTGCTCTGGCGAGGCCAGCGGGAACGCTGAGGTTTCTGCTACAGTTACGCTCTGCAATCCCCCTGGTGTGGATGACATTCCTTCTACTTGTTTTGAAAGTGAGTGGTCTCTGGGGCTGTAGCAGGTACTCCGCAACTTCTGTTTCCAGTCTAAGCAGAGCCGTTTTATGATCTGAGAGATTAATGAGGGAATGATTCACACACACTCCCTCTAATTTTCATTTTTTTATGCTTCAGTGAGGCAGAGTTAAAAATCAACCCCAATAGTCCTGCCGAAATGCATTTTTTCCATATGATAAATAATTTAGACGCCTCCATTGACATGGAAGATCCCCTGGGACAGACTGATATGCTCCACCATGTAATCTATAGAGGGCACTATCCGCATCAAACCTTGTTGCCCAAAAACAAGAACCTTCAATTGGAGGGTAATGGCAAGATTCAACAACAGTGAGGACCTGCTCTCATGTATCCGCCTCGGTGGGGGGACGTGGCTTAAATTATACGATAAATGCCCACCTATGGGTGAGAATGAACTTACTATAATACTGCCCCTATGTACAAGAATATAACTACTATAATGCTGCCCCCTTTGTACAAGAATATAACTACTATAATACTGCCCCCTATGTACAAGAATATAACTAGTATAATACTGCCCCCTATGTATGAGAATATAACTACTATAATACTGCCCCTATGTACAAGAATATAACTACTATAATGCTGCCCCCTATGTACAGGAATATAACTACTATAATACTGCCCCCTATGTACAAGAACATAACTACTATAATACTGCCCCCTATGTACAAGAACATAACTACTATAATACTGCCCTCTATGTACAAGAACATAACTACTATAATACTGCCCCCTATGTACAAGAATATAACTACTATAATACTGCCCCCTATGTACAAGAAAATAATACTGCCCCCTATGTACAAGAATATAACTACTATAATACTGCCCCCTATGTACAAGAATATAACTACTATAATACTGCCCCCTATGTACAAGAAAATAATACTGCCCCCTATGTACAAGAATATAACTACTATAATACTGCCCTCTATGTACAAGAATATAACTACTATAATACTGCCCCCTATGTACAAGAAAATAATACTGCCCCCTATGTACAAGAATATAACTGCTATAATACTGCCCCCTATGTACAAGAATATAACTACTATAGTACTGCCCCCTATGTACAAGAAAATAATACTGCCCCCTATGTACAAGAATATAACTACTATAATACTGCCCCCTATGTACAAGAATATAACTACTATAATACTGCCCCCTATGTACAGGAATATAACTACTATAATACTGCCCCCTATGTACAAGAATATAACTACTATAATACTGCCCCCTATGTACAAGAATATAACTACTATAATACTGCCCTCTATGTACAAGAATATAACTACTATAATACTGCCCCCTATGTGCAAGAATATAATACTGCCCCTTATGTACAAGAATATAACTACTATAATACTGCCCCCTATGTACAAGAATATAACTACTATAATACTGCCCCCTATGTACAGGAATATAACTACTATAATTCTGCCCCTATGCACAAGAATATAACTACTATAATACTGCCCCCTATGTACAGGAATATGACTACTATAATACTGCCCCCTATGTACAAGAATATAACTACTATAATACTGCCCTTATGTACAATAATATAACTACTATAATACTGCCTCCTATGTACAGGAATATAACTACTATAATACTGCCCCCTATGTACAGGAATATAACTACTATAATACTGCCCCCTATGTACAAGAATATAACTACTATAATACTGCCCCCTATGTACAAGAATATAACTACTATAATCCTGCCTCCTATGTACAAGAATATAACTACTATAATACTGCCCTTATGTACAATAATATAACTACTATAATACTGCCTCCTATGTACAGGAATATGACTACTATAATACTGCCCCCTATGTACAAGAATATAACTACTATAATACTGCCCCCTATGTACAAGAATATAACTACTATAATACTGCCCTTATGTACAATAATATAACTACTATAATACTGCCTCCTATGTACAGGAATATAACTACTATAATACTGCCCCCTATGTACAGGAATATAACTACTATAATACTGCCCTTATGTACAATAATATAACTACTATAATACTGCCTCCTATGTACAGGAATATAACTACTATAATACTGCCCCTATGTACAGGAATATAACTACTATAATACTGCCCCCTATGTACAAGACTATAACTACTATAATACTGCCCCCTATGTACAAGAATATAACTACTATAATACTGCCCCCTATGTACAGGAATATAACTACAATAATACTGCCCCCTATGTACAGGAATATAACTACTATAATACTGCTCCCTATGTACAAGAATATAAATACTATAATACTGCCCCTATGTACAAGAATATAACTACTATAATACTGCCCCCTATGTACAGGAATATAACTACTATAATACTGCCCCCTATGTACAACTACAATAATACTGCCCCCTATGTACAAGAATATAACTACTATAATACTGCTCCCTATGTACAAGAACATAACTACTATAATACTGCCCCCTATGTACAAGAATATAACTACTATAATACTGCCCCCTATGTACAGGAATATAACTACTATAATACTGCCCCCTATGTACAACTACAATAATACTGCCCCCTATGTACAAGAATATAACTACTATAATACTTCCCCCTATGTACAGGAATATAACTACTATAATACTGCCCCCTATGTACAGGAATATAACTACAATAATACTGCCCCCTATGTACAGGAATATAACTACTATAATACCGCTCCCTATGTACGAGAATATAACTACTATAATACTGCTCCCTATGTACAAGAATATAACTACTATAATACTGCCTCCTATGTACAGGAATATAACTACTATAATACTGCCCCCTATGTACAGGAATATAACTACTATAATACTGCCTCCTATGTACAGGAATATAACTACTATAATACTGCCCCCTATGTACAGGAATATAACTACTATAATACTGCCCCCTATGTACAGGAATATAACTACTATAATACTGCCCCCTATGTACAACTACTATAATACTGCCCCCTATGTATGAGGATATAACTACTATAATACTGCCCCTATGTACAAGAATATAACTACTATAATACTGCCCCCTATGTACAAGAATATAACTACTATAATACTGCCCCCTATGTACAGGAATATAACTACTATAATACTGCCCCCTATGTACAGGAATATAACTACTATAATACTGCCCCCTATGTACAGGAATATAACTACTATAATACTGCTCCCTATGTACAAGAATATAACTACTATAATACTGCCTCCTATGTACAGGAATATAACTACTATAATACTGCCTCCTATGTACAGGAATATAACTACTATAATACTGCCCCCTATGTACAGGAATATAACTACTATAATACTGCCCCCTATGTACAGGAATATAACTACTATAATACTGCCCCCTATGTACAATAATATAACTACTATAATACTGCCCCCTATGTACAACTACTATATCACTGCCCCCTATGTACAGGCATATAACTACTATAATACTGCCCCCTATGTACAGGAATATAACTACTATAATACTGCCCCTATGTACAGGAATATAACTACTATAATACTGCCCCCTATGTACAGGAATATAACTACTATAATACTGCCTCCTATGTACAGGAATATAACTACTATAATACTGCCCCCTATGTACAGGAATATAACTACTATAATACTGCCCCCTATTTACAGGAATATAACTACTATAATACTGCCCCCTATGTACAACTACTATAATACTGCCCCCTATGTATGAGGATATAACTACTATAATACTGCCCCTATGTACAAGAATATAACTACTATAATACTGCCCCCTATGTACAAGAATATAACTACTATAATACTGCCCCCTATGTACAGGAATATAACTACTATAATACTGCCCCCTATGTACAGGAATATAACTACTATAATACTGCCCCCTATGTACAGGAATATAACTACTATAATACTGCTCCCTATGTACAAGAATATAACTACTATAATACTGCCCCCTATGTACAGGAAAATAACTACTATAATACTGCCTCCTATGTACAGGAATATAACTACTATAATACTGCCCCCTATGTACAGGAATATAACTACTATAATACTGCCCCCTATGTACAGGAATATAACTACTATAATACTGCCCCCTATGTACAAGAATATAACTACTATAATACTGCCCCCTATGTATGAGAATATAACTACTATAATACTGCCCCCTATGTACAAGAATATAACTACTATAATACTGCCCCCTATGTACAGGAATATAACTACTATAATACTGCCCCCTATGTACAAGAATATAACTACTATAATACTGCCCCCTATGTACAAGAATATAACTACTATAATACTGCCCCCTATGTACAGGAATATAACTACTATAATACTGCCCCCTATGTACAGGAATATAACTACTATAATGCTGCCCCCTATGTACAAGAATATAACTACTATAATACTGCCCCCTATGTACAAGAATATAACTACTATAATACTGCTTCCTATGTACATGTGATGACATTGTTGGCTACACACACAGGTTGGTGGAATATGTATGAGGTTACACTGTTGTTTCATGTCCCGGTCTCTGACATACATTTTTAGGGTATTTTCATAAGGTAAAGGCTGAGTAAAGTTAAATATGCAGCAGATGTCCAGGAGCTGAAAAAAGCCCTATTCAGCGCTTGGAGTGTCTAGTCCTCGAAGTACTGGCTTGGATTATTCCTGTTAGTTGCCGATGTCACCGGAGACCCTCCACTGAATTGCTCCCTTGTTACGTTGGGCTTCATTTATTATTGTATAATCAATGCTTGCCTCGCAGCCGCTCAGACAGCAGGTAATCAGAGGAGTGTTTACTCAGGCAGCAGAGGAGGCAGGTGTAATCCTTCTCCACCATGATGATGATGATGACTTGTTGAGGTTCCACAAAGATTCGTTCTTCAAAAACTGCTTAAACTGTGCCATTAACCCTACGAGGCCACCAAGGTCATCTACAAGCTGAAGACGTGAGACGTCCCTCAGGTGGAGCTTATTTTGGAGCTTAGTTTTTATCACTAACATTGGGTTGAGTTCTTCGAAAAAATACTGAGCTGATGGTTACAAGAAAGACATCCTTAGAAGGGTGTGGAGATATGATTGGCACCAGCTTCTTCTGGAGGCACGTGTCCTGTGATACCAGCAGCAAACATATCACAACCTGTAGTCGGGGCAAGTGGCTGTTCATAGTCTGAACACTATCTTACTGGCTGTCCAGTTTTTGTTATACGTTGACCTATTTTGGTTCTTTTCCTAGTTTCCATACTTTAAGCATGCACCGTGTTTGCACGTCCCTTGAATAGCCACAATGTAACCTCACGCCATGGATTAAGCATAGACCGTTGTATAAAAAGAAGTTCTTGGGATAAGAGCAACATCCAATGTGACATTGGATAACATAAGAGATGATGGGGGTGGAGAACCAGGGCTGTGGAGTCAATGAGCCAAATTGCTTATTGTTTGACTCTGACTCTGAGAATTTCCTTAACTCCGACCCCAAGTTCAACTCTTTCAGTTTCCCTTACTCTGACTCTACCTCCACGGTCCTGGTTTCATGGTCACTTCTAGTTCTAATATGAGTCCAGGCCATTCCTTCCAGTGCCTCTTTCCTCTTTACTGTAGTGATGGAGCTTCAATACTGAGCATGTACATAAAGTGCAGCACAATCAAAAGTTTTTATAAGGGATTCATAACCCATGGCCGATGGGCCTATCAAGCCTTGAGTCCAGCACCTTGTCAGAGTCCCATGAGCGCTACTATAACTGATGGAAGCGTACATTAATGGAGGAGGCCCGGTAGCGGTAAATGCAGCTAAAACGTCCTTACTCCACATTATTATCTGCTCTGGGGTCTCCACTATTGTTTTCTGCTCTGAATGCCCTATTTGGTTTTCCGGAGTGGTATTTATCATTTCTGGGAAGGCATTTTGTGCTGTGGTTGTACATTAGTTGAGCAGTGTGACAATGTGGCCATGAGACCCATAAAAGTCGTTCTCCCCTGGCCTAAATCCTTAGATCAGGAACAGAGCTGATAATTAAAATGAAATTACATAATTTCCCAAATTTTTATAAAAAAAATATTCAGCGCATACTGCACTGATCCTACTGTTCCAATTTATGACATACTTGTGGCGTCGGAGATGGTCTATTTTATCATGACTGCGACTCCTCCAAAATGATCACTGACTCCACAAATCCGTCTCGAGCCATGCTGACAACACGACAGTCTTTTTATATCCATGCTATAATTGGGGTGGGGGGGATGATCCTCTAGTACAGTGATGGCGATCCTTTTAGTGGCCGAGTGCCCAAAAAGCAACCCAAAACCACCCTTACTTATCGCGAGGTGCCAACCAATAGTTAAAGAAGTAACTTATTGCTCCATGTTCTTCAACAACTTTCAATCATATTGGCCTCCTGAGGAAAGATGAAAAATTTGCATCACTTTAGCTTCTTTCCAGTGTCTCTCTGTACACAGAGAATCGTGGAGACAGCAGGAGGTCCTCCAAAGATATTTCATCCCTGTCTACTCATTCCCCCTCTTCCTACAGTACCAAGTAATTAAGTAAGTATCAAAATATGACTGAAAGCAGCATCTTTTGCTTGGAACTGCAGGAAGATTCTTTGAGTCCTGTCTGGTGTGCTGGGGCGATGGCCCGGGTGCCCACAGAAAGGGCTCTGAGTGCCGCCTCTGGCACCCGTGCCATAGATTCGCCACCACTGCTCTAGACCATCATCTGGTCGGCCACAATCAGTAAGTTCATCCAACACTAATCGGTTATATACGGGCAGTTTAAGATTTACTCCGACAGTAACTGAGCCAATGCATTGTAAAGATATCACTAATCTATTTTGTTTCTCTCTTTTTAACATTATTTGACCTCCATTTCATTTCTCAACACAAAAATGTAAAGAAAAAAATAAAACTCCTATTCCTGTAAAGCCAACGAAACCCAGCATCAAAGCCAGACAAGGGATTGAGTAAAAACAACAAAGCATAAAGCGCGAGGCTCAGTCCTGGAGATGAGGGAGCAGAGCGAGGAGCCGGCCAGGAACACATCAGCGTTATGTGGTCAACTCTAAGGCTGGAAACTTGAGAAAAAGTTGGAATACTTGATCAAGCAGAAGTGAGATTTCCAGGCCCATCGGTTATCTCCGGGATGGGTCAGGTCTTACGGTACCAGGTTGCAGCCAGACATGATGGTGATTGGAGATGCTTGTGATCGTGAAGCAGATGTTCTGCTTATTTCTTGTCCATCTTTTTAGGATTATAGAGAAAACTTCAATATGAGCCACCAAGCTAAGGTTTAGATATGAGCAAGTGATGACAAGAGATGATGACGATCACCACCTGGCACCGGGGCTTCAGGTGTCTTCAGGGGAGGAGAAGCTTTGATGCTCACTACAAATAGTCATTGTGAAATCTCTGTCTATAGGAATGTGTTCAATATCAGGAGAAAGTCTTCATAGTCTTCTCAGTACGTATATATCAAGTCATTTTTCTCTTGGAAGTCATTTACAAAAAGCTTTCGCTTAGCCATTAAAAAAAGCAGTAGATTGAAGGACTCCAGAGAGAGAGGATGCGACCGCTTGTATTGTGTATAATCTAATACTATCAGGGGCGGATAACAACTACACAAATTACTATTACAAAAAAATCACAATCAAAATGTTGTTCACTTTTGATCTGGGTCTTGTATAACTACAAATTGTTGTTGTATAAATTGTTGAGAAGGACCTGGGGGTACTAGTAGATCATAAATTGAATAACAGCGTGCAATGTCAATCAGCTGCTTCTAAAGCCAGTAGGATCATGTCATGTATCAGCAGAGGTCTGGACTCTGGTGATAGGGATGTAATATTACCACTGTACAAGGCACTGGTTCGGCCACACCTGGAATATGCTGTCCAGTTCTGGGCACCGGTCCATAAAAAGGATGCCCTGGAGCTGGAGAGGGTTCAACGTAGAGCCACAAAACTGATAAGGGGTATGGAGGGTCTTAGTTATGAGGAAAGATTAAAACAACTAGATTTATTTAGTCTGGAAAAGAGACGACTACGAGGGAACATGATTAATTTATATAAATATATGAATGGTCCATACAAAAAATATGGTGGTAAGTTGTTTCAGATTAGATCAAATCAAAAGACGAGGGGGCACTGTCTCCATCTGGAGGAAACAAGGTTTAATCACCGGAGGCGACAGGGCTTTTTTACTATGAGAACTGTCAATCTATGGAATAGCCGAGCTCAGGCTCTGGTCACAGCAGGGACAGCAGAGAGCTCAGGCGCTGGTCACAGCAGGGACAGCAGAGAGCTTCAAGAAGGGTCTAGATGCCTTTTTACACCTAAATAACATTGATGGTTATGTTATATAGAATTGTTTCCCCTAAATCCCTTCCTCATGCAATCCCTTCCCTTCCTTGGTTGAACTTGATGGACAAGTGTCTTTTTTCAACCTTATAAACTATGATACTATGAAATTGTGCATATATTATGGTGAAGGATATATACTTTTAAATTACATGAAACAAAAAGTATAACTTCTTGGTGTGCCATGTTTTTTCACCACATGAGCACCACCCACCTGGGAGTGTGCGTTATCCCTTGTCCGGTTGATATACTAAGCACTCACTGCCTCATGGATGGAGTGGAGTGTGAGTGGATATTCATCAGTATTATGGAACCTTCACTCTTCTAGTGATGTAATATGACTAGTATTTTATACCTGTCTCCTAGTCTCTGGTCAAGTCCTCCAGAACCTCTGCAGACACATCTCTTCTTCTTCTCATTAACTCATTGACTACATATCTCCCGACAACATGTGCTGAAGGCTCGAGGCTGATCTTAGCTTTATTCAGTAGTATCTCAGGAGATTATGGGTAATGGAGGCACAATACTGAAACTAAAACGTGCCCATTCTACGGTCATCCAGAAACGGATCGATCTAGTTGCACAATGGAGATCTACCTTGGGAGTTGCCATAGTTGTGAAGAGGATCCATGAGTTAATCAGTGCCCTTTTGACTTTCAGGCATATCTACACATCATAATATATTCTGTGCCTGAGATAATTGCTTAAGTCTGCCGAATAAGTAAGACCACCCCAGATTTCCTTACTGGAGACCTTTTTTGCTGTTTTTCATGGCCTCCCGGGACAGCCTTCGTAAATTCCTTCTTCTAATCTGAGAAAAGACATGCCAGGATGTTCCTGCATCCAAGGGAACTGTGAAAATGAAAAGCACAGCCAACATATTTCCAAAGGTTGAGCCTTTGACTTAAGGTCATATTGGTGTTGGCAAAGTTATCAGAGACCTGAGAAGACTCTTGTTAAAGACACAGAGTGGCGGCCGGCCCTGTATGTATCAGACGTGCAGTGGGACAGGCGGGAAGGATATGAAGCTCCAACTGCTCATTGCACAATGTTCTCTGTGTCGTCTTTGTGCCTGAAAATCATTGCTAAACTTGGATAGTAAGACATTGTTTTCAGTTCCATGTGTTTTTATAGACTGAAAAAAAATTCTGTCTATTAAATACAACCTCTACTTAATCCCTGCCATGCGGCCAGCTCTGTTATTGTTCTGTGGACACAGCCATTTTCTTCTTTCCCAGTTTCTACATTGGCCAAATAGACTCGTTTGGCATGGACAAAAAAATTGCCTTTTTAAAAAAAAAAAAACTTTTATTTTTTTGGCTGGAGATGTTTACATTTTGGTCCCGTCACGAAAGTAGAACATTTGGGATCATTCAAAATTGCTTGCATGGTTGTTGTTTTTTTTGTTTTTAGTATTGGACGCTCTATCTCTAGTCTTTGTCAATTTGGCAACGACACAGCAAACCAATAAAAACTGTTCAGAATAACTGATGATCATAAAATATTAGCCCCAAGAAAATTTTTATATGATGGAATTGATTATTAGGTTTTTCTAGGAAGACATAAGATAAAGGTTAGCGTTGAGGACGTCGAGTTGTCTTCTGTCTTTTGGAGGCCTCATATATCACATCTGCCATCTGCACACACACATCATCTGGTCTTGGACTATAGACAATGGCCCACATTTATCAAGTCTGCAGGGTGCACCAACTTCAGGAATCGTGGTGCACAGTCTACATGAATCTGTCCCCCCCTGCACTGCTCGGGAAGTGGCAGCATTAATTGTGCCGAATGTTGGACAGAATTGTGGCGCACGGACCGACTAAGCCCTAACTTGCCCCTTTCGGTACACATTGGGGCTCATTTACTAACGCCGCATTTTCGTCGGGTTTCCTGAATATTTCTCTTTTGCCCTGATTTGCCCCAGGTTTTTGGCACACGCAATCGGATTGTGACACATTGCCGCCAGCTTGCATGCAACAGAAATCGGGTGTGTGGCCGTCGGACAACCCAACGGATTCAGACAAACCACGGAATTTAAAAAAGGAAATGTGTCGCAAGATCAAGCACTCACATGCACCAGGAAGAAGAAGGTGAACTCTGGCGGACCTCGGCGCAGAAGCGACAGATGCAGGAACTCGGACGCACGATCTTAGTGAATCGCGCCGGACTCGAATACTCGTCAGAGAACGCACCGCGGGATCGGGACAGGACCGGGTAAGTAAATCTGCCCCATTTTGTCATCTTGTCGGACACCGTACAGCCATGACACAAAACTGGGCCAAAATGTGGGCCATTGGGTAATGTTGAATACGTTGATTTGTCTTCTGTCTTTTGGAGGCCTGTATATCACATCTGTACACACACATTGGGGGTCATTTACTAAGGGCCCGATTCACGTTTTCCCAACATGTTACCCGAATATTTCCGATTTGTGTCGATTGCACCTGATTTGCCCCGGGATTTTGGCGCACACGATCGGATTGTGGCGCATCTTCGCTGGCATGCACACGACGGGAATTGGGGGGCGTGGCCGAACGAAAACCCGACGTATTCGGAAAAACCGCCGCATTTAAAAACCGAAAATGTGTCGCTTGGGAAGCGCTTACCTTCACCTGGTCCAGCTCGGTGTATTCCGGCGCGTTCAGATGATTTTCAGCGCAGCAGCGCCACCTGGTGGACGGCGGAGGAACTACTTTCATAAATCCCGTCCGGACCCGAATCCTGTTCAGAGAACGCGCCGCTGTATCGCGAATGGGCCGGGTAAATAAATCTGCCCCATTATCTGGTCTCGGACTTTAGATAATGGTTGACCTTGAGGACATTGATTTGCCTTCTGTCTTTTGGAGGTCCCATAAATCACATCCGCACACACTGATGAGAAAGATATTAGTTGTATCCTAGAACATTGAGTTCTGAACCACAATATGGCCCAGACTCCTAGATATGGTGGTTCTGAGGCTCATGTATGATATGGTATGACATCCGCTACTGCACTGTCTGCCCACTTGCCTAGTGTAGAGAAGAGCGGGAGAGGCGGCACATGGGCAGTGAGCAGGCGAAGGATGCAAACCCACTCCGCTGCGTATGAACTATGTAGGACGGCGCATGCGTAGGATTCAACTGTAGTAATGGATGATGTCGGCTGAAGGGAGGGGGGAATGAGGGAGATGCTGGAGACATGGCTGAGTCACACACTGCTCAAATAACATACACCCTTTGTAATTCGGTGAGCCTACTGGTTCCAGGTACTTTTACAAAGTTAATTTTCTGCCAATAGAAATTATGATTATTTAGCTAGAAGCAGTTTGGGCACAAGTTAGTATAGTGGGAACATATTGAAAACCTAATGACAGGTTCCCTTTGAACCTTATTTCCTAATTTAGAGCCTCGTACAAAGCCCTTTCATCTTCTGAAGCCCACACCCGGCTATCGAATGCTGTCATGTTCTTAGAGTATTTGACTTGCGCCTCGTAGACCTATCCATTGTCTGCGCTCTACCGATCCAGGATAATTTTAACCTCAAATTACTCTGGTTTATCTTACAGATCTATCTGGTGTAATGTGTCAGCTCTGTGGACATTCCTGCATCTCAGATTAGCGCTGAATGTAAACTGTCATCTCCAGGTCAATGATCCGGAACGTTCTCCATAACGTAAACACATGGCTGGGAGGCAGCAGACGACCACTGGGGAATATTATATTATATGGAGGGAGTAATAGAATTGCACAAAAAAGCTTCTCCATCCAAAATGTTCTCTTTCTTCTCAGGTGGATTCACACCCTGCAGTTCTTCTACATCTGCAATCAGTTCCATGTTGGGTGTTTTGGCAGCAAGCAAATGAATTTCTGGAAGTTCAACATGAAAGTTATACATTTATGATTTATGGGATAGATAAAGAATGAGCTGCAGTCCGACCTGCTGCCCCATTTAGAGGGGAACTGGACCTCCAGTCTTGTAAATGGTGGAGGACCCAGCAGTCCAACCCCCATTGACCAGTATCACAGAAAATGGATAATATTTGACCTTTGGACAACTGTTTTAAGGGTCCAAAGTTCACATAAAGTGCTGATTTAGAGACTAGTGATGAATGGACCCGAACTGCGCAGAATTTCAAGGTTTCACAACCACTGACCCGAACACCTGTCATTATTTGGTATCCAGGTCTGTGCTCGGGCAATAATAACACAGAGCTGCTTGATTGACTACAGCAATAACTAAAACCTGATTTTAGGATTAGATAACTTAACCCGGAGAAAAAAAGAGGCAAGGGATTGTAAATGAAACAACCAAAAAGTAATTTTTCATGTGTTTCACAACAGATGTATCCTTCTTGTTACTTATATCACTTAGATGGTCACCCACACGTATTAATTAATTGATCAATTAATGGAACTTCAAATTAATTTCTTTTTTAATTTTGGATTAATGGCGCATCAGCGCCGGCATGCACGCAATGGAAATCGGGGGGCGTGCAAGCCCCCCGAAAACCAGACGGTTTTGGAAAAACCGCAGCATTTTTAAAAATAAATGTGTCGCGGGACTCGCGCTTACCTTCACCAGGTATAGGCCTGTGCATTCCGGCGGACCTCGGGGAACTTCAGCACAGCACACCTGGTGGACGGCGGAGGAACTACCTTAGTGAATCGCCGGAAGACCCGTATCCACCGCAGAGAACGCAACGCTGGAGCGCGAATGGGCTGGGTAAGTAAATCTACCCCAGTGTGGACAGGGCAACTGCCCTGTTATTCCCATAATTTTTCATCTCTCTAGGCCTTACTAGTCCCATTTCAAGCCATTTTTGGTTGTTTGAATACGGGCCCCCCAGTGACTTCAAAGGGGTTCGCGTTTGGGTCAAAGCTTGGCCATAAGTCTGGGTCCTGAACCAAATTCGAACGACCCCATCAAACCAGAATTTGACCAACCCGCTCATCTCTAGTAGGGACATTACAGCGGGAGCGTTACTTTCTCATAGAGGGTCTATGCTGCCATTATGACCCTGGACATACCTTCTTTTCAATATAACTTCCATGATGAAGCAGAAAACCCCAAATGTGATCCGCACTCTCTCTGTCCTCACTGTGCCTATATTATGTAGGAGCAGAGGACATCCATCCCATGGACAGATACGGCCAGCTGAGTGTTCTGTGGATGTGATGTGATGGTGCTTTATCTTTTGAACATTTTCACCATTTATGATCCTTTTTTGAAACCGCATGAAGGTCTCATCTAAGGGGCCTAAGGGGAAGGCTAATCCTCTGACACACTGCATTGTAGTTTATGGAGGTTAAGGGCACAACTGCCAGTGGTCGTCTTTACCATGCTTTTAGAGATGGTCATCTGACCTTTAACCTGACCTCACTCACCCTTAATATTGTGGCATGTCATTTTTTTTATAAAACCACAGACAAACACAGTGGCGTAACTAGAAGCTGATAGGCCCCAGTGCCAGGCCCCCAAATATAATGTATGGTTTATAGTTATAGTCTTCTCATATGGGAAAGTGACACCATAAGGGCCCCCTAAACCTCTTGGGCCCAGGTGCGACCGCAACCTCTGCACCCCCTCAAGTTACGCCCCTGGACAAACATATGGGGGCACATTTAATAAGAATAAGGGAAACTGCACTAAGAGTGTTCTGCCCGTGTATAACGTTGGGTGCGACAGATTCATTAAGAACGGGCTCCAGAAATCATGAATCTGTCGCTTCCCTGCACTGGCCTCACCAAGTTCACCAACTTTTGTGTGGTGCACCTTTAACATTGGGTGTGCAACAGACTTTGTGGGGGTCATTTACTAAGGGGCGGATTTGCGTTTTCCCGACGTGTTACCCGAATATTTCCGATTTGTGCCGATTTTTCATGAATTGCCCTGGGATTTTGGCGCATGCGATCGGATTGTGGCGCATCGGCGCTGGCATGCACGCGAAGGAAATCAGGGGGCGTGGCCGAACGAAAACCCGATGGATTCGGAGAAACCGCCACATTTAAAAAAAAAAAAAAAAGGGTTGCAGGACTCGCGCTTACCTTCACTCCGGCTTGGTGAAGATCAGTGCGTTCCGGGGAACTTCAGCGCAGCAGCGCCTGGTGGACGTCGGAGGAACTACCTTAGTGAACCCTGGCTGGACCCGAATCCACCGCAGAGAACGCGCCGCTGGATGGCGAATGGACCGGGTAAGTAAATCTGCCCCTGTATGTTAAATCAGGTGCACGGTCCGACATGGTTCCTAGTGCAGCAGCTCCACATAACGGTCCGGTGCGACACAATAGCGGCGCTGACACTTCTTAAATACCTGTGCAAGCAGTTCACACCTAAAAAAACATCTAAAGTCCGACAGAAAACTGAGACAAGTTGTAATAGAAGAAGTGGTGGCAAACATTGGTAACCATAGACCTTACTGAGGACGCGGTGTTCAACTCCTGAGACAAACACGTGATTGCCTTCTATTTCAGGTCAAAGCACTATTCTAAAGCTCTCGGCTTCCTTGGCTTCTCTCCATGGTTTGGGTCATAAAACTAAGAATGACACCATCAATTTGTGAAAAGAATTGCCTCTAACAGGCAGAAAATAAGTCGAACAAGTCTGTTGTATGGAGGTGGATGGGAAACACCTCTTCCGAGTGACCAGGTCACGTTACCAGATTGTAATCAGTCCGTATGTATAACATGATTAGACTTGTTTAGGAAAGCAATCAGAGATGTCACCGGCAGATAGGCTACTGATCCACGTGCTCTGGAAGAGAATCCAGTTTTGTTTCTCATTATTGCTCTAATTTTGGCGTAATTGAAAACTGCCCGACCAGTTGAGAAACACACGAGACATCTGTTTCACATTGAGAACCTTTCGGCTTCTCTAGGAGGAGATTTCCATCTTCATCAGAACGCAACGATTCCCACATCTTGCCCTGTCTTCAGCTCGGTTCCTCTTGTGATGATGGCTTGAACTTTCAACTTTGCTTTTAAAATATGGAGTAAAAAAAAATCCTAAGTCTCCGGGGGATAAGTCATTTCCCATGGCTGCTCATGATTCATCTCCTGAATGATCAATCTTCTTCCACCATGGAGACCGCTCTATCGTCATTCCGATTGCACTCTACCTAGAAAGTCTTACTCCACTTTCCTATTGATTTACCGCTGATCCAGAAGGTTTAAGGTCTCATTTTCCAAACATTTGCACCTCTAACACATCACCGTAACACAAATCTGAGATGGTTCATATATGTCTAGTTATCGGGAATACCAAACCTCCTCTTGGGGTCCAACACTGGTGTCTTGTGATGGCTGCACTAGAATCCCTGATTAGAAGTTAATTAAAGGTCGCTTTAAAGTTGATCTTCATCATCTTCAACTTTGTGGGGCTCATTAACTTACCCGGTCCAGTCGCAATCCCGCGGCGCATTGTCCGGCGAGGATTCAGGTTCTGCCGGGGTTCACTAGGGTCGTGCGCCCGATATCCAGTAGGTGTCACTGCGGCACCGAGGTCCGCCGGAGTTCACCTGCTTCTTCTCGGTGCATGTGAGTGCTTGATCTTGTGACACAATTCGTTTATTAAACTCTGCAGTTTTTCCGAATCCGTCGGGTTGTCTGAAGGCCACATCCCCCGATTTCTGTCGCGTGAAAGCTGGCGCGATTACGCCAAAATTCCCTGCGGAATTCGGCACAAAACGGAAAAATTTGGGAAACCCGACGAAAGTGTAGTGTTCGGACCATTAGTAAATGAGCCCCTGCGTGTCCTGTCATTGATTCTGTTGTATTTTTATTACTGTAGTTTTTTCCACTCCTCCCACTCCTGAGCAATCATCAAGGTTAGCTTCAGCATATTGTATGGGCTGTCCAGTGGGTGGTCCTGGGGCAGACTTGTACCGCCCATCTGACTGTTAGAAGCCTAATTAGCAAATTGGATGTCTAAACTAATAGAAAGGATTACTGAGACTTACTATACACTTACTAAGGATTTACTAAGTAGGAATCAGTGGAAACCGTTTGGGTGTAGCCCTTTCCATACAAGGTGGGTATTTGCTGGATGTTGCAGCAAACAGCCAACAGCAACACCTGCGATGAGTGCTAGCACAACCAATCGGCTTAGATTGTCTCTCAGCGTTATCGGGGAGCCGTGATTTGTTACCCTGACGGCATGGGTCATACAAAGACCTGAGTCTGTCTTGTTTTAGCCTATGATGATGTGGAAAATCCCCATACACTGCTATACAGTAGAAGGGTAGTATACGGTGGAATTACTCAAACAACCTGTGACATCACTGTGTTTATTATATCTGTACTGTGACATCACTGTGTGTATTATCCCTGTACTGTGACATCACTGTGTGTATTATATCTGTACTGTGACATCACTGTGTGTATCATCCCTGTACTGTGACATCACTGTGTGTATTATCTCTTTACTGTGACATCACTGTGTGTATTATCCCTGTACTGTGACATCGCTGTGTGTGTTATCTCTGTACTGTGACATCACTGTGTGTATTATCCCTATACTGTGACATCACTGTGTGTATTATCCCTGTACTGTGACATCACTGTGTGTATTATCCCTGTACTGTGACATCACTGTGTGTATTATTATCTCTGTACTGTGACATCAGTGTGTGTATTATCCCTGTACTGTGACATCACTGTGTGTATTATTATCTCTGTACTGTGACATCAGTGTGTGTATTATCCCTGTACTGTGACATCACTGTGTATTATCCCTGTACTGTGACATCACTGTGTGTATTATCCCTGTACTGTGACATCACTGTGTGTATTATCCCTGTACTGTGACATCACTGTGTGTATTATCCCTGTACTGTGACATCACTGTGTGTATTATCCCTGTACTGTGACATCACTGTGTGTATTATCCCTGTACTGTGACATCACTGTGTGTATTATCCTTGTACTGTGACATCACTGTGTGTATTATCTCTGTACTGTGACATCACTGTGTGTATTACCCCTGTACTGTGACATCGCTGTGTGTGTTATCTCTGTACTGTGACATCACTGTGTGTATTATCCCTGCACTGTGACATCACTGTGTGTATTATCCCTGTACTGTGATATCACTGTGTGTATTATCCCTGTACTGTGACATCGCTGTGTGTATTATCCCTGTACTGTGACATCACTGTGTGTATTATCCCTGTACTGTGACATCGCTGTGTGTATTATCTCTGTACTGTGACATCGCTGTGTGTATTATCTCTGTACTGTGACATCACTGTGTGTAGTATCCCTGTACTGTGATATCACTGTGTGTATTATCTTTGTACTGTGACATCACTGTGTGTATTATCTCTGTACTGTGACATCCTCTTGTGTATTATCCCTGTACTGTGACATCACTGTGTGTATTATCCTGTACTGTGACATCACTGTGTGTATTATCCCTGTACTGTGACATCACTGTGTGTATTATCTCTGTACTGTGACATCACTGTGTGTATTATCTCTGTACTGTGACATCGCTGTGTGTATTATCCCTGTACTGTGATATCACTGTGTGTATTATCTCTGTACTGTGACATCACTGTGTGTATTATCTCTGTACTGTGACATCCTCTTGTGTATTATCCCTGTACTGTGACATCACTGTGTGTATTATCCTGTACTGTGACATCACTGTGTGTATTATCCCTGTACTGTGACATCGCTGTGTGTATTTTCCCTGTACTGTGACATCACTGTGTGTATTATCCCTGTACTGTGACATCACTGTGTGTATTATCCCTGTACTGTGAAATCACTGTGTGTATTATCCCTGTACTGTGACATCACTGTGTGTATTATCCCTGTACTGTGACATCACTGTGTGTATTATCTCTGTACTGTGACATCACTGTGTGTATTATCCCTGTACTGTGACATCACTGTGTGTATTATCTCTGTACTGTGACATCACTGTGTGTATTATCTCTATACTGTGACATCACTGTGTGTATTATCCTGTACTGTGACATCACTGTGTGTGTTATCCCTGTACTGTGACATCACTGTGTGTATTATCTCTGTACTGTGACATCACTGTGTGTATTATCTTTGTACTGTGACATCACTGTGTGTATTATCTCTGTACTGTGACATCACTGTGTGTATTATCCCTGTACTGTGACATCACTGTGTGTATTATCCCTGTACTGTGATATCACTGTGTGTATTATCTCTGTACTGTGACATCACTGTGTGTATTATCCCTGTACTGTGACATCACTGTGTGTATTATCCCTGTACTGTGACATCACTGTGTGTATTATCCCTGTACTGTGACATCGCTGTGTGTATTATCCCTGTACTGTGACATCGCTGTGTGTATTATCCCTGTACTGTGACATCACTGTGTGTATTATTCCTGTACTGTGACATCACTGTGTGTATTATCTCTGTACTGTGACATCACTGTGTGTATTATCCCTGTACTGTGAAATCACTGTGTGTATTATCCCTGTACTGTGACATCACTGTGTGTATTATCCCTGTACTGTGACATCACTGTGTGTATTATCTCTGTACTGTGACATCACTGTGTGTATTATCCCTGTACTGTGACATCACTGTGTGTATTATCTCTGTACTGTGACATCACTGTGTGTATTATCTCTATACTGTGACATCACTGTGTGTATTATCCTGTACTGTGACATCACTGTGTGTGTTATCCCTGTACTGTGACATCACTGTGTGTATTATCTCTGTACTGTGACATCACTGTGTGTATTATCCCTGTACTGTGACATCACTGTGTGTATTATCTCTGTACTGTGACATCACTGTGTGTATTATCCCTGTACTGTGACATCACTGTGTGTATTATCCCTGTACTGTGATATCACTGTGTGTATTATCTCTGTACTGTGACATCACTGTGTGTATTATCCCTGTACTGTGACATCACTGTGTGTATTATCCCTGTACTGTGACATCACTGTGTGTATTATCTCTGTACTGTGACATCACTGTGTGTATTATCCCCTGTACTGTGACATCACTGTGTGTATTATCTCTGTACTGTGACATCACTGTGTGTATTATCCCTTAACTGTGACATCACTGAGTGTATTATCCCTGTACTGTGACATCACTGTGTGTATTATCTCTGTACTGTGACATCACTGTGTGTATTATCTCTGTACTGTGACATCACTGTGTGTATGACCCCTGTACTGTGACATCACTGTGTGTATTATCCCTGTACTGTGACATCACTGTGTGTATTACCCCTGTACTATGACATCACTGTGTGTATTATCCCTGTACTGTGACATCACTGTGTGTCTTATCCCTGTACTGTGACATCACTGTGTGTATTATCCCTGTACTGTGAAATCACTGTGTGTATTGTCCCTGTACTGTGACATCACTGTGTGTCTTATCCCTGTACTGTGACATCACTGTGTGTATTATCCCTGTACTGTGAAATCACTGTGTGTATTGTCCCTGTACTGTGACATCACTGTGTGTCTTATCCCTGTACTGTGACATCACTGTGTGTATTATCCCTGTACTGTGAAATCACTGTGTGTATTATCTCTGTACTGTGACATCACTGTGTGTATTATCCCTGCACTGTGACATCACTGTGTGTATTATCCCTGTACTGTGATATCACTGTGTGTATTATCCCTGTACTGTGACATCGCTGTGTGTATTATCCCTGTACTGTGACATCACTGTGTGTATTATCCCTGTACTGTGACATCGCTGTGTGTATTATCTCTGTACTGTGACATCGCTGTGTGTATTATCTCTGTACTGTGACATCACTGTGTGTATTATCTCTGTACTGTGACATCACTGTGTGTATTATCCCTGTACTGTGACATCACTGTGTGTATTATCTCTGTACTGTGACATCACTGTGTGTATTATCTCTGTACTGTGACATCGCTGTGTGTATTATCCCTGTACTGTGATATCACTGTGTGTATTATCTCTGTACTGTGACATCACTGTGTGTATTATCTCTGTACTGTGACATCCTCTTGTGTATTATCCCTGTACTGTGACATCACTGTGTGTATTATCCTGTACTGTGACATCACTGTGTGTATTATCCCTGTACTGTGACATCACTGTGTGTATTATCTCTGTACTGTGACATCACTGTGTGTATTATCTCTGTACTGTGACATCGCTGTGTGTATTATCCCTGTACTGTGATATCACTGTGTGTATTATCTCTGTACTGTGACATCACTGTGTGTATTATCTCTGTACTGTGACATCCTCTTGTGTATTATCCCTGTACTGTGACATCACTGTGTGTATTATCCTGTACTGTGACATCACTGTGTGTATTATCCCTGTACTGTGACATCGCTGTGTGTATTTTCCCTGTACTGTGACATCACTGTGTGTATTATCCCTGTACTGTGACATCACTGTGTGTATTATCCCTGTACTGTGAAATCACTGTGTGTATTATCCCTGTACTGTGACATCACTGTGTGTATTATCCCTGTACTGTGACATCACTGTGTGTATTATCTCTGTACTGTGACATCACTGTGTGTATTATCCCTGTACTGTGACATCACTGTGTGTATTATCTCTGTACTGTGACATCACTGTGTGTATTATCTCTATACTGTGACATCACTGTGTGTATTATCCTGTACTGTGACATCACTGTGTGTGTTATCCCTGTACTGTGACATCACTGTGTGTATTATCTCTGTACTGTGACATCACTGTGTGTATTATCTTTGTACTGTGACATCACTGTGTGTATTATCTCTGTACTGTGACATCACTGTGTGTATTATCCCTGTACTGTGACATCACTGTGTGTATTATCCCTGTACTGTGATATCACTGTGTGTATTATCTCTGTACTGTGACATCACTGTGTGTATTATCCCTGTACTGTGACATCACTGTGTGTATTATCCCTGTACTGTGACATCACTGTGTGTATTATCCCTGTACTGTGACATCGCTGTGTGTATTATCCCTGTACTGTGACATCACTGTGTGTATTATCCCTGTACTGTGACATCACTGTGTGTATTATTCCTGTACTGTGACATCACTGTGTGTATTATCTCTGTACTGTGACATCACTGTGTGTATTATCCCTGTACTGTGAAATCACTGTGTGTATTATCCCTGTACTGTGACATCACTGTGTGTATTATCCCTGTACTGTGACATCACTGTGTGTATTATCTCTGTACTGTGACATCACTGTGTGTATTATCCCTGTACTGTGACATCACTGTGTGTATTATCTCTGTACTGTGACATCACTGTGTGTATTATCTCTATACTGTGACATCACTGTGTGTATTATCCTGTACTGTGACATCACTGTGTGTGTTATCCCTGTACTGTGACATCACTGTGTGTATTATCTCTGTACTGTGACATCACTGTGTGTATTATCCCTGTACTGTGACATCACTGTGTGTATTATCTCTGTACTGTGACATCACTGTGTGTATTATCCCTGTACTGTGACATCACTGTGTGTATTATCCCTGTACTGTGATATCACTGTGTGTATTATCTCTGTACTGTGACATCACTGTGTGTATTATCCCTGTACTGTGACATCACTGTGTGTATTATCCCTGTACTGTGACATCACTGTGTGTATTATCTCTGTACTGTGACATCACTGTGTGTATTATCCCCTGTACTGTGACATCACTGTGTGTATTATCTCTGTACTGTGACATCACTGTGTGTATTATCCCTTAACTGTGACATCACTGAGTGTATTATCCCTGTACTGTGACATCACTGTGTGTATTATCTCTGTACTGTGACATCACTGTGTGTATTATGTCTGTACTGTGACATCACTGTGTGTATTATCTCTGTACTGTGACATCACTGTGTGTATGACCCCTGTACTGTGACATCACTGTGTGTATTATCCCTGTACTGTGACATCACTGTGTGTATTACCCCTGTACTATGACATCACTGTGTGTATTATCCCTGTACTGTGACATCACTGTGTGTCTTATCCCTGTACTGTGACATCACTGTGTGTATTATCCCTGTACTGTGAAATCACTGTGTGTATTGTCCCTGTACTGTGACATCACTGTGTGTATTATCCCTGTACTGTGAAATCACTGTGTGTATTGTCCCTGTACTGTGACATCACTGTGTGTATTATCTCTGTACTGTGACATCACTGTGTGTATTATCTCTGTACTGTGACATCACTGTGTGTATTATCCCTGTACTGTGACATCACTGTGTGTATTATCTCTGTACTGTGACATCACTGTGTGTATTATCTCTGTACTGTGACATCACTGTGTGTATTATCCTGTACTGTGACATCACTGTGTGTGTTATCCCTGTACTGTGACATCACTGTGTGTATTATCTCTGTACTGTGACATCACTGTATGTATTATCCCTGTACTGTGACATCACTGTGTGTATTATCTCTGTACTGTGACATCACTGTGTGTATTAGCCCTGTACTGTGACATCACTGTGTGTATTATCCCTGTACTGTGATATCACTGTGTGTATTATCTCTGTACTGTGACATCACTGTGTGTATTATCCCTGTACTGTGACATCACTGTGTGTATTATCCCTGTACTGTGACATCACTGTGTGTATTATCTCTGTACTGTGACATCACTGTGTGTATTATCCCCTGTACTGTGACATCACTGTGTGTATTATCTCTGTACTGTGACATCACTGTGTGTATTATCCCTTAACTGTGACATCACTGAGTGTATTATCCCTGTACTGTGACATCACTGTGTGTATTATCCCCTGTACTGTGACATCACTGTGTGTATTATCCCTGTACTGTAACATTACTGTGTGTATTATCCCTGTACTGTGACATCACTGTGTGTATTATCTCTGTACTGTGACATCACTCTGTGTATTACCCCTGTACTGTGACATCAATGTGTGTATTATCTCTGTACTGTGACATCACTCTGTGTATTACCCCTGTACTGTGACATCACTGTGTGTATTATCCCTGTACTGTGACATCACTGTGTGTATTATCCCCTGTACTGTGACATCACTGTGTTTATTATCCCTGTACTGTGACATCACTGTGTGTATTATCTCTGTACTGTGACATCTCTGTGTATATTATCCCTGTACTGTGACATCACTGTGTATTATCTCTGTACTGTGACATCACTGTGTGTATTATCCCCTGTACTGTGACATCACTGTGTGTATTATCCCTGTACTGTAACATTACTGTGTGTATTATCCCTGTACTGTGACATCACTGTGTGTATTATCCCTGTACTGTGACATCACTGTGTGTATTATCCCCTGTACTGTGACATCACTGTGTGTAGTATCCCTGTACTGTGACATCACTGTGTGTATTATCCCTGTACTGTGACATCACTGTGTGTATTATCCCTGTACTATGACATCACTGTGTGTATTATCTCTGTACTGTGACATCACTGTGTGTATTATCCCTGTACTGTGACATCACTGTGTGTATTATCCCTGTACTGTGACATCACTGTGTGTATTATCCCTGTACTGTGACATCACTGTGTGTATTATCTCTGTTCTGTGACATCACTGTGTGTATTATCCCTGTACTGTGACATCACTGTGTGTATTATCCCTGTACTGTGACATCACTGTGTGTATTATCTCTGTACTGTGACATCACTGTGTGTATTATCTCTGTACTGTGACATCACTGTGTGTATTATCCCCTGTACTGTGACATCACTGTGTGTATTATCTCTGTACTGTGACATCACTGTGTGTATTATCTCTGTACTGTGACATCACTGTGTGTATTATCCCTGTACTGTGACATCACTGTGTGTATTATCCCTGTACTGTGACATCACTGTGTGTATTATCTCTGTACTGTGACATCACTGTGTGTATTATCCCTGTACTGTGACATCACTGTGTGTATTATCCCTGTACTGTGACATCACTGTGTGTATTATCCCTGTGCTGTGACTTCACTGTGTGTATTATCCCTGTACTGTGACATCACTGTGTGTATTATCCCTGTACTGTGACATCACTGTGTGTATTATCCCTGTACTGTGACATCACTGTGTGTATTATCCTTGTACTGTGACATCACTGTGTGTATTATCCCCTGTACTGTGACATCACTGTGTGTATTATCCCTGTACTGTGTTATCACTGTGTGTATTATCTCTGTACTGTGACATCACTGTGTGTATTATCTCTGTACTGTGACATCACTGTGTGTATTATCCCTGTACTGTGACATCACTGTGTGTATTATCCCTGTGCTGTGACTTCACTGTGTGTATTATCCCTGTACTGTGACATCACTGTGTGTATTATCCCCTGTACTGTGACATCACTGTGTGTATTATCCCTGTACTGTGACATCACTGTGTGTATTATCTCTGTACTGTGACATCACTGTGTGTATTATCTCTGTACTGTGACATCACTGTGTGTATTATCCCTGTACTGTGACATCACTGTGTGTATTATCCCTGTGCTGTGACTTCACTGTGTGTATTATCCCTGTACTGTGACATCACTGTGTGTATTATCCCTGTACTGTGACATCACTGTGTGTATTATCCCTGTACTGTGACATCGCTGTGTGTATTATCCCTGTACTGTGACATCGCTGTGTGTATTATCCTTGTACTGTGACATCACTGTGTGTATTATCCCCTGTACTGTGACATCACTGTGTGTATTATCCCTGTACTGTGACATCACTGTGTGTATTATCCCCTGTACTGTGACATCACTGTGTGTATTATCTCTGTACTGTGACATCACTGTGTGTATTATCCCCTGTACTGTGACATCACTGTGTGTATTATCCCTGTACTGTGACATCACTGTGTGTATTATCCCCTGTACTGTGACATCACTGTGTGTATTATCTCTGTACTGTGACATCACTGTGTGTACGTCCCTCATCCTGAAAGTTTTTTCATTAATTTCCACACCTTAAGCGCCCAGATGTCCATTAATTTCTATCTCTAATTATCCCCATGGACTATTTCCCATCATTGTCTGAGTCACTGCAATATCTGTGCAGAATCTTCCGTCTGCTTATTATCATCTCTAATTAATTGGTTAAGATTTAGCTCTGACGCCTCTCACACACCTACACTGGGACCTTATCTAAAAATTGCAAAGGAAGCCAATAAAATACCCCCCAACTTGGTCAATTTCACAAGAACTGAGCTCAGTACACATAAACCGCATCTGAACCAAGCTCCGTAGAGTCATACAGCACCAGAAATTAGCTTCATATAGAAGTATAGCTCCAGAATCATAATCAGTGCATAAATCCAGCACCAGGACTGAAGTCAGTGTATAAATCGATCATCTGAACTGAGCAGACACACAGAACCAAGCTCCATAAAAAAATCCAGCACCAGAATCAGGCTTCATAAATAAATACAGCACCAGAACTGAGCTCTGTACAGAAATCCAGCACCCTACCCAAGCTCGGTACATAAATAGAGCACCCAAAGTAAGCTCAGTGCACAAATCCAGCACCAAAACTAAGTAGACACACAGAAACAGGCTCCATAAAAAAAAATCAGCACAGAATCAGGCTCCTTACATAAATACAGCACCAGAACTTAGCAGACACACAAAATCAGCACAGAAGTGGGCTTCGTACATAAATAAAGCACTAGAACTGAGCTCAGTGCATAAATCCAGCACCTGAACTGAGCAGACAAATCCAGCACCAAAATCCGGCATCATACATAAATACAGCACCAGCACTGATTCTGTACCGAAATCCAGCACCCTACCCAAGCTCAGTACATAAATACAGCACCCAAACTGAGCTTAGTACAGAAATAGAGCACCAGGACCAGGTTCCATGCAGATATCCACAGTCCCGAAATACAACACCAGAACCATGTTCAGTACATAAATCCAGCATCAGGACTGAGCTCAGTACTAATAAGAAGGACCAGGATCAAGTTCAGTACATAATTTTAGCCCCTCAATCGATGCTCTGTACAAAAACACAGCACCAGAACCAGACTCCATACAAATATCCAGCACCTGAACCGAGCTGAGTACATAAATACTGCAACTGAACTGGGCTCCATCAAGAAATAAAGCACCAGAACCAGGGTCCATACCTATATGTACTATCCATAATCATTTTACATATATAAGTCAGGACTGGTGATGATTCATTTATTGTATACAAAACACGTTCCAGAGATGGAACATCTCCCTCATCCGCCGCCCGAAGGAGCTTGAGAAATCAGTGGGATGTTCTCAATATTAATTATATTATATTAATTATATATTAATATTACAATCAGCTTCCACATTCCGTAACCCCCGACAACCGATTCTATTCTAGGATTCCAAGTGAAGTTGGGTGAGAAGACTAGGGGTATAGAGCTCCCCGTACTTCACAGGCCGTGGTCTATCTTCATAGTCACCAAACGACAATGCAGCCAGATCCTGCCCCACCAGTAGCAGGACACAGGGATGATATCTGTCTGCACTCCCTCCTTCCAGATCTGGAACTGAAATATTGTTGCTGTTGAGAATGGAGAGTGTTGGAGAACCCTAAGAAACGTTTTGGACACTTGTGCTTAGTGTCCAGACGATCTGAAAATGTCTTGACTTTCAGCACCATGGACAGAGAACTTGCACCATGGACAGAGAACTTGCACCTGCTAAAGAGAAACCATAAATGCCCCAAATACCCATCAACCTATCGGCGTATTAACAGCTACGAGGCGGCATCCCATCGCTCCATTGAATGAAAAGTTACTAGGTCATGTGATTACAGGACGCTGATGTATAAGATTTCATATGACTCATGGACAACGCACCATGACCATCATGGCCTTCTTTGATCCTTCAACCATGTCCAAAAACAGACCACAGTGAAGTCTTTTTGCATCTGCAGCTGCTGTTATTGAGATTCACTCTGGTCACCAATGGCAAATCAGTCCAGATGCGTAATAACAGCTCAAGCTTCTACTTCTCGGAAACTTAGGACGCATAGAAAATTTCTCAGCGATAACAGACCATGTCTCCATGGACCAACTGTGACATATGCAAAACAAAAGTGGAAAAACCAACATACAAAACCATAACTACAAGGAACCTGGTAAATGTTACTTAGTCACAGGGAGGATATGAGGTCAACTTCCTGAAGAGCGGAAGAGAAGAGGAATATCTAACATCACCAAGGGAACACATGAGCTTCAGGACCATTTTCTGCCGGACAAAGCCCCTTCCTGACACCCACCCATGTAGGTATTGGCCGTTTCCATTTTCTGCCTGACAAAGCCCCTCCCTGCTACCTACCCAGGTAAGTACTGGGCGTTTCCATTTTCTGGGTGTGTCAAGGCCCCTCCATGCCAAACACTCATGTAGGTATTGGCTGATTCAGGAACCTGTTTACTGCCAACAAGATCACTAAATGTTGGTCAGGTAAGTAGGTCCTGAACACAGTTTGTGTTGCTTCAACAATACCCATGATTAATATTAAGGGATGTGATTTTTTTGATGTCAGAATAATATTGGGACATGAGGATCCTTTTCAGACACTACATTTATGGTCTTCATCTCAAATGGCAGAACTTGTTTCTCTGGAAAATGTCCCACCTATGGAGTTAAAATATTAATTTAAGCTTATATTAATAATATAATATTATAGTAATGCATAAGTAGTGTTGTGGGGCAGGTGTATATCTGATGGTGTAGTCACAGACCCTGAAGGCAGGAGAAGAAATTATCACACAATATCAATAAGTCCTATGGTGTGATGCCTTCTCCTGCTTCTGTGCCGGGCAGAGGACTGTGGTGACGGTCACGGTAAGGTTACACGGTGCAGTCATTTTGCGATTATGATGCAGTTGTGATGTGGTTAGGATGTGTCAGATAAATCCTACAGTATTCCAATAATTCATAACAAGATGGCTGTTTCTTCTTAATGGTGGTTTCGTAAAGTGTATGACCAAGCTACTGGAGGTTTGTTATGAACTATTCCAATAGTGTGACAATTTTTGGTCACATCATGACCACATCACAACCACATATCAGCCACATTATAATTTAACCGTGAGAGCATCACGACCGCGCCATGTAATCCCAAACTTATTACTCAGGACCTGTCCTTCACTCTACTCAATCCATTGGTTTGCCTTTGTCCATCAGTCTACAAATATTCATCAGCCTAGGAGACTTTTGGCCATTAGCATGTCCTTGTCCTTCACCTTGCCCTTAGCCAACAGTCTGCCCATGTCTATCAGTCTGTCCCTGTTTTTGAGTTTGTCCTTGTCCATCAGTCTGCCCTTTTCCATTAGTCATCCCTTGTCTTTCAGCTTGTCCATGAGCTTGGCCTTGTCCATTAGTCTGCCCTTGTCCATCAGTCCGCCCTTGTCCATCAGTCCGCCCTTGTCCATCAGTCCGCCCTTGTCCATCAGTCCGCCCTTGTCCATCAGTCCGCCCTTGTCCATCAGTCCGCCCTTGTCCATCAGTCCGGCCTTGTCCATCAGTCCGGCCTTGTCCATCAGTCCGCCCTTGTCCATCAGTCTGCCATTGTCCATCAGTCTGCCCTTGTCCATAAGTCCGCCCTTGTCCATCAGTCCGCCCTTGTCCATCAGTCCGCCCTTGTCCATCAGTCCGCCCTTGTCCATCAGTCCGGCCTTGTCCATCAGTCCGGCCTTGTCCATCAGTCCGCCCTTGTCCATCAGTCCGCCCTTGTCCATAAGTCCGGCCTTGTCCATCAGTCTGCCCTTTTCCATCAGTCTGCCATTGTCCATCAGTCTGCCCTTGTCCATAAGTCCGGCCTTGTCCATCAGTCCGGCCTTGTCCATCAGTCCGGCCTTGTCCATCAGTCTGGCCTTGCCCTGGCCTTGTTCATCAGTCTGGCCTTGTCCATAAGTCCGGCCTTGTCCATAAGTCCGGCCTTGTCCATCAGTCTGGCCTTGTCCATCAGTCTGGCCTTGTCCATAAGTCCGGCCTTGTCCATCAGTCCGGCCTTGTCCATCAGTCTGGCCTTGTCCATCAGTCCGGCCTTGTCCATCAGTCTGCCCTTGTCCATCAGTCTGCCATTGTCCATCAGTCTGCCCTTGTCCATAAGTCCGGCCTTGTCCATCAGTCTGGCCTTGTCCATCAGTCCGGCCTTGTCCATCAGTCCGGCCTTGTCCATCAGTCTGGCCTTGCCCTGGCCTTGTCCATCAGTCTGCCCTTGTCCATAAGTCCGGCCTTGTCCATAAGTCCGGCCTTGTCCATAAGTCCGGCCTTGTCCATCAGTCTGGCCTTGTCCATCAGTCTGCCCTTGTCCATAAGTCCGGCCTTGTCCATCAGTCCGGCCTTGTCCATCAGTCCGGCCTTGTCCATCAGTCCGGCCTTGTCCATCAGTCCGGCCTTGTCCATCAGTCTGGCCTTGCCCTGGCCTTGTCCATCAGTCTGGCCTTGTCCATCAGTCCGGCCTTGTCCATCAGTCCAGCCTTGTCCATCAGTCCGGCCTTGTCCATCAGTCCGCCCTTGTCCATAAGTCCGGCCTTGTCCATTAGTCTGCCATTGTCCATCAGTCTGCCCTTGTCCATAAGTCCGGCCTTGTCCATCAGTCTGGCCTTGTCCATCAGTCCGGCCTTGTCCATCAGTCCGGCCTTGTCCATCAGTCTGGCCTTGCCATGGCCTTGTCCATCAGTCTGCCCTTGTCCATAAGTCCGGCCTTGTCCATAAGTCCGGCCTTGTCCATCAGTCCGGCCTTGTCCATCAGTCCGGCCTTGTCCATCAGTCTGCCCTTGTCCATAAGTCCGGCCTTGTCCATCAGTCCGGCCTTGTCCATCAGTCTGGCCTTGTCCATCAGTCCGGCCTTGTCCATCAGTCTGCCCTTGTCCATCAGTCTGCCATTGTCCATCAGTCTGCCCTTGTCCATAAGTCCGGCCTTGTCCATCAGTCCGGCCTTGTCCATCAGTCTGGCCTTGTCCATCAGTCCGGCCTTGTCCATCAGTCCGGCCTTGTCCATCAGTCTGGCCTTGCCCTGGCCTTGTCCATCAGTCTGGCCTTGTCCATCAGTCCGGCCTTGTCCATCAGTCCGGCCTTGTCCATCAGTCCGGCCTTGTCCATCAGTCTGCCCTTGTCCATAAGTCCGGCCTTGTCCATCAGTCCGGCCTTGTCCATCAGTCTGGCCTTGTCCATCAGTCTGCCCTTGTCCATAAGTCCGGCCTTGTCCATCAGTCCGGCCTTGTCCATCAGTCCGGCCTTGTCCATCAGTCTGGCCTTGTCCATCAGTCCGGCCTTGTCCATCAGTCTGCCCTTGTCCATCAGTCTGCCATTGTCCATCAGTCTGCCCTTGTCCATAAGTCCGGCCTTGTCCATCAGTCTGGCCTTGTCCATCAGTCCGGCCTTGTCCATCAGTCCGGCCTTGTCCATCAGTCTGGCCTTGCCCTGGCCTTGTCCATCAGTCTGCCCTTGTCCATCAGTCTGGCCTTGTCCATCAGTCTGGCCTTGTCCATAAGTCCGGCCTTGTCCATCAGTCCGGCCTTGTCCATCAGTCCGGCCTTGTCCATCAGTCTGGCCTTGTCCATCAGTCTGGCCTTGTCCATAAGTCTGCCCTTGTCCATAAGTCTGCCCTTGTCCATAAGTCTGCCCTTGTCCATAAGTCTGCCCTTGTCCATAAGTCTGCCCTTGTCCATAAGTCCGGCCTTGTCCATCAGTCTGCCCTTGTCCATAAGTCCGGCCTTGTCCATAAGTCCGGCCTTGTCCATAAGTCCGGCCTTGTCCATAAGTCCGGCCTTGTCCATTAGTCTGCCATTGTCCATCAGTCTGCCCTTGTCCATAAGTCCGGCCTTGTCCATCAGTCCGGCCTTGTCCATAAGTCCGGCCTTGTCCATAAGTCCGGCCTTGTCCATCAGTCTGGCCTTGTCCATCAGTCTGCCCTTGTCCATCAGTCTGCCCTTGTCCATAAGTCCGGCCTTGTCCATCAGTCCGGCCTTGTCCATCAGTCTGGCCTTGTCCATCAGTCCGGCCTTGTCCATCAGTCTGCCCTTGTCCATAAGTCTGCCCTTGTCCATAAGTCTGCCCTTGTCCATAAGTCTGCCCTTGTCCATAAGTCCGGCCTTGTCCATCAGTCTGCCCTTGTCCATAAGTCCGGCCTTGTCCATCAGTCCGGCCTTGTCCATCAGTCCGGCCTTGTCCATCAGTCCGGCCTTGCCCTGGCCTTGTCCATCAGTCTGGCCTTGTCCATCAGTTTGCCCTTGTCCATAAGTCCGGCCTTGTCCATAAGTCCGGCCTTGTCCATAAGTCCGGCCTTGTCCATTAGTCTGCCATTGTCCATCAGTCTGCCATTGTCCATCAGTCTGGCCTTGTCCATCAGTCTGCCATTGTCCATCAGTCTGCCATTGTCCATCAGTCTGGCCTTGTCCATCAGTCTGGCCTTGTCCATCAGTCTGGCCTTGTCCATCAGTCTGGCCTTGTCCATAAGTCCGGCCTTGTCCATTAGTCTGCCATTGTCCATCAGTCTGCCCTTGTCCATAAGTCCGGCCTTGTCCATCAGTCCGGCCTTGTCCATAAGTCCGGCCTTGTCCATAAGTCCGGCCTTGTCCATCAGTCTGGCCTTGTCCATCAGTCTGCCCTTGTCCATAAGTCCGGCCTTGTCCATCAGTCCGGCCTTGTCCATCAGTCTGGCCTTGTCCATCAGTCCGGCCTTGTCCATCAGTCTGCCCTTGTCCATAAGTCTGCCCTTGTCCATAAGTCTGCCCTTGTCCATAAGTCTGCCCTTGTCCATAAGTCCGGCCTTGTCCATCAGTCTGCCCTTGTCCATAAGTCCGGCCTTGTCCATCAGTCCGGCCTTGTCCATCAGTCCGGCCTTGTCCATCAGTCCGGCCTTGCCCTGGCCTTGTCCATCAGTCTGGCCTTGTCCATCAGTTTGCCCTTGTCCATAAGTCCGGCCTTGTCCATAAGTCCGGCCTTGTCCATAAGTCCGGCCTTGTCCATTAGTCTGCCATTGTCCATCAGTCTGCCATTGTCCATCAGTCTGGCCTTGTCCATCAGTCTGCCATTGTCCATCAGTCTGCCATTGTCCATCAGTCTGGCCTTGTCCATCAGTCTGGCCTTGTCCATCAGTCTGGCCTTGTCCATCAGTCTGGCCTTGTCCATCAGTTTGCCCTTGTCCATCAGTCTGGCCTTGTCCATCAGTCCGGCCTTGTCCATCAGTCTGCCCTTGTCCATCAGTCTGCCATTGTCCATCAGTCTGGCCTTGTCCATCAGTCTGGCCTTGTCCATCAGTTTGCCCTTGTCCATAAGTCCGGCCTTGTCCATAAGTCCGGCCTTGTCCATCAGTCTGGCCTTGTCCATCAGTCTGGCCTTGTCCATCAGTTTGCCCTTGTCCATCAGTCTGGCCTTGTCCATCAGTCCGGCCTTGTCCATCAGTCTGCCCTTGTCCATCAGTTTGCCCTTGTCCATCAGTCTGCCATTGTCCATCAGTCTGCCCTTGTCCATCAGTCTGCCATTGTCCATCATATATATTTTCGTCTATCATTGTCCATCCCTGTATCGTTGTATTGGGTTATATAAAGATAAAATAATAGCATCTGCTACATATATATTATACATGTACGTAACAATGTAACAATACCCTGAAGAACATCAGCTCTATAAAGACAGCAGACAGAAGATACGAGGCGGGGACGATGACGCATCTGAGTGGTTTCACTTCTACTCTGAGAATCTAATAACTGTCACCTCTAATCTTTATATATTATTGAAATAAACGAAATAGGAGCCCACGCCTCTGGGTGCCACGACCTCTGCAGGAATCTCACTGTTTTGACCTGTGACACAAATTACAAGGAGTTCCCTTACTGAAATTGGGCTGTTAATTAAATACTCCAATTAAAAACTTTTGTAGAGAGGCTCTGGGAACGCTGAGTATGCCCTGGAACAAGAATCTGCTCTCAAAGTTTAGGGTGTTTACAGCGACATGTGTCCTGTCATTAAGGGGATCGGAAATGCTCAGATGCTGCTCTGGAGGAACGTGGGGCCTTATTTCGTTAGAGAAAGTTGTGTATGTCTCTGCCAACCATTGTATGTTAAATAACCTAAGGCATCAGGGTGATCCCGAACTTGTGATGTGAAGGTGTAGCCGTCAGGTGTGGCCGTGAAATAGTTTGGCATGATGGACGCCATATTTGTCAGCACACCTGTATATCTGTAGAACTTTATGTTAGTAATTAGCTTCCAATAGCCGAAGGCACAGTCCCGGTGTTCGTCATTAGTTGGGAAGTCTGTGTTCTTAGTAAAACAATAACTGTGCCCTATAAAATTCTCAAGTTAAAAATAAAAAAAATGAGCACTTTCTTCATAGGATGTGAAGGCTTTGACATCTTCCATGAGTTTCCATCGTCTTCTCCATTGATAGGAGGTTTATCTCTGCTATGGAAGGACATGAGTCTTCTGACACCAGGGACAGTCTCCGGCCAGCTCAGCACTCACACTGCTCCTATGTGGTCTATAAGTATCACAGAAATGACTATAATGGGGGTCATTTACTAAGGGCCCGATTCGCATTTTCCCAACGTGTTACCCGAATATTTCCGATTTGCGCCGTTTTTCCCTGAATTGCCCAGGGAGTTTGGCGCTCGCGAGCGGATTGTGGCGCATCGGTGCCAGCGTGCACGTGACGGAAATCTGGGGAAGTGACCGAACGAAAACCTGACAGATTCGGAAAAACCGCCGCATTAAAAAAAAGTGTTGCGGGACTCGCGCTTACCTTCACCAGGTATAGGATGGTGCATTCCAGAGGGCCTCGGGGAACTTCAGCGCAGCAGCGACACCTGGTGGAGGGCGGACGAACTGCCTTAGTGAATCACCGGAAGACTCGAATCCACTCGCGAATGGGCCGGGTAAGTAAATCTGCCCCAGTGTGTCCCAGACTAGATTTTTTTACGCTACTTTAGGGCGTCACAAGCACAATGGTTATTGGACTGAGATTTTTTTTTAACTTAAACACCTCATTTACTGACATTTATTATATCCCCATATTACTCGGTATATTTCTATATAGTTATACCTCCATGTACCTACATCATATACAAGGAAGAAGATTAAAGGAATCAGCAGGAGTACAATACCTTCCAGACTCCCCTTGGAAAACATTTTCTGCAGTTCTTGGAGTCCTGGGTCATGTAACCCACCGGCAGCAAGACTCCGGACGACCTTTGACATCTCGTTCTTCAGACTTCCGGCAAATCAAGATGGCCGTGCATTCATCGCCTGCTCACAATACGACAGAGAAAAAACTATTACATAAAAAATAAAGAAATAATAAAAAATATAATAAAATTATAATAATACTAATTATTATTATTATCAATCATCATTATTATCAATCATTATTATTATTATTATTATTAAATGCTGTTAAAGGGGTTTTGCTCCCACGAAGACAATTTCTTATACATACTTAGGATAACAAAATATCACATACTTTAATTCACTGTTATTAGCAAAAATACAACATTTCACAGATATAATTCCAACTCGTGTCTATCAGTCTATGAGTTTATCATTTTAATTGTCTCTGGATCGGACTGTAAATCCTCTGACTATGGTCGGACAATTCCCTGTGTCTTATCTTGTAATGCAGGGAAGGGGGAGGTAGACAAGGTTACAGACACTGACCCTCACTGAGTGATACCGTGTTCCCTGAAAGTGTCATACATTCTTTTTACCCCCAAAAGTCCCACTATGTCTTACTTTCAGGGTATGTCTTGTATTGAAAAAAAAAGAAATAAAAAACATACATACTTTTTCAGTGTTTCTGATGGGCACTGACTGCAGGGCTGAGTCTAGCTGGTCCAGGCTGAAATGTGCTTCCCTGTCCCTCCCCCTCCAGGTCTGATGTAGCAGAGTTTAGCAGAGACCGAGGAGGGGGAGGAGCTGCTCCAGTAACACAGACGGCAGCACAGAGCACGAAACAACTTCTCTGCCTCCGCTCATTCCGCTCCAGATCCGTCCGCATCCCGCTCCAACCGGCCTTAGGCCCCTTCTACACTGGCGTTTTTCACGCACGAGTTCTGCGCGTGCATTTGACGCGCAGAACTTGCATTGCACTCTGTCCCATTGTATTCAATGGGTCTTTCTTCATTTGCGTTGTTTTGCACGCGCGTGCTTGCGTTCGTTTGCACGCGCGTCAAAATCGCAGCATGCTCTATTTTTGCGATTCACGCGCATTTTTCACGCCCCATTCAAGTCTATGGGGACGTATCAAAAACGCATTGCACTCGCAAACATTGCAAGTGCAATGCGAGTGCAATGCGTTTTAAACGTAAGGGTTGCTAGGTGACCAGTATAACAGTATTTCCCCTGCTTGCGAACGATCAAATAATTAAAAAAACACAATGAAGAACAGTGAAGAATAGAATAAAAACAGTGAACACAGTGAATACAGGATCATTTAAGATAAAAACACAGTGCAGAACACAGTGCAGAATAGATTACAGATGTTCGGCACATCTGCTTACTTGTCGGGAGATACGCGCGGAGCGGTGCGAACAAAATAGCATGTGAAGAACAATATATATGTGTGTAAAGAACACATTGCAGATGTTTCCATACATCTGCAATGTCTTCTTCACACATATATATTGTTCTTCACATGCTATTTTGTTCGCACCGCTCCGCGCGTATCTCCCGACAAGTAAGCAGATGTGCCGAACATCTGCAATCTATTCTGCACTGTGTTCTGCACTGTGTTTTTCACTTAAATGATCCTGTGTTCACTGTTTTTATTCTATTCTTCACTGTTCTTCACATCTGCTAACTTGTCGGGAGATAATATACGCGCGGAACAGTGAAGAATAGATTGCAGATGTTTGCATACATCTGCTATCTTATCAGAAGACATTCTTTTTCAATTAAATAAAACATTTTATTCCCGAACCATGGTCCCTTTGAAAAAGTCCCATTGACTTAAAAAAACGCGCGTGAAAAACGCAACGAAAACGCAAAAAAACGCGAACAAAAATGAAACAAAAACGCAGCAAAAACGTCAGTTTTTCACGCATTGCACCCTGACGTGAAACGCAACGCTAGTGTGGAAGAGGCCTAAAACTGCTCTAACTATGTCTTACTTTCGGGGTACGTCTTACATTAGCCTACCCCCTTAAAACACCCACTATGTCTTACTATTGGGGGTGTCTTACTATCGGGGAAACAGGGTAGGAGCTAAAACAGCAATAACACTGAGTAACGTAAAGTCTAAAATAATCTTTATTGTGTAAACATCAGTAGGGGATTAAAATGTGAGAACTTTCATGGGCAAATCCCTTCAATGCCACTGCACTAGAAAACCTGACCAGCACTGTACGTGGGAGATAAGGCGGCAACATGTGGACACTGTATAGTACTAATGCTCTTATATTATATATGTAGTCACTGTATACTACTACTACTCCAATACTGTGTATAGAAATATAGCACAGTACTAATGCTCTTTTATTGTATTTGAAGTCACAGCACAATACTACTACTCCTATGCAGTATATATAGATACTATATAGTACTACTAATCTTACTGTATATATGGACACTGTATAGTACTAATGTTCTTATATTGTATATATGGACACTGTATAGTACTTATGTTCTTATACTGTATAAATGGACACTGTATAGTACTAAAACTCTTATATTGTATATATGGACACTGTATAGTACTAATACTCTTATATTGTATATATGGACACTGCATAGTACTAATACTCTTATATTGTATATATGGACACTGCATAGTACTAATACTCTTATATTGTATATATGGACACTGCATAGTACTAATACTCTTATATTGTATATATGGACACTGTATAGTACTAATACTCATATATTGTATACATGGACACTGCATAGTACTAATACTCTTATATTGTATACATGGACACTGCATAGTACTAATATTCTTATATTGTATACATGGACACTGCATAGTACTAATACTCTTATACTGTATAAATGGACACTGTATAGTACTTATGTTCTTATATTGTATATATGGACACTGTATAGTACTAATACTCTTATATTGTATATATGGACACTGTATAGTACTTATACTCTTATATTGTATATATGGACACTGCATAGTACTAATACTCTTATATTGTATATATGGACACTGTATAGTACTTATGTTCTTATACTGTATAAATGGACACTGTATAGTACTAATACTCTTATATTGTATATATGGACACTGTATAGTACTTATACTCTTATATTGTATATATGGACACTGCATAGTACTAATACTCTTATATTGTATATATGGACACTGTATAGTACTTATGTTCTTATACTGTATAAATGGACACTGTATAGTACTAATACTCTTATATTGTATATATGGACACTGTATAGTACTAATACTCTTATATTGTGTAAATGGACACTGCATAGTACTAATACTCTTATACTGTATAAATGGACACTGTATAGTACTTATGTTCTTATATTGTATATATGGACACTGTATAGTACTAATACTCTTATACTGTATATATGGACACTGTATAGTACTAATACTCTTATATTGTATATATGGACACTGCATAGTACTAATACTCTTATATTGTATATATGGACACTGCATAGTACTAATACTCTTATATTGTATATATGGACATTGCATAGTATTAATATTCTTATACTGTATACATGGACACTGCATAGTACTAATACTCATATATTGTATACATGGACACTGCATAGTACTAATACTCATATATTGTACACATGGACACTGCATAGTACTAATACTCATATACATGGCCACTGTATAGTACTAATAATCATATTCTGTATACATGGACACTGCATAGTACTAATACTCATATACTGTATACATGGACACTGCATAGTACTAATACTCTTATATTGTATATATGGACACTGTATAGTACTAATACTCTTATATTGTATATATGGAAACTGTATAGTACTAATACTCTTATATTGTATATATGGACACTGCATAGTACTAATACTCATATATTGTATACATGGACACTGCATAGTACTAATACTCATATATTGTATACATGGACACTGCATAGTACTAATACTCATATACTGTATACATGGCCACTGCATAGTACTAAAACTCATATACTGTATACATGGACACTGCATAGTACTAATACTCTTATATTGTATATATGGACACTGTATAGTACTAATACTCTTATATTGTATATATGGAAACTGTATAGTACTAATACTCTTATATTGTATACATGGACACTGCATAGTACTAATACTCATATACTGTATACATGGCCACTGTATAGTACTAATACTCATATACTGTATACATGGACACTGCATAGTACTGATACTCATATACTGTATACATGGACACTGCATAGTACTAATACTCTTATATTGTATAAATGGACACTGCATAGTACTAATACTCATATACTGTATACATGGACACTGCATAGTACTAATACTCATATACTGTATACATGGACACAGTATAGTACTAATACTCTTATATTGTATATATGGACACTGCATAGTACTAATACTGGCGCGTGGGCCCTGGCGCGGGTTCCGGTCATGTGCTTGGCTTATTATATTCCCCTAATCTCTCGCAGTTTGCCATGGGATCGGCCAATCAGACAGCGAGGATAACACACAGTAGTGACCCATCACATGTCGTAAAGGTCGGGTTTAATTAAAGTTTATTTTCGAGAATTGAAGTGAAACGCGTCGGCCTCCCATTTCCTATTAATTTTTCCATACTGCACCTTTCAGGTTTCCTTCCATTGCCAATAATCTAAAATCCTTCCTCAAATGCAAAAGCCAAAAATAATTCTCTTTAAACTGGAATGCAGTTTTTTTTCCACTTTTTCCAATTACTATGAGCCAGAAACATTAAGTATTCAGGTATGGAATTTCCTTAATGAAGAACGGCTGATGGGACAGACACAAATTTCCTACCGTCACCCCCTCCTCTGGAGCACAAATCCCGGGAAACACCGACCTCTATCTCCTGCTACATCACCTGGATAACCGGAGCCGCAATATCACAGGGAGAAGAGAACATCCCCATACAATCTTATATCCATCCTCATTGTCACAGGCGCAGGATCATGCACATAGGGGGCAGTATTATAGTAGTTATATTCTTGCACATAGGGGGCAGTATTATAGTAGTTATATTCCTGTACATAGGGAGCAGTATTATAGTAGTTATATTCTTGTACATAGGGGGCAGTATTATAGTAGTTATATTCTTGTACATAGGGGGCAGTATTATAGTAGTTATATTCTTGTACATAGGGGGCAGTATTATAGTAGTTATATTCTTGTACATAGGGGCAGTATTATAGTAGTTATATTCTTGTACATAGGGGGCAGTATTATAGTAGTTATATTCCTGTACATAGGGGGCAGTATTATAGTAGTTATATTCCTGTACATAGGGAGCAGTATTATAGTAGTTATATTCTTGTACATAGGGGGCAGTATTATAGTAGTTATATTCCTGTACATAGGGGACAGTATTATAGTAGTTATATCCCTGTACATAGGGGGCAGTATTATAGTAGTTATATTCTTGCACATAGGGAGCAGTATTATAGTAGTTATATTCCTATACATAGGGGGCAGTATTATAGTAGTTATATTCCTGTACATAGGGGGCAGTATTATAGTAGTTATATTCTTGTACATAGGGGGCAGTATTATAGTAGTTATATTCTTGTACATAGGGGGCAGTATTATAGTAGTTATATTCTTGTACATAGGGGGCAGTATTATAGTAGTTATATTCTTGTACATAGGGGGCAGTATTATAGTAGTTATATTCTTGTACATAGGGGGCAGTATTATAGTAGTTATATTCTTGTACATAGGGGGCAGTATTATAGTAGTTATATTCTTGTACATAGGGGGCAGTATTATAGTAGTTATATTCTTGTACATAGGGGGCAGTATTATAGTAGTTATATTCCTGTACATAGGGGGCAGTATTATAGTAGTTATATTCTTGTACATAGGGGGCAGTATTATAGTAGTTATATTCTTGTACATAGGGGACAGTATTATAGTAGTTATATTCTTGTACATAGGGGACAGTATTATAGTAGTTATATTCTTGTACATAGGGGGCAGTATTATAGTAGTTATATTCTTGTACATAGGGGGCAGTATTATAGTAGTTATATTCTTGTACATAGGGGGCAGTATTTTAGTAGTTATATTCTTGTACATAGGGGGCAGTATTATAGTAGTTATATTCTTGTACATAGGGGGCAGTATTATAGTAGTTATATTCTTGTACATAGGGGGCAGTATTATAGTAGTTATATTCTTGTACATAGGGGGCAGTATTATAGTAGTTATATTCTTGTACATAGGGGGCAGTATTATAGTAATTATATTCTTGTACATAGGGGGCAGTATTATAGTAGTTATATTCTTGTACATAGGGGGCAGTATTATAGTAGTTATATTCCTGTACATAGGGGGCAGTATTATAGTAGTTATATTCTTGTACATAGGGGGCAGTAGTATAGTAGTTATATTCTTGTACATAGGGGGCAGTACTATAGTAGTTATATTCTTGTACATAGGGAGCAGTATTATAGTAGTTATAGTCTTGTACATAGGGGGCAGTATTATAGTAGTTATATTCTTGTACATAGGGGGCAGTATTATAGTAGTTATATTCTTGTACATAGGGGGCAGTATTATAGTAGTTATATTCTTGTACATAGGGGACAGTAGTATAGTAGTTATATTCTTGTACATAGGGAGCAGTATTATAGTAGTTATATTCTTGTACATAGGGGGCAGTATTATAGTAGTTATATTCTTGTACATAGGGGCAGTATTATAGTAGTTATATTCTTGTACATAGGGGACAGTAGTATAGTAGTTATATTCTTGTACATTGGGAGCAGTATTATAGTAGTTATATTCCTGTACATAGGGGGCAATTTTTATTAGTAGAAACAAAATACATGGTACATTCCAATCAGAATTTAACAAAAATCATACATTGAAATTAATAAATAAATGTATATTAAGTAACTTAAATGTCCATCATTGGTTAAAGGGAAAAGGATTAAACATAATTACATGATCCATTAGTCCAAACATAAATTCCTCCATAACTTCCTATTCCCATCTCTTTTCCCTATCTCTATGGATCGGATCCACCTGAGCTCAGACATGATGAGTGTGACTGCGGTCATGTGGTGGAAGGTCTCGTTGTGGATGGAGACTCGGGTCCTGTTCTGCCAGTGGTAATACTTTATGGTGGTGATAATGAGGTACATGGTCTCCCTGTTGATGCCATCTACATGTGATGTTACCCCATAGATGATATCTGGGTAGCTTAGAGACTGCAGACGTGGTATCCTAAGCCTGCGGGACACCTCCTGCCGTATCCGCCTCCCTCCCGGGCACTCGGTGGTAAAATGCTCCATGGTCTCCTCTTGGTGGCATCCTAGGGGGCACATACGGTCAGAGACGCTCAGGAATTTTAAATTGCCCCTAACAAAGAGCTTCCCATGCAAAGACAACCAGGCGATGTCATAGAACTTTGCAGGAAGCCTAGGACTATTCAGAAACTTCAGACTCTCCTGCAGGGTGGCCGTGGTGCAGTCCCTCAGAGCTGGCTGTAAAGTATAAAAGGTCCTACAGACACTCATATAAAGGTCTTTCCTTGTCTTACTCTCCAGATAGGTCTTATCTATTCTCCACTTTTTCAAACACCTGAGACCGTACTCCAGATACTGGGGGAGGAAGCCAGGAGTCCATCGGCCCCTCTTGAGACTGCCGCCTCGCATCCAAGACTCTGCAAAAGGCAATATCCAGTCCCTGACACTACTTACCCACAGGAGATCATTATTTGAGTCCAGGCAACCAAAATTGACTTTCAAAAACATGGAGTCAAAAAAAACCCTTGGATTTAACATATCCAGCCCACCCTCTCTCCTCTGCAGGTAGGTGATCCCTCTTTTTACTGGGTTCAACCTGTTCCCCCATAAAAGTTGGAAGAACAGGCTAAAGAGCCTAGTGGAGAAAGATTCTGGCAAAGGAAAGACGACAGAGACGTACAGGAAGACAGGGACCAGGTAAGTCTTCATCAGAGTAACCCTTTCTCTATAGGTCAGCCTCCAGTTCTTCCATCGCTGAACCTTTGTATTTCCAGTATCCAACTTCTCTTCCCAATTTAGTTTGGCATTATCTTCCCTCCCGAATTTAACCCCAAGGATCTTAATATGGGTGGAGACCTTGGCGAACTGTGGCAGATCAAAGCCAGGAGCAGTATCCAATGTCCAGAAAGCCTGACTCTTCTCAAGGTTGACCAGAGACCCGGAGGCCTCTGAGTAACTTCTGATGGCTGCAGACAACATCTCCACCTCACGAGGCTCAGATATCACCACAGTCACATCATCCGCGTAGGCGACTACCTTCAAAGGCAAGCAACGGGGGACCGGCACCCCCTGAAAATCGCACCGCTGCAGTGATCGCAGAAACAAGTCTATGGCAAACACATACAGCAGTGGACTCAGAGGACAACCTTGTCGCACCCCTGCCTCTACTTCAAAAGTGTCCCCCTGCCAACCATTGATCAGAGGAAAGCTCTTCGCCTCTCTGTACAAAGTCCTGAGCCAATCTATAAATTGTCCCGGAATACCGTACTTTGACAAAGTGGCCCATAGATAATCGTGATCAGCCCTGTCAAAGGCTTTAGCCTGGTCCAGACCTACAACATATCTCCCACACCTCAGAGCTTTACATCTCTCAAACATCTCTCTTATGGAGATGACTGCTCCAGAGATGTTCCGCCCTTTTACTGTGCCGTACTGAGAGCCTGCCAACAGTGCCGGGGACAAACAAACTAACCTAGAGAATAGAATTTTTGCCAGAATTTTCCTGTCGACATTCAAGAGGGCGATCGGCCTCCAGTTCTTGATGTCACTAGGCTCCTTACCTTTGGACAGCAGAATAAGGGAGGACACTCTCATGGATGGAGGCATCAGGTGATTCTCTAGACAATTAGTAAACACATCCACAAGGATCGAGGCTAAGAGGTCTCTGAACTTTTTATAGAATTCAGCTGTTATCCCATCAGGACCTGGTGCCTTCTTCAGATGTAACTTATCAATGGCCTCTTTAACCTCCTCCTCTGTTATTCCTGCTGTCAAAGAAGAGAAATCCAAATCTCTAGTGTCAGGACCTGGAGTTGCCTCCAAGAATTGAGCCATTTTCTCTTTATCCAAAACCTTTTTCTGAAATAACTCAGCATAGTAGGATCTCACCACCCCCAGGATACCCTCCCGAGATTCCTGCAAAACTCCCTGGGAGTCAGTGAGACCTGTGATCGTTTTCTTGGCCACACGTTCCCGGCAATTTTCATACAGATCAGGGACGCCTAGAGTCCCGTAATCTCTTTCTATTACCAGGGACGTGTAGCGGCTGTACTGATACTGCTTTATTTCAGACTTCAGTCGGTCAATCTTTTGTTTGTCATCCCCACCCACCGAATACAGTGACTCCAATTCTTTCCGCAGCTTGAGATACTGGCTGTACTTACTCTTACCCTTCTTCACTGACAGTCTCTTCAAGAGGGACCGGATCTCCTCCTTGACGTTCTCCCACCAGTCAGATATGTTTTCATAGAAGTCCTGTCTCTGGAGCTGGTCCTGAAAAAGGGAGTGGATACAATTCTGGACATAGGCATCATCCAGGATGCTGGAATTGAGCCTCCATAACCCCCGTCCAATATCAGAATGGTTAGTTGCGCCTAGGTGAAACAATAAGACAAGATGGTCAGAATATGGGACGACCCTCTCAATCATCCCACTAACAGTCTCTGAAGGACTTACAAACGCCATATCTATCCTACTGCTCCTGTCAGCACATGTGTAGGTATATTTAGGTTTCCTCCCGTCCAGGGTGAACACATCACATAGATGGGCCTGTGATACGATGCTCTGTAGTACTTTGGAGTCTCTGACCACTGCTCTGCCCGAGGACCTGTCACCCGATGTCAAAGTAACATTAAAGTCGCCCGCCAATACTACAGGGATCGAGGTAAAAAGATATTGTTTTACCTCATTAAACAGCTGGATTCTCTCTGTCACTGTCTGTGGGCCATAGATGTTGATCAGCCGGAGCCGCCTACCATGGATGGTCACCTCTAGCACCAGGCACCTCCCCATAGCGACCTCCATCAGCCTGTGCACCGTCACGTCTGTGGTGTTAAACAGTATAGCGACCCCGGCGTACGGCTCCACAGCCAGTGACCAGTAAGAAGGACCAGACCGCCACTCACGCTCAGCCTCACGGAGATGCCCCAAGGTGGTCAGACGGGTCTCCTGCAGGAAGATGACATCAGCGTCCAGATATCTCAGGTGGTCATACACAGCGTGTCTGGTCCTTCTTACTTTAATGCTGTTGACATTGCTAGAAGCAACTTTTAGAGAGAATCCAGCCATTACAATGATAAAGAGCAGAGCAGTGACCCCCATCATCATATGTCAGAGTCAGAGTCTCCCTGTACACCACCAGTCTCCATGTCCGACTCCTCAGCAGCCTCTACAGGAGGGGGCTTCTTCTTAGTTGGGGATCCCCTGTGTCCACCTCACACTCATTATCAATGCGCTGTAACTCGCGCTCATAATCACCTTCTGACTCAGACAGAACATCATATCTGTTAGATAGGACCATAACCCCGGCATCACCACTGGACTTTTTCCTGGTTTTTGGACCTAAGTTGCTTTCTTCCTCTGGTTTACGGGAGGACTTATCTTTTTTCTTTCTTTTGTTTTTTTTTACCTCCTCATATTCACCAGGAGCTACAGAGGTGGCTGCCTGAGGCTGTTCCTTAGTTACCACCCCCAAACTCCCCTGAGCACCATCCGACATCTGAGGTGCTGGTACAGCATCACCTGACCCCTGTACCTCCCGCCTGGTCAAAATTTGCCCTGACACCAAGGCCTCCTCCTCTAAGGCATCTGCCTCCTGCACCATCTCATCATCAGAGAAGTCCCTGGCGATGTTATGCCAGGCCTTCGGGCAATCCTTGTGCGGGTGGCCCATATCTCCGCAGAGGTTACATTTCACCCTCTCACAGGTGGCACTGAGATGGCCGACCTCCCCGCACAGGTTACACTTCACCACTGTACATATATTGGCCACGTGCCCGATCTTACCGCACTTGAAGCACTTTCTTGGTTGCCCGGGATAAAAGCAGACGCCTTTCTCTCTCCCTATGAAGAAGCTGTTGGGGAGGTGTAGGTTGATATTATTGTACTGCCTCAGTTTTACCAGCACCTTCCACCCCCCAGTCCAGATGCCATCGGCGTCTCTGTTCTTAGTGAGGTCAGACACCAGATCACAATGGCGCCTGAGCCATACTAGAATGTCCTGAGGGGGAACTGACTCGTTCCAGAATATCACATTGACCACCACAGTACCTGGCCTGGATATGGGGACAAACGTGAATTTACACCAGCCATCCTTGTCCCTGAACCGGGGGAATTTATCCCAGAACCTGTCCAGACTGGACATGAGCTTAAAGCTGACATCATAGCCCTGTCTGTCTGGCAGGTTGATGACCGCCAGGATATCATCTGGGGAGAACCCCATCTGGCTGCATAGGAGATCCCGCACCACAAACCTCCTATCTGGGAGATCTTCCTTTGCGCCTCTGTTTTTAAAGCGCACCACGTTCCTCCTCTTAAACGCCTGCCCTGTGTAGTGTGCGCTAGAGGTGAAGGAGGGAGCACCGCGGCTCCAGGCATTTCTGGGAGGTTCCTGTCGGGGCTCACTCCGGGTATTGGGGGGAGGGTCTGGGCTAGAGCGACCTGACTCAACTGGGGGGCTCGATGTTATAGGGGGGAAGTCACTTACATTATCCTGTACCCCCTTTCCCCCATCCACCTCTATGCTATCCTCAGGTGACTGCACATCCAATACAGATTGAGGGTCCCCTCCATCCCCCGACCCCTCAGGAACATCATGATATCCACCATGACTGCGTGTCTGCTCCAGCAGTAGAACCGTCCTGGATCACCACATCACCCGGACACATAGGTGCATGTCCACTGTCCTGCTGCGGTGTAGTACCTCCTGGGACTTGTGGTGCCTGTGTATGGTCCTGCTGCGGTGTAGTGCCTCCTGGGACTTGTGGTGCCTGTGCCTGCTGCGGTGTAGTGCATCCTGGGACTTGTGGTGCCTGTGCATGCTCCTGCTGATGGATGGCTGCAGACCTTGGCAGCTGCTGTTTTCCCTTCTCGTCCTCATGAAACACAAAGCTTGGGGCCTGCAGTATGGGACGTGTTCCTCTCTCATCAGGGGACATGCTGGACACTGATGCAGCGTCAGAGGGTCTGGACATAGATGTAATGTTCTGTCTGGCAAAGCGTTCCTTGTTCCTATAGGACTCAGACAGCAGCCCCATCTTCTCCAGGACACAGTCCATCTCTCCCACCACCACAGCCAGCTCTTTGCTCAGGGAGTGCAGCTTAGAGTCATACAGGGCGCTACTCTCAGGGTGCGCAGTTTTTAGTGAATACATGCAGTCTATTTGCATTTGCAGCATCTGTTTGTGGTGACTAAGCTCCCCCATCCTCCTTACCAGTGCTGGGATCTCCTCCGCCATCTGCAGCTCCCCCATCCTCCTTACCAGTGCCGGGATCTCCTCCGCCAACTGCAGCTCAGGCGCTCGGGTGGTCTCCTTCACCTGCCGTGCTGGTCGCTGTAGTCCTCCAGGCTGAGTGCATCCACCGGTCTCCTTGTGTGTCACATCTCCAGGCTTGCTGCTTGCACCGGCCTTTGCAGGGACATGTTGTGGCTTCACAGCAGATCTGGTGCGGCCTGGAGCGGCCATGCTGGTCACCACATCCCTCTGCTGCAGGTTTTCTTGCAGGGTTTGTTTCTCTATGGATGTTCTCCTCTGTCTGGGTGCAGGAGTGGGGGGCTGTGCACCTGCTGCTGGTCTGACAATCTGCTTCACCTGTGCTCCTCCACGCTGGGCTGGTGAGGAACTTTCTTCTCTGCTTGCTGTACTCACTTTCTTCACATCAACTTTCTTCTCAACATAACTGCAATTCAGTTGATTCTCTTGCTTACTGAGAACTTTTGGATTTGCATCTGCAACACCCTCGCCGATGCAATGGCGAGGTAGTGTTTGCGAATACGTCCCACCTGCATATACCCACATCACACTACATGGTCCTGATAGGACATAGGGGTATTGCAGTGGTGAATCCTGCCTGGCAAGGCAGAGGTTAAGTATTTTGTATGATGCAAGATGCTGTTGTCCAATGATATGTGTTACATCCTGTGCTCTGTAAGCTGAGATGCGATTGGAGGAGCAGCCACCACCTGACCAAAGGGAGGTAATAAAACCTCCTGGCCAGGAATGTTCTAGAGAACATTAGAGGATTTGGGGATTCTAGTTGAAAGAGATTCCAGAGTAACAGAATCCTAGAGTGAGTGAGTAATCTCTGTCTGGCCCATACCAGAGCAGGAAGAGCCTAGCCCCTGCCTCTGAAGAGTGGAGCATTAGACTAGAGTTAGTGTAGTGAGGAAAAGGGGTATCATCTTACCTTTGAAGGTGATACCTGAAGCCCTACAGGACAAGCTGAAGCTTCCTACCAGGACACAGCTGCCTCCCAGCCTGCCCTCTACATCCAGGCTGGTGAACTATCTCCTGAGGCTCCCTCCAACTCACATCTCAGCACTCCATCTACCTGTTAAAGGCACGTTGCTGCGGTTCCTGCCGGTTCAAATAAAGAACTGTAAGTTGTTTTCTTCAACTTCTGTCTCCGTCTGGTCCCTGCTAATACGGCTGCCTTCATCACCGGCACCCTGTCCATCACCCAGAGACTCACACTCGGGACATTGAGGGGTTGCCCCAGGGAGATCCGCTATAGCAGCCTCTCCTTCATCATTTCTTGCCAACACCACCCTGCTGGAGACCTGCCAGGCTGTAGGACAGCCCTCCGGTTCCCCCGTACCAAGCACCGTGACAATAGCGTGCTTAGGCCGCAACCGCCAGCCACTCCGGTACCGCGGGCCCCGGCTGTCTCCAGGCCTCACCTCAAGGGCTAGGCCCCGGTGGGGGATGTTGCACATCCATCTTTAGAGTTGTCTGGGAGTTTTCTCCCGGTTTAGGCCTGGAAGCCTGGGCCTTGCTTGGGGAATCTCCCCACCCAGGGTGGCTCCGCCCTGGGCTAGCTCCAGACATTAGGAGACTCAGGAGCTCTAACCACAGACAACCTCACCTCTAGTAGGCAGTATTATAGTAGTTATATTCTTGTACATAGGGGGCAGTATTATAGTAGTTATATTTTTGTACATAGGGGGCAGTATTATAGTAGTTCTATTCTTGAACATAGGGAGCAGTATTATAGTATTTATATTCTTGTACATAGGGGGCAGTATTATAGTAGTTATATTCTTGTAAATAGAGGACAGTAGTATAGTAGTTATATTCTTGTACATAGGGGGCAGTATTATAGTAGTTATATACTTGTACATAGGGGGTAGTATTATAGTATTTATTTTCTTGTACATAGTAGGCAGTATTATAGTAGTTATATTCTTGTACATAGGGGGCAGTATTATAGTAGTTATATTCTTGTACATAGGGGGCAGTATTATAGTAGTTATATTCTTGTGCATAGGGGCAGTATTATAGTAGTTATATTCTTGTACATAGGGGGCAGTATTATAGTAGTTATATTCCTGTACATAGGGGGCAGTATTATAGTAGTTTTATTCTTGTACATAGAGGCAGTATTATAGTAGTTATATACTTGTACGTAGGGGGCAGTATTATAGTAGTTATATTCTTGTACATAGGGGGCAGTATTATAGTAGTTATATTCTTGTACATAGGGGGCAGTATTATAGTAGTTCTATTCTTGTACATAGGAGCAGTATTATAGTAGTTCTATTCTTGTACATAGGGGGCAGTATTATAGTAGTTATATTCTTCTACATAGGGGGCAGTATTATAGTAGTTATATTCTTGCACATAGCGGGCAGTATTATAGTAGTTATATTCCTGTACATAGGGGGCAGTATTATAGTAGTTCTATTCTTGTACATAGGGGGCAGTATTATAGTAGTTATATTCCTGTACATAGGGGGCAGTATTATAGTAGTTATATTCTTGTACATAGAGGCAGTATTATAGTAGTTATATACTTGTACGTAGGGGGCAGTATTATAGTAGTTCTATTCTTGTACATAGGGGGCAGTATTATAGTAGTTATATTCTTCTACATAGGGGGCAGTATTATAGTAGTTATATTCTTGTACATAGGGGGCAGTATTATAGTAGATATATTCTTGTACATAGGGGGCAGTATTATAGTAGTTATATTCTTATACATAGGGGGCAGTATTATAGTAGTTATATTCTAGTACGTAGGGGGAAGTATTATAGTAGTTATATTCTTGTACATAGGGGGCAGTATTATAGTAGTTATATTCTTATACATAGGGGGCAGTATTATAGTAGTTATATCCTTGTACACAGGGGGCAGTATTATAGTAGTTATATTCCTGTACATAGGGGGCAGTATTATAGTAGTTATATTCCTGTACATAGGGGGCAGTATTATAGTAGTTATATTCTTGTACATAGGGGGCAGTATTATAGTAGTTATATTCTTGTACATAGGGAACAGTATTATAGTAGTTATATTCTTGTACATAGGGGGCAGTATTATAGTAGTTATATTCCTGTACATAGGGAGCAGTATTATAGTAATTATATTCCTGTACATAGGGGGCAGTATTATAGTAGTTATATTCTTGTACATAGGGGGCAGTATTATAGTAGTTATATTCTTGTACATAGGGGGCAGTATTATAGTAGTTATATTCTTATACATAGGGGGCAGTATTATGATTTGATCTGATCAAATGCAAAGAGAAAGATATCCTTAAAAAACATGTAGGTCATGACACACATCTAGATGGGAGGTTGAAGTTACCGTCAGTTATCGTATATACATGATACAGTCACTGTGTGATTATTTGTCCTGTGTTGGTGGTTACACTGTAGTAGTTGTTTCGGTTGGTAATTGTTAGTCCGCTCATACAGCCAAATATAATCATGTCCCCACACTCTACGGTCGCTGTATATCCAGGGAGCCAGACCTGACGTGACCGAGATAGAACTAATATGGAAGACTTGTCACATACGGAGGCTGAATAAGTTGTCCGTAGTGCAGAGGGTTTCCTCCTTGAGTATCTGCTTGAGATACAGATTATTCCATAAGTTCAGACAGATGTTTCTGAACATGAAAAGCTCAGCATGAGCGTTCTATAAAAAAGCCGCCCGCTACATACTGCAGCCATGTGGAATCATAAAGATGGAGCGAGATGCTTGAGTTTCATCAGCAGAGATATTTATAGCTCTGTAAACCTTTTCATGGTCCTGACTACTGCTGGGACATCTGACTTCTCAACCATTCCAACCTCAGCTTTATATTGAAATCATTTCCATCATAAATAACAAGAAGATTCCCACTTTGAAGATTACCTTCTGCCCTGCTATTAAAATTGTCTTCAGGACTATAATCAGAGGTCAAGAACTCTAGAAACCAAATATAGACCAAAGGTGGAGCAACGTCCTTCTACATAGAACAAGGGTCAAAGGGTTACACAAACTGCTTAGGCAACAATACCATTTCCATCCTTTACTCTTCTGGCATCAGAGAAGATCCAATATTACAGTAGAAAGAAAGTAGATAAGAGAGGAAAATAACACAGGTCCCTCTGGAACATGGACAAATTATCAGCATTTACAACTTTGTGTGGCAGAGAAATCAGCACTCTCACTTCTCTTACAGTCATGGTGATGGTAGAACCTCCTCTCCTCTAGGTGTAGAGGATGCCCCTGTCTATGGTGATGGTAGAACCTCCTGTCCTCTAGGTGTAGAGGATGCCCCCTGTCTATGGTGATGGTAGATTATCCTCTCCTCTAGGTGTAGAGGATGCCCCCTGTCTATGGTGATGGTAGAACCTCCTCTCCTCTAGGTGTAGAGGATGCCCCCTGTCTATGGTGATGGTAGATTATCCTCTCCTCTAGGTGTAGAGGATGCCCCCTGTCTATGGTGATGGTAGAACCTCCTCTCCTCTAGGTGTAGAGGATGCCCCTGTCCATGGTGATGGTAGAACCTCCTGTCCTCTAGGTGTAGAGGATGCCCCCTGTCTATGGTGATGGTAGAACCTCCTCTCCTCTAGGTGTAGAGGATGCCTCTAGTCTATGGTGATGGTAGAACCTCCTCTCCTCTAGGTGTAGAGGATGCCCCTGTCTATGGTGATGGTAGAACCTCCTGTCCTCTAGGTGTAGAGGATGCCCCCTGTCTATGGTGATGGTAGAACCTCCTCTCCTCTAGGTGTAGAGGATGCCCCCTGTCTATGGTGATGGTAGATCCTCCTCTCCTCTAGGTGTAGAGGATGCCCCCTGTCTATGGTGATGGTAAAACCTCCTCTCCTCTAGGTGTAGAGGATGCCCCTGTCCATGGTGATGGTAGAACCTCCTGTCCTCTAGGTGTAGAGGATGCCCCCTGTCTATGGTGATGGTAGAACCTCCTCTCCTCTAGGTGTAGAGGATGCCTCTAGTCTATGGTGATGGTAGAACCTCCTCTCCCCTAGGTGTAGAGGATGCCCCCTGTCTATGGTGATGGTAGAACCTCCTCTCCTCTAGGTGTAGAGGATGCCCCTGTCTATGGTGATGGTAGAACCGCCTCTCCTCTAGGTGTAGAGGATGCCCCCTGTCTATGGTGATGGTAGATCCTCCTCTCCTCTAGGTGTAGAGGATGTCTCCTGTCTATGGTGATGGTAGAACCTCCTCTCCTCTAGGCACAGAGGATGCCCCCTGTCTATGGTGATGGTAGAACTGCCTCTCCTTTAGTTGTAGAGGATGCCCCCTGTCTATGGTGATGGTAGAACCTCCTCTCCTCTAGGTGTAGAGGATGCCTACTGTCTATGGTGATGGTAGAACCTCCTTTTCTCTACATTTAGAGAATGCCCCCTGTCTATGGTGATGGTAGAACCTTTTCTCCTCTAGGTGTAGAGGATGCTCCCTGTCTAAGGTGATGGCAGAACCTCCTCTCCTCTAGGTGTAGAGGATGCCCCCTGTCTATGGTGACGGTAGAACCTCCTCTCCTCTAGGTGTAGAGGATGCTCCCTGTCTATGGTGATGGTAGAACCTCCTCTCCTCTAGGTGTAGAGGATGCCCCCTGTCTATGCTGATGGTAGAACCTCCTCTCCTCTAGGTGTAGAGGATGCCCCCTGTCTATGGTGATGGTAGAACAGCCTCTCCTCTAGCTGTAAAGGATGCCTACTGTCTATGGTGATGGTAGAACCTCCTCTCCTCTAGGTGTAGAGGATGCCCCCTGTCTATGCTGATGGTAGAACCTCCTCTCCTCTAGGTGTAGAGGATGCCCCCTGTCTATGGTGATGGTAGAACCTGCTCTCCTCTAGGTGTAGAGGATGCCCCCTGTCTATGGTGATGGTAGAACCTCCTCTCCTCTTGGTGTAGAGGATGCCCTCTGTCTATGGTGATGGTAGAACCACCTCTCCTCTACGTGTAGAGGATGCCCCCTGTCTATGGTGATGGTAGAACCACCTCTCCTCTACGTGTAGAGGATGCCCCCTTTCTATGGTGATGGTAGAACCTCCTCTAGGTGTAGCGGATGCCCTCTGTCTATGGTGATGGTAGAACCTCCTCTTCTCTACGTGTAGAGGATGCCCCCTGTCTATGGTGATGGTAGAACCTCCTCTCCTCTAGGTGTAGAAGATGCCACTGTCTATGGTGATGGTAGAACCTCCTCTCCTCTAGGTATAGAGGATGTCTCCAGTCTATGGTGATGGTAGAACCCCCTCCCATCTATGTGTAGAGGATACCCCCTGTCTATGATGATGGTAGAACCTCCTCTCCTCTAGGTGTAGAGGATGTCCCCTGTCTATGGTGATGGTAGAACCTCCTCTCCTCTAGGTGTAGAGGATGCTCTCTGTCTATGGTGATGGTAGAACATCCTCTCCTCTAGGCACAGAGGATGCCCCTGTCTATGGTGATGGTAGAACCTCCTCTCCTCTAGGTGTAGAGGATGCCCCCTGTCTATGGTGATGGTAGAACCTCCTCTCCTCTAGGTGTAGAGGATGCCCCCTTTCTATGGCAATGGTAGAACCTCCTCTCCTCTAGGTGTAGAGGATTCCCCCTGTCTATGGTGATGGTAGAACTGCCTTTCCTCTAGGTGTAGAGGATGCCCCTGTCTATGGCGATGGTAGAACCTCCTCTCCTCTAGGTGTAGAGGATGTCCCCTGTCTATGGTGATGGTAGATCTGCCTCTCCTCTAGGTGTAGAGGATTCCCCCTGTGTATGGTGATGGTAGAACCCCCTCTCATCTAGGTGTAGAGGATGTCGCCTGTCTATGGTGATGGTAAAACCGCCTCTTTTCTAGGTGTAGAGGATGCCCCCAGTCAATGGTGATGGTAGAACATCCTCTCCTCTAGGTGTAGAGGATTCCCCCTGTCTATGGTGATGGTAAAACCGCCTCTTTTCTAGGTGTAGAGGATCCCCCCTGTCTATGGTGATGGTAGAGCCACCTCTCCTCTAGGTGTAGAGGATGCCCCCTGTCTATGGTGATGGTAGAACCTCCTCTCCTCTAGGTGTAGAGGATGCCCCCTGTCTATGGTGATGGTCGAATCTCCTCTTCTCTAGGTGTAGAGGATGTCCCCTGTCTATGGTGATGGTAGAACCTCCTCTCCTCTAGGTGTAGAGGATGCCCCCTGTCTATGGTGATGTAGAACCTCCTCTCCTCTAGGTGTAGAGGATGCCCCCTGTCTATGGTGATGGTAGAACCTCCTCTCCTCTAGGTGTAGAGGATGCCCCCTGTCTATGGTGATGGTAGAACCTCCTCTCCTCTAGGTGTAGAGGATGCCCCCTGTCTATGGTGATGGTAGAACCTCCTCTCCTCTAGGTGTAGAGAATGCCCCTGTCTATGGTGATGGTAGAACCTCCTCTCCTTTAGGTGTAGAGGATGCCCCCTATCTATGGTGATAGTAGAACCTCCTCTCCTCTAGGTGTAGAGGATGCCCCCTATCTATGGTGATAGTAGAACCGCCTCTCCTCTAGGTGTAGAGGATGTCCCCTGTCTATGGTGATGGTAGAACCTCCTCTCCTTTAGGTGTAGAGGATGCCCCCTATCTATGGTGATAGTAGAACCTCCTCTCCTTTAGGTGTAGAGGATGCCCCCTATCTATGGTGATGGTAGAACCTCCTCTCCTCTAGGTGTAGAGGATGCCCCCTGTCTATGGTGATGTAGAACCTCCTCTCCTCTAGGTGTAGAGGATTCCCCCTGTCTTTGGTGATGGCAGAGGTCCACCTGAGTCTACCTTCTTCTTCCCGGTGCTTGTAAGTGCGTGTCTTGCAATACAATTTGAAATGTTAATTCCCGTGCATAGTCCGAATCCGTCGGGTTGTCCGATGGCCCGCCCCCTGATTGTGTGTCGCGTGCAAGCCGATGCGCCAAAATCCGATCGTGTGCGCCAAAAACTCCTGTTAAAATGGAAATCGCTCCGCAGACCCTTAGTAAATGAGCCCCATTGAGCCACATTTAGCAAGCGTGCAGGGGGCGGCACATTAATCAAAACTGGGGCACGTTCTTCATGAATCTACCACACGTGTGCAGAGTGTCCCAAACACAGTCCCCATAGTAATCTTCCATGTTCAGCACCCATAGCATTGTGCCCAGCACAGCCCCCACAGTAATGTTCCATGTTCAGCCCCCATAGTAATGTCCCCAGCACAGCCCCCATAGAAATGTCCCAAAACACAGCCCCCATAGTAATGTCCTAGGACAGCTCCCATTGTAATGTCCGCTGGCCAGCCACAAATGTAATGTCAAATGCCTAGCTCCCATAGTAATTTTCCCTGCCTAGCCCCCATAAATAGTCCCCAGCACAACCCCCATAGTAATGTCCCCAGTGCAGCCGTCACTGTAATGTCTCCAGTACATCCCCCATAGTAATGTCCCCAGCACATCACCCATAGTAATGTCCCAAGCACAGCCCCCATAGTAATGTTCCATGCCTAGCCCCCTTAGTAATGTCCCCAGCACATCCGCCATCGTAATGTCCACTGCCCAGCCCCCATAGTACTGTCCCCTGCCCAGCCCCCATAGTAATGTCCACTGCCCAGCCTCCATAGTACTGTCCCCTGCCCAGCCCCCATAGTAATGTCCCCTGCGCAGCCCCCATAGTAATGTCCCCAGCCCTCTTGTGCACACACTATGACATGGCCAATTACTTCATAGTGTGTGAGTGGGCAGAGAAAATATACGTGCCTCAGGCTGTCTCCTATCTCCTGAGAAAGAACCTGGAGCCGTTAGGAGAAGAGGAGCGTCAGGAGGTAAGTATACTGTTTTTCTTTTGGCGGTGGCTCCAGCTGGGTGTTCCATGAACCAGTCATGGGCCACGGCCTGGTAGTTGGGTACCACTGCTCTACTGGATGCAAGTTAGTGACTGTAGGTCCAGGACCCAATATATTGAGCAAAAGGCTCCATTTACATTATTTTTTTTCCAATTTGTTTTCGTAAATTCTTCACATGGAAATCTTGGGATGGATACGAATGACACATATGACGGCAGCCCAATACTAAGATATCAGGGTAATAAAACAATTTACATAAATATCCAATTGTTGCATCAGATTCATGGTTCCCTCCATACACAATCCTCGGCAGTGTCGAGACGCTTGCCTGTGAATATTTCTTCCCTTCCACACGTCTTAGGAAAACCTCTTTGAATTACAGTACATGCAAATAATATAAAACACTTGCTTCTAATTCCATTTGTAGGGCTGACTGATGGGCCAGCCAAGCGGAGAGCCTTCCTAGAGATTACCTCTCACTGGCGCACGCGGTGATACTGTGCATGGCCCGAAATGGTTCACACGTGACTTTTATTATCTGAAAATAGCTTCAATCCACTGAAAACGGAGAAAGCGCCGGCCAAAAAGATGACAAATAAAGGTCTGATAAATAAATCTTGTTTTATGTATGCAATAGTCAAAATTCAGCAATGTGAACCACCACATCATACCTACACGGCTCCACACACCGTGCCCGTGTAATGTGAGTCAGATGGTCCTAATTCCAGGCTTCAGCCGACAGGGTGGAATATTGACAAGTCTTCCTGCGGGTGAGGCTGGCATATAAATTATAGACCAGGGGCCTTATGTTATAGCAGAGGAATAAAATTACTAAAAATGTACTCAGCAGAAAGCCAACTGGTCTGAGTCAAATATTAATGATCCGGGATTGGTTTGGACCATGGTTGTGTTGAAAATCTGGTTGACCTCTGTTGGTTGATACTGTTGTCTTGCAGCTATGTGTAGAACCAGGACAATATTGGTAGACACTGCCAAAGCCAGTCCAAAAGAATCAAGTGTGGTGTCATCTTCTGTCCTACAGGACTGTGGAGGGCAACAAACTCCCGTTTGTGCAGTTATCGAAGCCCAGGAAGTTATCAGTCACAGCACCCGCAAGACTCGATGTCCTGGAATCTTCTTCTGAGGCGGCTCCACAGAAAGGCTTCATGTCAGAAGAAGTACCGTTTATGACGACGATACGGTGATCTTTAAGGGGTAAAAGGGCTAAAACCCACTGTCAGTAGCAGCATCAATAACAGGTGTTACCAGTCGGTAGAGCCATTTAGGTTCGGGTGCCCGAACCAAACTTTTGTTCAGGATTTGGCCAAACGTGACAAATTTGAACCTTTACAGGTCCTCTCACGTGCCGTGGGATCGCGACTGGACCGGGTAAGTAAATGTGCCCCATTGAATAAAGTTGATGACACAACTTTATTCAATGGGGCACATTTACTTACCCGGTCCAGTCGCGATCCCACGGCACGTTGTCCGACGAGGATTCGGGTCTACCGGGATTCACTAAGGTTGTGCACTGGACCGCTGGAGTTCACCTTCTTCTTCCTGGTGCATGTGAGTGCTGATCTTGCGACACAATTCTTTTTTTAAATTCCGTGGTTTGTCTGAATCCGTCGGGTTGTCTGAAGGCTACGCCACCCGATTTCTGTCTCATGCAAGCCGGCGCCGATGCCCCACAATCCAATCGCGTGCGCCAAAACCCTGGGCAATTCAGCGCATAAGGCCGCAAATCGGAAATATTCGAGAAAACCTGACGGAATCGCGCAGGACCCCGAGTAAATTTGCCCCAATGAGTTTAGATTAAAGAACAGATTTATATTGTAATCGTACGGGTGACATGTTCAAAAATGTGCAAGTGGTGGGCGGGAACCATGAAGAAGTATGGACATAGACCAAGGGGTTTTCACCATGGTAGCCCCTGTGGAGAGCTTCTGATGTGCACATGAATTCCCCTTCTCATACCCCTAGCTTCTTACTTTAGCTCCTGATTTTGCCAATTCCAATGATGCAATGCACATGAAGCAATTTCCTCTATGGAAGGAGACAAATAACAGGTACAAGAATACATTTCTGGCTTTATAAATATGGGACCAAACTCTGGAGCTCAAATCTTTTCCAAGAACTACACTTTTATAAAATGTTCTTTTCTGATGTTTTTCTTTGGTTAACCACGATTAGTTCACTTTGATTCCTCATGGTAAAACGATCTCCACATCGGCTTTATTGGCTACACTAGGGTGTAGCTTAGTCAGATGAGCCATTGTGGTCCCAAAGTGGCAATATCTTGGTTTGTCCTAGGATCACATGGCAGGTTCCTTGGAAGACTCGAGGACCTCAGGTTGTATCTGAACACTCAGCTTGGTTGGTGGGCCAAGTGAGATCCTATTAACTTCAAGTACACAGATCATAACCCCATCCAGAATCATTAGGATGAGGAAGAACAGACTGTAAGCAAAAGCTGGGCAGACATCACGATGAATTCTATGGAACCCAGTCAGGTGCAGAGAAGCGTCCAGCCGGCTTTCAGTGTAGTATCTGGGTAGGTTCCCATAGATTATGTATAATCATATTTGAACTGCCTTTTTCTGTGTATAATAAGAGATTCCACCCTGATCATCAATCTGTACCTGCCGGTGTGTCATCTTCTCCAGTTCTGACGGGTTGTTTCCTTCCTTACTGAGTCCCATGGCACAGATTGGACCCATAGTAAAAAGTATCCATTACCTAACTGTTTTCTGTGATTCTGTTGACTAATTTTTGGTGAACATCTGATATGACTCTCAATCTCCCCCGCCGTTGGTTGATGTATAATTATTCCTTCACCAGCTTTTTTGTGCCTCGAATCAAGTTCTCCAGACCCTTCTGAGACTACTGCCTACTGTTCAGTAGGGAATATCACATTGTAAGAATCCTTTACAGCTCAGCCGGTTGCTGCCAATTGTACCAGGACTACTGGAAAAGTCCTTGGATTGTGATTATTTTCTCTTCACTCCACCCCCACGCCTAACTTAAGCCTAGCCACCAGATACATCAGCCTAGCCACCAGATACATCAGCCTAGCCGCCAGATACATCAGCCTAACCACCAGATACATCAGCCTAGCCGCCAGATACATCAGCCTAACCAGGTACTTAAGCCTAGCCACCCGATACATCAGCCTAGCCACCAGATACATCAGCCTAGCCGCCAGATACATCAGCCTAACCACCAGATACATCAGCCTAGCCACCAGATACATCAGCCTAGCCACCAGATACATCAGCCTAGCCGCCAGATACATTAGCCTAGCCGCCAGATACATCAGCCTAACCACCAGATACATCAGCCTAGCCACCAGATACATCAGCCTAGCCACCAAATACATCAGCCTAGCCACCAGATACATTAGCCTAGCCACCAGATACATCAGCCTAGCCACCAGATACATCAGCCTAGCCACCAGATACATCAGCCTAGCCACCAGATACATCAGCCTAGCCACCAGATACATCAGCCTAACCACCAGGTACATCAGCCTAGCCACCAGATACATCAGCCTAGCCACCAGATACATCAGCTTAGCCACCAGGTACATCAGCCTAGCCACCAGATACATCAGCCTAACCACCAGATACATCAGCCTAACCACCAGATACATCAGCCTAACCACCAGATACATCAGCCTAGCCACCAGATATATCAGCCTAGCCACCAGATACATCAGACTAACCACCAGATACATCAGCCTAGCCACCAGATACATCAGACTAACCACCAGATACATCAGCCTAGCCACCAGATACATCAGCCTAGCCACCAGATACATCAGCCTAGCCACCAGATACATCAGCCTAGCCACCAGATACATCAGCCTAACCACCAGATACATCAGCCTAGCCACCAGATACATCAGCCTAGCCACCAGATACATCAGACTACCCACCAGATACATCAGCCTAGCCACCAGATACATAAGCCTAGCCACCAGATACATCAGACTAACCCCCAGTTACATCAGCCTAGCCACCAGATACATCAGCCTAGCCACCAGATACATCAGACTACCCACCAGATACATCAGCCTAGCCACCAGATACATAAGCCTAGCCACCAGATACATCAGACTAACCCCCAGTTACATCAGCCTAGCCACCAGATACATCAGCTTAGCCACCAGATACATCAGCCTAGCCACCAGGTACATCAACCTAGCCACCAGATACATCAGCCTAGCCACCAGATACATCAGCCTAGCCACCAGGTACATCAGCCTAGCCACCAGATACATCAGCCTAGCCACCAGGTACATCAGCCTAGCCACCAGATACATCAGCCTAGCCACCAGATACATCAGCCTAGCCACCAGATACATCAGCCTAGCCACCAGATACATCAGCCTAGCCACCAGATACATCAGCCTAGCCACCAGATACATTAGAGTAACCACCAGATACATCAGCCTAGCCACCAGGTACATCAGCTTAGCCACCACATACATCAGCCTAGCCACCAGATACATTAGCCTACCACCAGGTACATCAGCCTAGCCACCAGGTACATCAACCTAGCCACCAGGTACATCAGCCTAGCCATCAGGTACATCAGCCTAACCACCAGATACATCAGCCTAGCCACCAGATACATCAGCCTAGCCACCAGATACATCAGCCTAGCCACCAGATACATCAGCCTAGCCACCAGATACATCAGCCTAGCCACCAGATACATCAGCCTAGCCACCAGATACATCAGCCTAACCACCAGATACATCAGCCTAGCCACCAGATACATCAGCCTAGCCACCAGATACATCAGACTACCCACCAGATACATCAGCCTAGCCACCAGATACATAAGCCTAGCCACCAGATACATCAGACTAACCCCCAGTTACATCAGCCTAGCCACCAGATACATCAGCTTAGCCACCAGATACATCAGCCTAGCCACCAGGTACATCAACCTAGCCACCAGATACATCAGCCTAGCCACCAGATACATCAGCCTAGCCACCAGGTACATCAGCCTAGCCACCAGATACATCAGCCTAGCCACCAGGTACATCAGCCTAGCCACCAGATACATCAGCCTAGCCACCAGATACATCAGCCTAGCCACCAGATACATCAGCCTAGCCACCAGATACATCAGCCTAGCCACCAGATACATCAGCCTAGCCACCAGATACATTAGAGTAACCACCAGATACATCAGCCTAGCCACCAGGTACATCAGCTTAGCCACCACATACATCAGCCTAGCCACCAGATACATTAGCCTACCACCAGGTACATCAGCCTAGCCACCAGGTACATCAACCTAGCCACCAGGTACATCAGCCTAGCCATCAGGTACATCAGCCTAACCACCAGATACATCAGCCTAGCCACCAGATACATCAGCCTAGCCACCAGATACATCAGCCTAGCCACCAGATACATCAGCCTAGCCACCAGATACATCAGCCTAGCCACCAGATACATCAGCCTAGCCACCAGTCATTATAAAGATTGAGTATCCAAATATATCTTGGATGTTTTATGAAAAAAAAAAAAAAAAAAATGAAACTGTTGTGTGTGGCTGTAGGATCGAATTTTTGTGGTATTAAATAAAAATGGTAATTTTTGTCTTTTCTCTCTTGGAATCATAGAATGGTGCAATTTAATTTTGTGCACCAATTGTATTATTCCCCTTATAGTCTATTCAGAATGAAACTTAAAGACAACGCTAGTTGTCTGTGGTGCAGCCTGGAGAATGCGGATTTCGTTCATGTATCATTTGTCTGTAATAAAGTTCATGCCTTCTGGTCCAGGGTCTTCCTGTATTTGGAAGAAACGCTTAAAGTAAAGATGCCCCGCTCTATTCAGTCCGCATTGCTCAGCCTTTATCAGTTTAGTAATAGGGAAAGTGGTAAAAAGTCGGCGGTCAACAAGGTTCTCTTGTTGGCAAGATTGGTTATCGCACGAAAGTGGGGGAGTCCGACTGCCCCGTCCCCGGAAGAATTTTTAGGAGAAGTGGAGAAGTGTAAAAAATATGAAAGATTGATGGCGGTTAAGGGAGGTTATCTGGAAAAGTGGAAAAAGATTTGGTGTATAGAGACGGAGAATAAGTGACGAGGAAGAGCATGAAGGGCAGAAAGTTAGCAAAATTCTGTGCATCAGCAAAAGGCGCTGTATTAGGTTTGTTTATCTCTTTTCCTTCCTCACGGCAGAAGGGTTGGGTTGGAGGAGGGTGAGGGGGGGTTGCTGGGGTTATTATGGAGTTTACTTGGGTTACAAGTTCCCTCTGTTTTCTCATGTTTTTGATAAACTTTGATATAATGTTTTATAATGTTTTGTAACCAGCGTTGCCAATGTCAATGTATTATTATCATAATAAAAAAATAAATAAATAAATAAATAAAAATAAAAATGATAATTTAGGCCTTTCTTATTTATGACATGTAACTTCCTGGCTGATAACTATAAGAGACTTTCTCCTGGCAACCCTCCACACACATAAACCTGAACCTCTAGACCTCTAGATTTTTGGGTGAATTTGTTTATTAATGATCTCTCTCCCTGTGATCAGCTTCCAATTGTCTGTAAATCACCTTACAAATCTTTCCAGATTGATGCGTTGGTGTATTTACTCATTATCCTGGTGTTAATAAATAAATGAACTAAAATAACTGCTTTTATAGAGGTGGTCACACCTGCTGATGATCAATTAATGATCTAAAGTAGCAGCTACTGAATGGGAAAATAGGACAAATATAGTACACAGGGTTTGTTATCCTTGCCCCCTGCCTATCTTTACATCCCTCATCCAATCTCAGTAAAAACTTTCCATCCTTCTTTGAGAAGCGCAACGTTTTGACAAAGGCTTCCCCCGGAGACTTCATGCTGTGAAACTTTTAGACATTTATGATGCTGTGATTTGTAGGGTAGGAGTTCAACACATGCCTTTCCTTAAATGTTGACATTACGCCCCATCACTAATTGTTTCTGACACTTTAAATAGTGTGAATAGTATCTTAAGAGGTCAGAGGGCATTCACCAGCCGCCCCACACATGATATATGGACACCCCAGAGACATATTCATTACTGTCAGAGAAATATCTTCAATGGAAGGAAAAGTGACTTGTAAATAGAAAGAATCATCACAATGGGAAGAAACGAGAAAATTAGAATTTCAAATAATTAGAGGCATATTTAGTGGATTTATTGTATATTAATATAAAATCAATCATATATAATGTTTACCACTTAAATAACACCTCCAGACAGTGACTACTGTCATATACACTGCCACACTGTAAACGTGGTTATTCGCTATAATGTCCACATAGTAAATCATTTAGCACCCTCCTCGTGTTGCCATCGATTCTCCCCACAATCCTGTAGTATCTGCAGTGATGTAATAACCTTATTATATCCAGTAATACAGCATATAGTAGTCACCTATAACCTCACCATGGACTCAATTTAATAAGGATCCCATACACCTTTCACGACCATCTCTCGGCAGAATGCCAGGACACATCGTGAACACTACAAACCCTCAATCCATCAACCATCACCAAAAAGACCGATCGGTGGTGAATGAAGAACGGACAGATCCGGCACTGCAATGTTCAGATCCGTATATTGCACAGACTTCAGTCATAAGTTCAGGGTTGGAGTTTGGCTTACGACCCCTACCACCACCACCACCACCACTGTTGAACATTTGTGATCTGTGATGGCATTGATGAGGGATGTAAACTCTTTGAAGGGGGCATTTAAGCACAGACAGCACCTCCTGCCATTTTCACAGAGGAGCCCCGACCATTTACATAATGCCTCAGCATTTAAAGAGTTAACACCCCCAATCGGTGGCAGTGCCATTCAGGGATGTTAAAAAGTAGGGCGTTCAGTCCCTGGACCCGACCGCAAACATAATCTTTAGGTTCGTGTTCGGCCAAACTGGGTCCGCACATCACTAGTGGTCATTGCAAGTGTCCCTTACCTGCTCCATACAGAATGAGGCCTACAGGAAGCTGCCGTCCTGGAGGTCCTAGAACAAACCAACTGAGGGAACTTCATTTCCCCCATCAATATCTATGAGACTTTCAACACAGGATCTTGGAATTCCTATTTTGTACTGGGTAGGTCTGGGGGAACTTGTGGTCCACCATTCTCCGAGTCACTGGGATTAAGGACTGTGAGACGTGGGAAAATGTTTTCTCTCTCAGCCAGCACCATTGACTCTGAACTGTCGAACTGGGACCAATAGAAATCCAGAAAACCGGGGAGGTCACTTTAACTCCAAAACCCCTTTAAGGACAGATGACCTCTTTTTGGTGTAAATCTATGTCAACCAATCTACCCTATTATATAACAATATCTCCTACATATTACAATGATAATGTGAATGCAAATAAAATAATAATGTATTAAGTTTATGTGAACACAATTATTGCCTTGTGAAGGCTGTCTTAGGTCATTGACCTCTGACAAGAATAGACATTGTACAAGTTTGTGAATGACAGCTGTAGCTGGACTCTGCAAGACTTCCCCCATCACTAAAGACTATTTTTATATTTAGTTACACATTCTAGCTTTATCATCAGCTTTATGTAAAGGACATATATGGCATCATGTGCTCTCTTATGTCATAAGTCACATGTCTATGTAGATTGTGAGGGGCAGTCCCAGGATTTCACTATATATAATAAAGTTTATTTGAATGCTCTGGGGGGGGGAAGGTGGATGGAGCACTAAGCAACAACGTGTCACCTGTGTCTCTGTCCCTACTCCCTACCCCCACCATCTCCCATGGGGGGAAGACTATGTTCTCTCTGTATGTCTGTCAGTCTGTCTGTCACTCTCTCACACCCATAGATAACTTGCTGTTAGCCGCTGCAACGACATTACTTGGGGGCTCGTCCGGGATTATGGAAGGAACCAAAATAAATAATTCATGGCGGGCAGTGGCTAACAGGACAACAGGGAATCACACTATTGGACTGGTGAGTAAGACAATTGACAAAATTGTATTAGCTGCTGTCCAGGTGTTGTTTTCTCGGTGTTAAGTAGGAAGTATATGGACATAGTTTTCTGTGGCTTGTGTATATGTACAGTTGTGTATGTTTAATTGTGGTTAGAATAAGAAAGATGACTACATGAGTGAGTGAGTGACGTGTGATTGAGATAAGGGAGCGCTTGAATTGTGATCTCAAGAAACACACCCCTGAAAAGATTCTTTACTCACTTCCATGCAGTACGTTCGGGCGCAGTGAGTCTAGTGACTTTTCATGTGTGTTGAGATCAGAAGGCAAGTTGATCCTTGTAGAAGTGACAGAAACCTGTTGATAGTCTCTCTTCCCCTGTGTTGAGAGTAAAGGGAAAAGACACAGGTTTTCTGCCCCATGAGTCGGGTTAGTTCCCTCGCGGTATCTGGACCGTGACCCATGTGAGGCTCGCCCAGCCGGGGGAAAGATAGACTTTGTGTGAAATTGTGAAAGTGATGCAGGTTGTTAAGAAGTACTGGAGTACGAGCTAGGCAATGCTCCAAGGGCCAGTGTAACACAGGATAGATTATTTTGAGTGCTCCTGCATATGATAAGTAACTCATTGATGTTGTTTAAGGCCTTCTGCACGGAGCCTAGCAGATTCTGGTGGTAGTTTAACCAGCTGCGGTATACAAGTTGATGCTAGACACTTGATCCAGTGGAAATTAGGATTACTGATTTCTAGGTGTCGGATAGTGGGAAGATTGCCGATATGGGGGGTTTGATCAGCCTCTTTTGTTTAATTAGTTGCGCCTGTATTAAGGTAAGGTGCGGACTGGTAGTATGGGAATATCGGGGTCTAGAGCTAATGCAGAGATGACCAAAGAGGGTGGGGAGCTACGGCAGCAGAAATAGTTACTGAACAATGTGGAGAAGGGAGTTAGAGAATGGGTTCAGATACCATGGGCTGAGTCCATTTAGAATTATAGCGGTTAAAAGATGCGGCCCCTGGGAGCTAGAGAATTAAGTGATGTGATTTGGAGATACACAACAGAATGAACTAACAGTAACTTTTAACAACTTTAAGAATCGTGCCTTATCTGGAAATAGTATGAGTGAATTAACGTGTTTATGTTTTTTTTCCAGGTAATGTGAGTAAAAAGAGAGAACTTTCTATTTGTATTGTCATAGGGTAAAATGTTTATGTAACGGATATTCTTCAAATTGGTTAACTGGTACCAGGTCACGTGACAACAAATGAGCTCAGTTAAATTTTGCATTCTGTGTGCATTTTGTCTGTTTTTGTGTTATTGTGCATGTGCATTTTTGTGGATGTAAAAATATGATGTTCCTATTTTTAGATGCATGATGTTGCTTTTGGTGCTAGGTGCATGCTGTGGAATTTTGGATCCATGCCAATTGATTGACAGGAGCAAAGTGCCATTTGTGACCATTTGGGGCTAAGAATAGGTTATGTCACATTTTTGGTGTCTGTTTAAATGTCACTTCAGTGTAAAGTTAATGTATTATTGCACATGTTAGGTATTGTATTACTTATGGTTTTTGGTGCCTGGGTAAAGGCCTGCCCAGGCATCCAATGTATAAAGTAAATTATAAGATTGAATACATTTGCAATTAAGATCTTGGCAATGCCTTTGTTTTATTTGTTTATATGTGATCTACAACTAAGTGTTTTATGTGTTAATACTGCACAGTTGTAGTTGGAGCTCCAGTGAGAAATTTGTCATAAGTGTTATGTGGGCCCATTGTCTATTTATGTGAAATGTATTTTGTACTACCCTTCTGGTGTCATTTGTTTCACTTGTGATGTCAGACAGATGACACATACAGTGATTTGTATTTCTTTTTTGTTGTCTACAACAGGTGAAGTTTACTTGTGTGTGGATCATAAAGATAACAGCTTAGGGTCTGTCTGAGACTATTGTGGAAGAATGGTTTCTTTATGCATCTTCATTCAATGTTTACTTTGTATTTGTTCATATACCACTTTTTGCTTATTTATTACCTGAGCTATTCAAATTGCTTCTTATATTGATTTACAAGGTCACAAACAAATATTATCATCAAGTATGTTTTAGTCTGGTTGTTTAGGTTAGTGAGATATTCAGTCTCCTATTAAACATTTGTCTGTGTCAGTGGGAATGAAACCCTTCCTTGATTTAATTCTGTTTTTATATCATAGTAGTGTGTTTTGTACCCTGCTATATTACATATTCAGGGTCCAAAAAGACGGGAGATATGATATGGATAAATAAGGAATGACAGACATATGGGACTGTGGGATAGAATACAGACTGGTCACAGGAAATTCTCATAGTACACAGGTGACTACATTGCTCATTGTCTAACTGATACTTTAGGTTGTCTTGTAGATTATGTCCTGAGGAATCTACTGGATCAGAGATCTTCTTACCATCCTGACAGCTGGAATAGAGAACCACTCCTGCCCTGTCAATGTAGGGGGAGCTGAGGGCACTCGCTGATACATGTAAGCTGGTAAGAGGTGTCTTTAGTATTGTGGTTACGGCCATGTCTGGAGATGTTAAGACCTTGCTGGGTCCTCAGGAAATCTCATGATGAATGTTGATGAGTGGTTGTGATCCTGACACTGCCTCTGTATTATGTAATATCAAGGTGTGGGCACACATATGTTATCTGATGAGGCAGCTGAGGCTGCTGCCCTGCTCTACCTCTCCCATAGGATATGGTCTCTTTCATGACTGTGGAGGATAAAGGTCCTGTAGTCGTGTTAGATGAGCTGCAAGGATGGATCCCACTGGCTGAGAGGGAGCACTGGGAAGCCTTCAGTGTATCTTGGAGTGATGGGAGCAGGAATAAAATAGTGCCTGCCTAGAACTATGTTTCCATAATGGTTTAGTTTGAGGATGGAGGGACAAGTGTCAGGAGAAGGACTATGTTTGCATGATGATGGGTCACCCTGGGATCTAGCAATGTGACAGATTTGTGCAATGATATGTGTGTGCCATAACCTGACAACACTGTGTGAGTTACAGAAAGACACATGGAGCAGCTTACACATCTCAGCGACTGCAAAGGGTAACTTGAGACTGTCAAGGGTTGGTATAAGGATGTTCTGGTCTGTGCAGATCTCTCCTCAGGTGGACAGAAGGTAGATGTACCGGTAAGAGTGGTAAAGGTAAAGGTAATAACTGAGATGTTTTAAAGATTCTGGATAGAGGTCATACTTTCCACACTCCTTAGCCTGGAAGCAGTGGGAAGGGAAGGTGGAAAGACTGAATTAGACCGTCCAGCTTGGAGTTCAGGAGGCAATGACAAATGTGTGTTAACTAATGAGATATGTTTGTCAACTGATGAGAAATCAGGAGAACCAGTTACTAGAGGTCTCCTGGTCTGATGTACAGTGTTTATATGTCAGTCTTTTTAATTTCTGTAGGAGTATTATGGCTATAAGCTTGTTAAACATCATGTGACCATGGTAAAATATAATTATTATTATTATAAGTGTTTCCTTTTTATGGAAGTTTTTTTGTTAAATTATTGGGACCTGGCATAGAATTGTTAAAAGTAGTGTCTTTTCTAGTAGTATGACATGTGCCAGGTGGTGGGTTCCATCAGTTATATATAGATCCTATTGGTCTTTATGGGTCTAACATGATGTTGAGCAAGTTTAAAGGTTAAGGGAAAAAAATTCAACCATAATTTCTAACTCAGTAGAGGATGAGAATTTCTGGTGACCGTCCTGTCTTAGTTTGTTTAGTCAACTGGTGGTGGCCTTGAGGGATTAATCAATTTTAGGGATTTTAAATTTATTGATAGTGGGGATATGTATTTTTGCTGTTTTTGCTGTCTTTTAAGCTTGTGTTTTGCTTTTGTGTAAGGTAATTTAAAGCAACAGCTGAAGATGCTGAAACAGTACAAGTCCAGTGTGGTCCAAGCCCAGCAGAGTCCAAGGGGAGATGATTAAAGCTTTCTGAAGTCAGATGATGTGACCCTTGAACTTCTGGAGTTTGGCGCCGCATAAGAAGATCACCCTACTTCAATACTTTATTTGATACAATCCCTTAGATATAGTGAAATGACTGGTCTGCAAGAGTTCCAGAGTTTTAGTATTTCCTTATGAGGTTGCGGCCCAACTGGTGAATGACGTTCGAGTGTCCTGGTCCGGGGGATCCGGCCAGAAGTAGCTGTTTGGGTGCAACAACATAAGGAGGCAATAAATGTGTTCAAAAGGAGGAAATGTGAATGCAAATAAAATAATAATGTATTAAGTTTATGTGAACACAATTATTGCCTTGTGAAGGCTGTCTTAGGTCGTTGACCTCTGACAAGAATAGACATTGTACAAGTTTGTGAATGACAGCTGTAGCCGGACTCTGCAAGACTTCCCCCATCACTAAAGACTATTTTTATATTTAGTTACACATTCTAGCTTTATCATCAGCTTTATGTAAAGGACATATATGGCATCATGTGTTCTCTTATGTCATAAGTCACATGTTTATGTAGATTGTGAGGGGCAGTCCCAGGATTTCACTATATATAATAAAGTTTATTTGAATGCTCTGGGGGGGGGAAGGTGGATGGAGCACTAAGCAACAACGTGTCACCTGTGTCTCTGTCCCTACTCCCTACCCCCACCATCTCCCATGGGGGGAAGACTATGTTCTCTCTGTATGTCTGTCAGTCTGTCTGTCACTCTCTCACACCCATAGATAACTTGCTGTTAGCCGCTGCAACGACAATGGGATCACTGAGCTCAGGACTGGCTCCAGGTATCAGTAGCCCCTGGGTGACAAAGTCTCAGTGGATCCCTTTGCAGTGAACTCACGTGGCAGCATTAAAATTCAGAAACAGTGTTCTGTTCCTTAAAATATTTCCTAGTTTATCATACAAAACAGCCCCCTCATGTTTATTTCATATAAGCCCCCCCCCCTAATCCCCTATGGATTAATTAGATACAGCCCCTGACCCAATGGATTCCTTATGAACAGCCTTATCTGGCCCCCCAGCAGCTCTGGGCCCCGACACTTACCCAGCTATGCCCAGTGCTGGCGCTGGCCCTGACTGAGCTAATCCTCCTCACCCTAGAAAACTCTTGACCCAAAGCAACTGACCGCTTTCCCCTAAAACATGACCAGAAATCATGGTCACCCCCACAATGATGCACCCTGAGAAATAAGCCCCACCCCAACCCAAGTATCTGATGAAGGGGGCAGCATTTTGTGGTTGGGGAATATTATATTATTGGGTTCAGCTACTCAGTAGGACTCACACATCAGCCAGGAGCTTCTGTGTTCTCCTCAGACACCATTAATGAACAGATGGAAGACTGTGGTTGCTGAGGACAAGGACTGTGTTGAGTGAAGGCTGCAGCGCCATGGAAAATGTTGACGTTATTTTACTTTATCAAATGTGTGGGTGTTTGGAAGATTATCAAAGGTGTGGATGTGAAGCTTCCTGCAATGATGTGGGTGTGAGGTTGAGATTGGCTGATGTCCTACCCATGGTGACCTCTTTTACCCAGACACTCCCTGGGCCTACTTTGTACCCTACCAGCAGAATAAACCCGGCACTCAAGATGATCGGCTATCAATATTTATATCAATAAATAAAATATATACAAAAGATATTGAAATCCTACAGTTTTACAATAATATCAACCATATACCAAGTGAATCATCATCCCAGTAACGGTTATAGTGGATGTAGACCCTATCTGGCCAAAACGGGCTGCAAAAGCATTTACTGGAGGCCCTGGAGTTTCATAAATGGTTGTCAGAGGGAATAGTGATGGACATGCCTTAGGATAAGGACTCACTGTATAGACTGAAGTGTATAGTGTAAAACTCACCAACGAATGATTGGACCACAATTCCATCCTAGCAGAAAGGTGGATCTAAGTACACGAGATGTTGCTCTGGAAACCTTAGTCTTCCATATTGAGTATCTACTAAACACTACATGTTGGTCCCTTTGCTCTTCTACCTGCGTGTAGTCCACATGCTCAACCTCCTCTGCTAAGAGCTCAAATGACAAATACTCTACCCTTTTATGATATTTACAGGGCCAGGTACCTATTTTTGGTCCCAAGCAAATCATTTCACACCAATGGTTGTATATTTCACCTTTATCCCACAGTCCCTAGACTATTGTGCTTTCTGTAAAGGTGTTCAAGTCAATAACTAATGTTAAGTGCTGGACCTATGGCCCATCCTGTACACATGCTCCGACCTATTGTCGGGATCTCCAATTATTGAGGCGTGAAGCCAACCTTTACCAATACTATACCTCTCCTTGTCCCCATGGGTTATGTAACATTATCTCTCAACCATCAATAAGGAGGAAGCAGCGGGAGCTCGAAACGTGTGTTGCGCTCATCCACTACTTTTCCTGATAGGAATCATCAAGAGTATGTGACTGCTCTTTGATCAATAGGATGTTCGCTGTTTGGTAGGAGGTATAGCATTGGCCGTATAGCTAGTGAAAACTTTTCAATTATGACCCTCACTATCGATGTAACTGTGAAACTTCTATAAATTGATAGGACCTGATGTATTAGCTATAAAGGTTAGGAGGTGGTCTATCCCAGCAGTAGCCCAAAGTCAAACCAGTTATTACCAAAATATAGCAGTGTACGTTATCAACCGATGGAAGAACTAAGTGATAGTCACCTCATGTAAAAGGGTCTTACATCTATACCATGGCCAACATTGATCAAAAACAGTGCGATCTATACAGTGTGTAGTGTGCAGGGGGCACCAGATTCATTCAACTTTAATTTGGTGCACCTTTAGCATAAGGCTGTTGGACTCTCCATGATAAATGTGACTAAGCACCGGAACGCCCCAATTACTTCAGAGTTTTGTGTTGCGTCGGGTATAGGGAAGCTTTATTAAACATGTACAAGAAGTTTGAACTGATAAGAATGTGTAACGTCAGACATAAAACTGGCGCAGGGGCTGTAATATATGTGGGCCAATGACTGGAACACGCCGGTTTGAAGCCATCATCATTCACCCTTGTTTGTAAGATCCTTCTGCCAAATCTGTTGTTCTGTGAGACTGAATAAAAACACATTTCATAACCGACATGTTGAAAGAATATGTACATCGCCCAAGGATAAAAATCTGATTAATTCTTGCTCAAAAAAAAAAAAAACTAATTAAGGTAGTAGCCAGGCATAATTCCAGACCTTGGAACGCCGCTGGTCTTGTCTGACATGCATAATACATTATAATTGGAAGATAATAATTGCCTTGATCCCATTGCTTCACATTTTTTTAATTGTAAAAACATCCCAAATCTCGAAACATCTTAACGGTTGCAAAATACCTTGTTCACATGACAGGTTTCCTCCAGGAACCACGGTGTGTCCAAAGTTCAACTCTCCTTCCTTTTACCGGGCAGCGAGATTGTTGTGTCATAGCTGGAGGCTAATTTGGCGCAATATGTTTTGGGGTTTTCTCAGAAGATTTCGTAATTTATGTAAACAACTTTCAATGATTGGTGCCAACTTTTCTCGATGTCAAGAAAGCCATTTATCCACCTTCTGTGGAGACGCTGACTTTTTGAACCCAAATAGTTTAACAAAAACAGACTCCGATGCCTGTTGACATTGCAAATTTCACTGGTGGCGCCAAGACTGGTCCAGTGAGCACACCTCCACTTGGCCGGATAATATTGTGGTAATGCAATGAGAACACAAGCGCCAGGGTCATTCAGTGGTGAACCATGAAAACACTAAGTGTACATAACATTGCTCAACAAGGGCCTCGAGGAAGCACCAGATGTAATTATTGTTCAACGAGTCTCCATTATCAGTGCTTCATACAAGCAAACTTTGAGGCCCCCTCCCCCTTATCCCAGGGTGCATTATAGTTTACCATCAGGCACTATAACAGATATAGGCACAGACTTATCATTAGTGAGGTAGTGTGTGCTATGTGCACTTATGTGCAGAGTGCGCTGGATTATTGAAGAGCAGCGCATGGCCTTCAATAATCTGGGACATCCAGTATACACCAATCACACTCAAACTAGTTACAAAAGAATTTCTGCAGCACTCAAGTATCCTAAGAGCACAGTGGCCTCCATTATCCTGAAATGGAAGAAGTTTGGGATGGCTCGAACTCTTCCTTGATTGAACTTAGCAATCATTGGAGAAGAGCTGTGGTGAGAGAGGTAAAGAAGAACCCCAACATCACTGTGGCTGAGCTCCAGAGATGCAGGAGGGAGATGGGAATCGCCTATCACTGCAGCCTCCACCAGTCAGGGCCTTCTGGCAGAGTTTGAAAGTCTCTCCACAGTGCAAGACATATAAAAACCACATACAGTTTAAAAAAACAACACATGAAGGATTCCAGACTATGATATATAAAATTATCTGGTCTGATGAGACGTAGATTGAACTTTTTGGTGCTAATTGTTGGTGTAGAAAACCCGGCGCCGCTCATCACTTGCCAAATACAATCCCAGCAGTGACACATAGGGGGCAGCATCAGGCTATGGGGGGTGGAGGGGGCAGGACCACTGGGTGTAATGGATGGAAAGACGAATGCTGCCAAGTACAGAGATATCCTGAATGAGAACCTCTTCCAGATGCTCTGGACCTCAGACTGGGCCGAACCTTCCAACAAGACAATGACCCTAAGCCTACAGCTAATAAAACAGCAGAGGCTTCAGAACATCTCTGTCACCATTCCTCACCGGCCCAGCCAGAGCCCGGACCTGAACCAAATGCAGCTTCTCTGGAGAGACTGGGAAATGGCCTCCACCAACGTTCATCATCCAACATGAGGGAACAGGAGAGGATCTGCAAGGAAGAGGAAGAGGATCCCCAAATCAAGGGGTTAAAACTTGTTCCTTCATTCAAAAGAAAGGGGCCCATGGCCACCCAAACTACCCACCAAATGTTATACTGAGAAGGACTTTTACCTATGATATCCTCATACATCTGTTACTGTTTTCAATACACATGTACACTCGAGCCATTTCAGGACCTTTAAAAGTCTTCCAAAGGTCCTGAAACTGCAGATTGAAATTAGGCAGAAAGGATACATTTTCCATTCCCCTAGAAGCTGATTCTAGTACCAGATTTAGGCAGCAATTCCAGACTTGTAGGGGCTATATTAATCATACACCCCGGGGCCACAGCAATCTTATCCACCCCTGGCTGTATAACATCCATCCTCCCGCCATGTCTGAACATTGTTAGAGAAAGGCTTGTCTATCTCCATGACCCTCAGCCTGGAAATTTCTCCAATGCTAGATATTCTGCCATCAACTGTGAGAGGTATAACTGAAAAGTGGAAGAGGAATCACTGTGCAATGGGCTTACAGGTAGGGTCAGTGCTGAGGATGATAGTGCATAAATCTCATCAACTCCATCACTGACTGAGTCCAAACCTCCTCTATTAACACTGGATAAAGAGGTGTAAATACCAAGGGTCAGATCGAGGGGTGTAATGTATAATGCCATTCATCAAGTCGAGGGGTGTAAAGTACAATAGCAGGGGTCAGTTTAGCTGTTTAAGGTATAGGGGCTTATTTATTTACCCGGTCCAGTCACGATCCCACGGCGCATTGTCCGACGAGGATTCGGGTCTGCCAGGATTCACTAAGGTTGTGCTGATATCCAGCAGGTGGCGCTTCTGCGCCGAGGTCCGCCGGAGTTCACCTTCTTCTTCCCGGTGCATGTAAGTGCTGATCTTGCGACACAAATCGTTTTATAAATTCTGCGGTTTTCCAAATCCGTTGGGTTGTCCAACGGCCACGACCCCCCCCCCATTTCTGTTGTGTGAAAGCCGGCGCCGATGCGCCACAATCCGATCACGTGCGCCAAAATGCTGGGGCAATTGTGCGCAAATCGTAAATATTCGTGAAAAGCCGACGTAATCGTGGCCGCAGGACCCTTAGTAAATGAGCCCCATAATGTCAGGGGTCAAGTTGAGGGGTGTAGAGCACAATTCCTTTCGTTAAATAAATAGAGGGGTATAAAGCCACAACCGGACTCCATGGGAGCAGCGGTAAAATGTCCTGTTGTACTTAAATATATATATAATAAGATATACAATAAATATAATAATAATGCTATACATAACCCTCTGTATCATGAGAAGTCATCATTCTCTAGAGAAGTAATGATGCTAATAGAATGTTCCCTAATTAATGTGTCGCAATTCTCATTCATATCTTGTGAACTTACCCGGATGGCCCAGGATCATCAGAGGCAGGTCATGACCACGCCATAAAAATTTTAACACAACATTTATATGCAAAATATCTTTTTACAAGAGATCTACTGTGCAATTTTATGTAATTACAGGTTACGAAAGAATCTGTTCATAAAAACTCAATCTTTCCTGTGTCGTGCGTCCCAATTAGGATTTTCTCATCTGTAACCAGGAAAGACAACATTGCACCACAGCTGGAGATTTCTCCTTTCACAGCGAAGACTTGGGTGTTACCGATGCACTTCGATTTCGTGGAAAATTTCTTAACCATGTAGAAGTAACAAGTCTCAGCCAGATTCCCTAATGGAAGTTTCATTGTGCCTAGAACCTGATGCAAGTGTCTGCCGGTACGACGATGACCTTCTGAACCTTCACAGACGTAATCATCGCATTAAATAAACCAGGAGGAATTGTCATTATTTCCAAAAACGAAGCCGAAAATAGCAAATAATACTTGGACTGTGAGACTTATTACAACATCACAAAATATATTGATGGAAAAAGTGGAAGGTTGCCACAATCTCGAGTCTCAAAATACTTACTTGGGATCTAACCTAAAAAGGAGAAGAAGTGGCATCGCTGTCCTTCAAAGGGCGTCCACATCATGTAAAAATATGGAGAAACTGCCTCTACGTCACTGCATAGTGATCTTCTTGGAAAGTTCCATCTCCCTTTCAACTGAAAGCCATTATATCTCCAACGCTTGACTGGATTAAAATGAAGAAACAGGGCAACGTCTACAATTTCCCAGTCCACGAAGGCAAAACTTACAACATTCCAACGAGAGACTTCTCTGTCCCCAAACACATTTTGAAAGTTGTACGATTACAAGACTTTACATCAGATCAAGATCCATAGCTGAGGCCCCAATATTATTTGTTAGACTCAATCCAGTCCCCTAAATTTCTACTAAATTATTTCAAAGAAGCCACATAAGGAAAGTAGCGGCTTATATTTGTTCTGTAGCCAAGAAACATGTCTTTCAACATCTTAAGAAGGTCTACCTTGCCCCCATTGTATGTTTCTAGCCCAAACACATCCAATAGCTCCCAATATACAGTTCTTCTTCCTGCTCCCCATACACATGCATTCTCAGACAATCCTACGTGTGTGGAGAAGTCAATAAATGATGGTGGGTCCACTGGTGCTGCACAATTATCTCATGTAGTTCCAAGAGCATGTTGGGGAGCCCCAGTGTTTGGATGATTATCACTTACTCAATGAATAAGAGATTTGGCATAAATTAAAGGCATTTCTCCACAATTTGGTTTTTGGTGAGGTATGAGATCAAGGTGTCCTTAGGACTTGGAAGGAAAGGCAGACAACTTCCATTATGGAAGTTCAGTAGGACAACTTTGAAAGCCATCTGAAATCCTGGAACTCTCACCCAGTTGAAGGTTCTGTCTCCCCCTATCAAACGGTGTATCAAAAAAAACATGGAAAATCCATTTATCAACCTCTACAAGCTAACTGACCAATGGCAATGTGCCCAGGTCCCTGTACCCGGTATGGGGTTTATGGTTGTATGTGATATCCCACACCACCTTAATGGAAAGAAGGTTAAATAGAATAGGAATCATGCACTTTGGTGACCCACGGTGTTGTCCATGGGCCATCTGTCTCTCAACTATTCCTGTTGCTGCATGTGCTGTGTACGTGTTTAGATGTCTTCAAACTATTTATCTGGAACACCTTGCACTACAAGGATGGAAGTGACATCATCAGACGATGATCTTTATATTACAACAGTCTTGATTCCATCCAAATGATGTGATATAGAAATCTCCTTCATGGAATCATCAAGGATTTCAGGCTAGTTTCATTGTTACATGCATCGAGACCAACTAAGACCTAAAATGACGTTGACTATTTTCTTTATTTACCGAATTAGCTGCCATTGTCTCTCACTGTAATCTGGCTCTTCTATTGCTGAGCTGTTGTGTTATATTTCCATCACACAGATTTTCAGATTCCTTAAAGTAGTTGAGAACATTTGGGAGAGCATCCACGGTGTCTCTGCTGGTATCAATAAGATGACTTCATAGATTGGGCGTTACTCGGAGGAGAGATTAGGGCATGAATTAGCACTCATCTTTGGCTGTGCTCGGCTCCTTTGTTGATGGAATTAGGCGATTTCCTGCTGCCGTTGGCTGAATTTAAGGATTTGCTTACGGAGGCTCAAATGTGTACATTGCATCTTCTCTGGTAAGATACTAGGTTATCCATGGAATGAAGACTACATTAAAATATCTGCTTTTATTATAGATTAAATATTTTCTCTAGGTTTGACCCTATCACCATTTTATGGTGTTTCGCTTCCATCTATCCATGGTCGGCCATTGTTCTCAGCAGAAAGAAATAGTTACTAGGGTCTATTTCCAAGGGGATGATAGAGAACAGACCTAAGAAAGGACATTATGTGGTTGGTCCAAGGACCCACAAACTAACACTGCCTATTGTTAGTCAAATAATCACATACACCAGGAGGGGAGTGGAGTGACCTTGCGATTTTTTTGTGATTATCGCAAGATATAAATCTGGCTTTACACTGTGTTGTATTAGCTGTGGTTCTATTTTTTAGCCACTACTTTTCGATATGTTTCCATAAAAGCCAGCAGATGTGATTATGCCTGCCAGTTTCTTAGCGGTGTGTGCAGCCGCCGCACACATGGGTAAAGAGGTTCAGGGGAGAAGAGAATGGTGAGTTGTTTGGGGGAGCTTGTGTGCGGGCAGCACTTTGGCTGCTGTGGGGGCACTATGACTATTGGCTGCTGTGGGGGCACTATCAATATTGTCTGCTGTGGGGGCATTATGACTTTTGACTGCTGTGGGGGCACTATGACTATTGGCTGCTGTAAGGGCACTTTGACTATTGGCTGCTGTGAGGGCACTATGACTATTAGATGCTGTGAGGACACTATGACTATTGGCTGCTGTAAGGGCACTTTGACTATTGGCTGCTATGAGAGCACTATGACTATTGACTGCTGTGAGTGCACTTTGACTATTGGCTGCTGTGGGGCACTATGAGTATTGGCTGCTGTGAGGGCACTGTGAATATTGGCTGTTGTAAGGGCACTTTGACTATTGGCTGCTGTGAGGGCACTATGACTATTGGCTGCTGTGGGGCACTATGAGTATTGGCTGCTGTGAGGGCACTGTGAATATTGGCTGCTGTAAGGGCACTATGACTATTGGCTGCTGTGAGGGCACTATGACTATTGACTGCTCTGAGGGCACTATGACTATTGGCTGCTGTGGGGGCACTATGAATATTGGCTGCTGTGGGGGCATTATGACTTTTCACTGCTGTGGGGGCACTTTGACTATTGGCTGCTGTGAGGGTACTATGAATATTGGCTGCTGTGAGGGCACTTTAACTATTGGCTGCTGTGAGGACACTATGGCTATTGGCTGCTGTGAGGGCACTATGACTATTGGCTGCTCTGTTGGCACTTTGACTATTGGCTGCTGTGAGGACACTATGACTATTGGCTGCTGTGGGGGAACTATGACTATTGGCTGCTGTGAGGACACTATGACTATTGGCTGCTGTGAGGGCACTATGACTATTGGCTGCTGTGGGGGCACTATGCGTATTGGCTGCTGTGAGGGCACTATGACTATTGGCTGCTGTGGCCAAACTCTGACTATAGGCTGCTGTTGGGGCACATACTCAGGTCATTTAGCAATATGTTCAGCTTTATGGTTGCCCTGAAATGGCTGAATGTGATGGTAATGATGTATATTTCCCTGAAGTGGCCCCTGGAGAAAATGAGTTTGACCACTCTGGATGACTATAGGCTGAAGTATGTAAAGAGATATGTGATGGACAGATAAACAGATAGATAGATAGATAGATAGGAGATTGATAGATGATAGATAGATAGACAGATAGATAGATAGATAGATAGATAGATAGATAGATAGATAGATAGATATGAGATAGATAGATAGATAGATAGATAGATAGATAGATAGGAGATAGATAGATAGATAGATAGATATAAGATAGATAGGAGATAGATAGATAGATAGGAGATAGATAGATAGATAGATAGATAGATAGATAGATAGATAGATAGTAGATAGATAGATAGATAGATAGATATGAGATAGATAGGAGATAGATAGATAGATAGATAGATAGATAGATAGATAGGAGATAGATAGATAGATAGATAGATATGAGATAGATAGGAGATAGATAGATAGATAGATAGATAGATAGATAGATAGATAGATAGATAGATAGGAGATAGATAGATAGATAGATAGATAGATAGGAGATAGATAGATAGATAGATAGATAGATAGATAGATAGATAGTAGATAGATAGATAGATAGATATGAGATAGATAGGAGATAGATAGATAGATAGATAGATAGATATGAGATAGATAGATAGATATGGATATACAATATATATGATAGATATGATAGAGAGAATTAGATATTACATTTAGATGGCAGACCCCTATTAATCCAGTCTCGTGCTCCTCCTGTGTACACCCCTCTTTCTCCCTGCCTCTATATTCGGGGATGATCAGTCTGTGGCTCGGGGCTGTCAGTGAACGTGTCCCAGCAGAGCTGAGTTTCGGTCGGAGCCGCCAAGGCTTCTGCAGAATCGTCTCCTTACATATAATGTAGAGTGTAGATTATATTTATTACAGCAGTCGTATAGGAAACACACGGGAAGGACCCTACAAGAAGACATGGACTTCTCATTCATGTAATCACATGGTACTAGCTATATGGCTGTTATTTCACTTTGAATACCAAAAAATGATGAAGTTACATATATATCTTGATTTGGCTATGCAAATGAGCATGAAAGTGCACTGGGGGTGGAGCCTGAACTGTCATTCGGCTTCTAAACATTGACTTAGACAGAGATGTAATTAATAATTGTTTAATAATCAGCTGATCTATTCATTTACAAGCAGCCGCCATAAAAACCTACATGACAGACGGACTTATTAAAACTATTAGAAGGTGGAGGAGATGACAGACGTGACGCGATGCAATCAAATAGGCCCATAAATATGCAAAGGACAAAACACAGTGAAAGGAACAATAATTAAAGAGTCGTAAAAAAGCTCCATGTAATACAGGACATCAGGAAGAGGAGGAGATCGGGGACATCATGGATCATGGTAATGAGGAGATCACACTGGAGATCAATACATGACCACGTATCAGAAATAATGTTATCTACATGGATCTACATTCACCTTTTGTAAGGGGTCACCGAGCCCCTAGAACAGTGTTTTACAAAATTACCAACATAAACTTAACTTTATCCCCACCGGATAAAGTTCTGCGACTGTTGTGGGTTTCTTGGCCATAACTTTGTCACCAAGGTTATCCATTGGGTTGAGATTGTCCATTTGCTGTGTGACAGGGGGCAATGTCCATACAAGGGGTCACTGCAGAGAGGGTTTTCAGTCCAAATGTTCTTCAACATGGAGACACAGTATGAGGAGACAGATCTTTACCCTGTCCAGTCCTGAGCTGGTGACAATTCCAGCTGCAGTGATGAAGCAATTACCCATGGAGATTTTCTGCATTATCCTGTCCTCTCTGGCATTAGTGTTTCTATGGCAGACTTGAATGAGTTTGTGATCTTGTAAAGATGCAATATACTTGAAATCCCAAACTTGGAACAACCAATTTCTCCCAATATGGCTGATGGGGTCACCCCTTTGACCATCTGAACAACCTGCTGCCAAAAGGTTTCAGCATCTTTGGAACAACTCACAATTTCTGCAGAGTCAGTCAGTGAAAACTGGAAAGTTAGGAGCCAGATAAATAAGGGTTTGTCACATCATTAAAGTACACCTGTCACCAGGATTGTCGTTTATAGCTGATGACAGGCTCCAATAGCCTGAGCTTTGCTAAAAATGCCTTTGCCAGCATTCTGAATCATTTGAGTATTTTATAAAACTTTATTGATGCTTAAATGATGGGTCAGTGTTATCTATATAGAGGCCATTGTACAGGGAGGGGGAGGAGATAAGCTGTGACATCATCTATTGTCAGTAGTGATGTAATGATGGGTCAGTGTTATCTATATAGAGGCCATTGTACAGGGAGGGGGAGGAGATAAGCTGTGACATCATCTATTGTCAGTAGTGATGTAATGATGGGTCAGTGTTATCTATAAAGAGGTCATTGTACAGGGAAGGGGGAGGAGATAAGCTGTGACATCATCTATTGTCAGTAGTGATGTAATGATCGGTCAGTGTTATCTATATAGAGGTCATTGTACAGGGAGGAGGAGGAGATAAGCTGTGACATCATCTATTGTCAGTAGTGATGTAATGATGGGTCAGTGTTATCTATAAAGAGGTCATTGTACAGGGAAGGGGGAGGAGATAAGCTGTGACATCATCTATTGTCAGTAGTGATGTAATGATGGGTCAGTGGTATCTATATAGAGGTCATTGTACAGGGAGGAGGAGATAAGCTGTGACATCATCTATTGTCAGTAGTGATGTAATGATCGGTCAGTGTTATCTATATAGAGGTCATTGTACAGGGAGGAGGAGGAGATAAGCTGTGACATCATCTATTGTCAGTAGTGATGTAATGATGGGTCAGTGTTATCTATATAGTGGTCATTGTACAAGGAGGGGGAGGAGATAAGCTGTGACATCATCTATTGTCAGTAGTGATGTAATGATGGGTCAGTGTTATCTATATAGAGGTCATTGTACAGGGAGGGGAGGAGATAAGCTGTGACATCATCTATTGTCAGTAGTGATGTAATGATGGGTCAGTGTTATCTATATAGAGGTCATTGTACAGGGAGGGGAGGAGATAAGCTGTGACATCATCTATTGTCAGTAGTGATGTAATGATGGGTCAGTGTTATCTATATAGAGGTCATTGTACAGGAGGGGGAGGAGATAAGCTGTGACATCATCTATTGTCAGTAGTGATGTAATGATGGGTCAGTGTTATCTATATAGAGGTCATTGTACAGGAGGGGGAGGAGATAATCTGTGACATCATCTATTGTCAGTAGTGATGTAATGATGGGTCAGTGTTATCTATATAGAGGTCATTGTACAGGGAGGGGGAGGAGATAAGCTGTGACATCATCTATTGTCAGTAGTGATGTAATGATGGGTCAGTGTTATCTATATAGAGGTCATTGTACAGGGAGGGGGAGGAGATAAGCTGTGATATCATCTATTGTCAGTAGTGATGTAATGATGGGTCAGTGTTATCTATATAGAGGTCATTGTACAGGGAGGGGGAGGAGATAAGCTGTGACATCATCTATTGTCAGTAGTGATGTAATGATGGGTCAGTGTTATCTATATAGAGGTCATTGTACAGGAAGGTGGAGGAGATAAGCTGTGACATCATCTATTGTCAGAAGTAATGTAATGATGGGTCAGTGTTATCTATATATAGGTCATTGTACAGGGAGGGGGAGGAGATAAGCTGTGACATCATCTATTGTCACTAGTGATGTAATGATGGGTCAGTGTTATCTATATAGAGGTCATTGTACAGGAGGAGGAGGAGATAATCTGTGACATCATCTATTGTCAGTAGTGATGTAATGATGGGTCAGTGTTATCTATATAGAGGTCATTGTACAGGGAGGGGGAGGAGATAAGCTGTGACATCATCTATTGTCAGTAGTGATGTAATGATGGGTCAGTGTTATCTATATAGAGGTCATTGTACAGGGAGGGGGAGGAGATAAGCTGTGATATCATCTATTGTCAGTAGTGATGTAATGATGGGTCAGTGTTATCTATATAGAGGTCATTGTACAGGGAGGGGGAGGAGATAAGCTGTGACATCATCTATTGTCAGTAGTGATGTAATGATGGGTCAGTGTTATCTATATAGAGGTCATTGTACAGGAAGGTGGAGGAGATAAGCTGTGACATCATCTATTGTCAGAAGTAATGTAATGATGGGTCAGTGTTATCTATATATAGGTCATTGTACAGGGAGGGGGAGGAGATAAGCTGTGACATCATCTATTGTCACTAGTGATGTAATGATGGGTCAGTGTTATCTATATAGAGGTCATTGTACAGGAGGAGGAGGAGATAAGCTGTGACATCATCTTTTGTTAGTAGTGATGTAATGATGGGTCAGTGTTATCTATATAGAGGTCATTGTACAGGGAGGGGGAGGAGATAAGCTGTGACATCATCTATTGTCAGTAGTGATGTATTGATGGGTCAGTGTTATCTATATAGAGGTCATTGTACAGGAGGGGAGGAGATAAGCTGTGACATCATCTATTGTCAGTAGTGATGTAATGATGGGTCAGTGTTATCTATATAGAGGTCATTGTACAGGAGGGGAGGAGATAAGCTGTGACATCATCTATTGTCAGTAGTGATGTAATGATGGGTCAGTGTTATCTATATAGAGGTCATTGTACAGGGAGGAGGAGGAGATAAGCTGTGACATCATCTATTGTCAGTAGTGATGTAATGATGGGTCAGTGTTATCTATATAGAGGTCATTGTACAGGAGGGGGAGGAGATAAGCTGTGACATCATCTATTGTCAGTAGTGATGTAATGATGGGTCAGTGTTATCTATATAGAGGTCATTGTACAGGGAGGGGAGGAGATAAGCTGTGACATCATCTATTGTCAGTAGTGATGTAATGATGGGTCAGTGTTATCTATATAGAGGCCAATGTACAGGGAGGGGGAGGAGATAAGCTGTGACATCATCTATTGTCAGTAGTGATGTAATGATGGGTCAGTGTTATCTATATAGAGGTCATTGTACAGGGAGGGGGAGGAGATAAGCTGTGACATCATCTATTGTCAGTAGTGATGTAATGATGGGTCAGTGTTATCTATATAGAGATCTTTGTACATGGAGGGGGAGGAGATAAGCTGTGACATCATCTATTGTCAGTAGTGATGTAATGTTGTGTTATCTTGTATTGTAATCTTTGTTATTGAATAAAGTTAGTGACATGAAATTTTTTTACAGTCCAGGACACACTGTATCAGGAACATATAATGGTTTAGAAAAACGTTCCTTCTGCCACAAACTAAGTGATACCCCCTGGAACATCTCCATCTATGTATGGCTCATTGTGGATACAGTAGGAACTTCTTTTTTATATTTGTCTTAAAGGTTTTGTGTAGTTTTTCTCGGTCATCACTGGAACTCCTGAGGTTAACCACATTGTGGGATGGTGGAATCCTGCAGCTAACAACAAGGAGGACTCTGACATATTGTCTGGCTGTTTTTGGGACCTACTATTTTCACTAGAGTAGACGTAAGGGTAGATTTTATTTTTGTTCTGAGGTTCTTGATTTAGACTTTCGAGAACATGTAAAGATCTTTCATGGGTTAGTGATGGAGATTTATTGTGTTGGGAATGGCAAAGTTCTTGGTGAAGTCTGTTTTATAATTGTACATGTTTGGCTCATACAGTAGGGTGACTTTTTAGGAGGTATTTCACCTCCTAAATAAGAATCTTCACTTCCTGTAACATTATGCTACTATCTCCAGCTAAAGGAACAGACCAGAACTGGCACAAGCCTAAATTGGGCATTAGTGATGCCCACTCCACTCATAGGGTTTAATGGACCCCATGATTAAAAGTTGTCTCCAGTGCAGTCCTAGGCAACATCCACTTTTTGTCACCAGCGTTAACATAACACAGAAAGGGTGTACAGACTGCTCCAGTCTTCTTCCAAGGATAGCCCTGGGCCTGAAAATAGGACTCATCAAGCATGCCATCAACACAAGCCCAACACAATTCCATGCCCTACTGGTTAAAGGTCCTAAGGCAACATCCACGATTGCCTCCAGTCCATCATGACAAAATAAAGATCTATCCATGTTCTCCTTCAAGGCTCCCTCAAAAGATTGCGCTGGACCAGACAATGACACGCAACATTATTATATCAACAGAAGCCAAATAAGTGCTGCTCGTTCCACTCATGGGGTTTCATGTTCCCTCTAATAGGATTTTTTACGCGATGTCCAAGGAAACATCTTCTGCAGTGGAATCACTTGGAAAGTAACTAGGGCTAGTTCAAGGTATGAAATTTAGTGCCCCTAGGTTGGTCTTAAATAAGGTTTCAGGAAGTATCCAAATCATAACTTCAATATCTACAGTCCTTCATGTCATAGAAAACAAAGATAGGGAACACGAGGTCTACTGCGAGTGTCATAGAGGATAGGAATTGGATGTCGTCATAGGTCCCTTCTCTTCCCGTGGGATCATGGGACGATCTCGAGAGGTCTCCCCTCACTTCCTAATGAGATGAATGGAAATTGAAATAGTCAAGAGTAGTTTCAATGGTAACAAGGTCAAATATACATGTCCTACCACCTTCAGAAAAAATTATTTCCTTTATTTTTGGGGAGGAGGGAGAGAGAACGGGAGTTCAAGGATCTGCGTACCCGACACTGTAATGTTTTTATGTTATCTTACCTTTTTGTTTCTCTAAAAGTGTAGAAGAAAAACCTTAATAAATAAAACCTTAATAAAACCTTCAAGTTCTCCGCAGAGTTGCCACTGGTTGCAGATTATCTTCAGTGAGGCTAAAGGCAGCATCTCTTCTCTTCATACCAACACGACATAGCAAGAAAGGACCAAGTGACCCATATTCTCCATGGTATGGAGTTGGATTAAAGGCCATTGGGTGTGTGAATAGGATGCGTCCATTGTTTTGGATAGTTACTTTTCAATAACTTTGATTCCTACACTTAGTGGGAATCTGTGGCTGTTTAGAGTATATTGGAGCCCCCAGGATGAAGCCATTTGTAGGTTACTGGCTGTCATAGGAGGATCATGGTTTATAAGATCAATGAATCCGGGGACAACACCTGGATACCTGCTGACGAGTACATATCATGATGTCCCAGAACATGGTGCTGAACAATCAAGGATATTTTCCATCTTCTCCTGCACATTCCACGCACATTGCTTCATAGTCATCTGTTCTCCAGTCAACCTCAGCTAATACTTGTAAACCTCTACAAACGCCAAGTAGGAGAGAATCCCACTAAGCCCAACATCCTTGTGTCCAGTGCCCATCCATGACTCGTGCTCCATTCACTTGTATGGGACTGATTGGATCACAATCTGTCACGTAGAAGCAAATGGAGCATTGGTCATACTAGATTCTGGTGATGATATGGATATCAATGAGCACAATATGTATACAAAAAAGGTAAAAAATATGATAAGAAAATATGGTAAGTTAAAAACTAACATTTATTTGGCATGTTTAAAAAATTATTTGCACATAGTGAAAAGATGAAAAGCCGGTGATGTCTTTTAGATGGTATTAATCCTTAGATATGGCGGCAGGATGCACATGGGAAAGAGGACATTTAAACTAGAAGAAACACCCACGAGGAAGGGATGTTAGACTCTGCACCGGAAGGGCGATCCCACAGCACCTAGAGCAGTGATGGAGAACCTTTTAGAGCCTCAGTGCCCAAACTTCAACCAAAAGCCACTGATTTATTGCAAAGTGCCAGCGCAGCAATTTAAGTAGCAATGTATTTCTCCTTGTTCATTGACAACTTTCAATCCTTCAGCCTCCCAAGGACACCAACGCAGTTGAAAGGAGGAGGGAAAATTCATCTATCATTGTAGGAAGGTTCTGCAGGCAGATTCTTTGAGTCCTGGTGAACCTCATTCTGGGGTGATGGCCTGGGTGCCCACAGAAAGGGCTCAGAGTGCCGCCTCTGGCACCCGTGCCATAGGTTCGCCACCCCTGACCTAGAGAGTAAGAGACACCCACAATAGGAGCGAAGAACAGTCTAGGGGAGGGAAGAGAGGACAAAAAATACATCTGATCCAAGATTAAGACCGTGGTGAAAACTTGTGTTGAGGATAAGTATCTAATAAGCTTCTCGCGTCAATAGTTTTCCCCAATCCCATCGTCTTTTTGGGCAGATACGTTCTCAGTGATTGCCATACAAGCAGATGAACCATTGTGTACAGTTTAGAAATGTTGTGATTTAATGTGTTGTGAACATCTTCTATGTGTTCCTACATGTGAGCTTTGAATTTTCTAAATGTGCAGCCAACCAAACATCCCACATGATGGCCGCATTATATGTCTTTATTTCAAAAGGGCTTGGTTAATCGGGAGAGTAACCAGTGAATGTGGTGGTTCTAGTCTCCACATATTAGTAGAAGTGTTCCTACTACTCTACATATTGGGAGAGATTTGATTCGATGGTGGGAACTTTGCTTAGCTACATATCTGACTCCATTTTCTAAAATATTTTTGGTGGTAGAGCCTTGATACAAAAGAGGAAAGTTACCCTTAATAGTATCTACTACCGCAGAAAAAATCGCTACTATAGCTAGAGGTGAAGAGCAAATCGTTCTGCTGCGGACTTGTCTAGGTAGCTGACCGCAGACCATGAGGTTATTGTCTTAATTCCTAAACCAGAGAAGGATCGACGCTCCGGAGCCTTACAGGCCAATCTTGTTACTTACAAACCATGTGAAAAAAAGGCTTTGACAAATAGACTTTATAGGGTGATTACTAGTCTTATCCATTAGCTACGTTCTTCATCAACACGAAATCCGAATGATCCTCCACTGGGAGTGAGTGATGTACTGAGGGTTCCCTCAATACAACCCCTTTCTTTAAAATGTGAGTCCCTAATTTTGGTCTCTTTACCAAAAGCTTGTGGTCTGGAATGAGAGCGACGAGCTCTAAAATATTCCCCTACAAGATTTAGCATGTAAGGGGGTATTTCCCTATGTGGGGTTGTGACACGAATGGGAGTCAGGGTTATCTGTGAGGGTAATACCTAGAAAAGTTGATGTTAGTATTGTCAAAATGGTGTTTGAATAAAAGGTTATTATATTATTATTGAAGAAATTAAAAAAAAAAGTTTTTTGATTGTTTTGCACTTGAATTTCTTCAGTAAAAAAGCTGAGTGTTCCGTACAGACCCTGACTCTCTGGACTTAGCGTTGGGGCCACCCCTGACCTGGGCACTGCACATGCTGGATGATAAATCTGATGTAGACTGTAGAGTCCAACTTTAGACCAACTATTAGTTAGTATAGTTTATACTTTTTGCTGTGAAGCCCCTCCCCGTTACCCAAGTTCACACCAATTTTACGAGTTATAAAAGAGTCTAAAAATTGTATAAAACCCTTAAAAAATGTGGTGGAATTTTAGGCTTTTTTCTTCTTTAAATTACTGAGACCATTGAATGAATCATCCCAAATATGGTTAAAAATGGCAAAAATTAGTGAGGTAACAAAGAGGGTCCATCACCTGTTCATATAGGTTCTGTATAGACTGTGGAATAGGCCTTTGGCCTAAGAGATCTGGTACAGAGCTACAAGCCCATGATACTGGTGTGAACAGTCTTAAAGGATATCATGTCACATGAGTGCAGGAAGATTACTGTACATCAGGCATGTTGGAATTTTTGGATGGTCAATGAAACCATTGGCATAACTTGGAACGTTCTGCAGAGATCTGGGCAATTATAAAGAAGATTACATTCTTGCCATTGATCATGTATCTGGCTCCGTATTACAGGAATGGAGGCTTTGATTTTCTATACAAGAAGCTAAGGAAATAAAGATGAGAAAATCATCTCCAGTCTGAACTGGGAGTGACCTCCGATAAGTATGAAGCATGAAAATGTTCCCATACAGAGCCGAAAATTGGTTCCTTATTACGGGGGAACAGGCAGAGTGTCTTCAAAGCAAAAGTCGGAGCAAATCGAGATCCTGTGGCTGGAGCTGTGGCTTTTTCCATCTCCCCTATGGCCGCTTGGGTTTAGTCGTGTCAGTCCATTATGAGTACGGGAATGCTTCTTTTTATGGGAACGCTTGCCGTGTTAGTGGGAAACCGAGTTTTTCCCTTGGATTTTCTCATGGTTTTAATTCTAAGTTTTATTTATAAAATTATTTTAAAAAGGTCCAATATTAAAAAGAAATTCAGGAGAGACGGCAACATATTTTTGGAGATCGCAGCAGGATATTTTTTTTTGAGTTTTCCGAAAAAATGCTGCAAATTGAATTAAAATGATGGAGATGATGGAAAAGTAATAAGTAAGGACGTAACATCTCTCAATGGATGGTACCAATTAGATAGAACAGAAAACAAGAAAGATCATCCAGATGTCACAAAAGACGCAGCCACATCTGAAAGATAGGAAGGAACGGAAGCACAGCGAGATGTTCAGGGAAAAGACGGTATACAAATACTCAGATTTCACAGGTAGTTAAAGGGATTGTGCAAAATTAGGAAAACATTGCGCGTCATATACATTAAATTCTAGGTACAAAAGCAAATAATGAGGCATGACGTGGCATCGTTTCATCTTAAGGGTCAGGTGCAGTGTATTGGATGCGACCTGCTTCTTATGTGGGATACAAAAATATAGCTAGCCCCTCTATGTCTTCTCTAATGACTTCTTATGTTGTAGTCAATTATGGACATTACTTGCACTTTTCTTAAGTTTACAATAAAGTTAGTGAAAATGTATATAGGCCTTGAAAAAAGGTTTCCAACCTTCCACAATTGAGTAGCCCTGACCGAAGAGCCATTGATCTCAAGGGTTGAACCACAGTTCACATGGCCCTAAACCCAACATTCTCAATTCTAGCCTCAACTCTTATTGTTTTAACCCCTACCCCATGGTGCTAACCCTGGCTAAACAGCCTTTACCGAAGCTATCACAGCTCCTACAATCCTAACCCAGATCTTATGGTTATAACATTGGCTCTCACGATCCTAAAACTGGCTCTCATGGTGTTTATCCCAGCACTAACAGTCCTAACCACAACTCCCATGGACCTAGCCCCAGCTCTCAATGATCCATCCTCAGCTCTGATGGTCATAACCATGATCATTCTCATGATCTTATTCCATGACCTAACCCCAGGTTCCATGGTCACAATAATTAGCCTCAAATTTTATAGAAAAGGGGCTTGGGACTGCACAGAATTTTGTGGTGTTTTTCAAATAATACTGCGAGGGGATTGGCCCCCTTCCATGATGGTCATCAAAGGGCGGGCATGGGCAGGCTTTTGGGGGCCGCCCTGAAGTTTTATATGCCATGGGGACACAGGGGAGGATCTCTTTCTTTTGCCCTTAGGACCGGAGAGGTAAAAATTTTGAGGCCCCCTCCCTGCCTCCATACACCACACCAAACGCATGGATTCCTCCCTTGAGGCTCAGTGGCTGGAGCGCATCGCTTTAGAGGGGTAATCATGGCTGCACATCCTGCTACAGTGCAGCGCTGCTGCATCTGATCCTCCACTGCACCGCAGGTTTCCACTCCCAATGTGTCAGCCATCGTCTCCAGCCGCCACTACGCTACCCTGTTGCCATCCCCTATCCAGTGCTCCTCACCTGCTCCATGATCCCCAGCAGCAAGGCCCCACAGTGGATCCAGCACATGGCCAGCAGAGGAGCAGGTGGCTGCCAAGAAAGGAAGGCCCGTGGGTCAGACCCACCCACCGGACAGGCTCAGTCCTGGATCCCCCACTCCTTGCAGGCAGAGTGGTGCAGCCCAGAAGAAGACAGCATCCCTGGCACCATGTAACTCTGCAGCAACCCAGCCCCTGTTGGATCAGAGTGGGACCTGTCCTGACGCTTTCCATATTAAATCGACCACTATGTGCAGGTATCCTCGGCCCAGCTCCCCTTGTATACCCCAGCAGTCCCAAAGCTTCTTCCAGCCTGCCTTATTCCCCCCTTCCACACCCCTCACGAGTACAACAGGAGCCAGCACCAAAGTTTGCAGTCTGCATCCCAGCCTGAGCCTCCTGTTCTCTCCCCTCAAGTCTCCCAGACACCTCCTGCCCATAACACTCAGTCAGTTGGCAGGTCCTTCGCCTAGCTTGCCTCCAACTCCCCTGATGCTACCCTGCAAACACTGGAAGTCAAGCTTATGCCATCTATAGCCCACAGGGAGCACAGGCGTCTGTCCACCACACATCCCCAGCTCCAACCAAGCAGAATGGACTCTTAGAGGCCATACTGCAGTAATACTGCTGATACTTGCTCTGAGCTCTCCACCACAGGTCCCGGCTGCAGAGGCCACCCCTGAAATCGCCACTACCTCTACTTCAGCTCCTCATCAACTGGTTCAAGTGGCCACAACCGATGTTCCCAGCATCACTCAACAGCTTCTTAACAGCCAACCTCAGGACCAGCTGCAGTCTCTGCAGATCAATTTATCTTCCCAGGCAACGCAGACAGCAGCACCTATGTCCCTGAAGAGATCAAAGAGAAAATTAGAAAAGGTGATTACATGGATATATTGCCCCTTCTTAATGTTGACCACATACAGTCAACAAGGAGTGTTCCTTCAGAAAAGAAACTCAAACTTCAACCTCAACACTTTGCAATTGGCTGTAGGCTTTTGCTGTCCTTGGTTCCATCATTAGGCAGAGGTTTCCAGCCTCAGCCCCTGACCTTTTAGCATGCATGGACACAATCCTCAATGCTTTTAAACTTCATGGGGGTTTGGCTTGTTGGAGGTACGACAGAGAATTTTGCCGCTGCCTCCCACTCAATCCCAGTATAGGTTGGGCACCTAAATCGACTTACGTTTGGGTACATCTTATCTTAGAGCAGCGTTCCCAGCACCCCTTTCCCGGGCCCACCACAGGGACGACTCAGCAGTCTAACCCTGCAATACACAAACCAACCAGCGCCTGCTGGTTATACAATGAAGGCAACTGCAGATTCTACTCTTCAAGTGGCACAAGTGGCACAAGTGTTCAATCTGCAGAGGCAATCATTCAGCCCCGAGTTGCTTCCCTCACAACAAGAAGATTCCTACCGGTAACCCCCTGCCCAACCTGAGAACACCAGTAGAAGTCAACAGACTAGCCTTAGAAAAAGTTCATAAAGAAGTTCAGAAGTGGTTTTAGGTAAAATGGCTGGTTACTTTGCTGAATCCCCCCCTTTCCAACCACCGGATTTCCCCCCTGGGTTTAGTACCTAAAAAAGAGCTTGGTAAATTTAGATTAATCCACCACCTCTCCTTTCCAAAGGTTTCCTCTGTTAATGATCCATATCAAAAGAAGACGCAGCAATTTCATATGTTTCCTATTGGGCCATTAACCTGGTCAGGCAAGCGGGTCCAGGGGCTTTACTTGCCAAATCTGTTATTGAGTTTTGGAATGGCTCATGGGGTACGAGAGTGGTATTTATTCATTGTTCATTTTTGGACAATGGGGCTCAGACACGCGTTCTCTTCTCCTACATACTTTCACTTCTCTCATTAAGTTTATCAGAGTCCCTATGATAATTCATCATTTGAATCCATTCTGACTCATTTACCCCTATACGGGACTATCTGGGCTTCTCTTCAACAGTGTCACCAGGACACCAGCTAGCCCAGGTACATAAAGAAAGACCAGGGCTGAGGAGCAAAGCTAATGTAGGAACTGGCACAATTCAATAATACAGTTCAGGTGATCGATAAGTCTACAGCATCAGAAATAATTTGCACATAGATAGCGCCATTGTGGTCCTTTCCCTAGAAGGGGTCATCACAGGAGTAAACCAGTTCAGAAGTCATAGTCAATAGCGAGCCATAGATCAAGAATATGGTAGTCAATAAGCAAGAGGGAATAAAGAGGCTTTCAAAGTTTACAATTGCATGAGAAGCATTAACATTAATCCGTTGAGGAATATTTCTTTTAACACTAGGGATCACAACGATTGGGCAAAAATCTTTAATCAGACAGAGGCACTTGGTGTCCGTAGAACAGGACATAAGAAGTCACAAACCACTGAAGATACAGAGGATCAGGTGGAAGACCACCAGTGTCACAGGTGCCAGGTCTCCATACATCTTCCTGAAATGGACATAATAGCATAAAATCAAAATGGGCTCAACCAATATTCTGCAGAGGGGAAGGAAAAGAACCATTTATGACTTGTGCCTTACAACAGGACTATGATTATCCAAGATCCATGTTGAAGATTACAGTAAGTTCAGATGCCAGTGATTTTACATGCAGCAGTATACAAGGGGATGTGTTGTTCGGCTGTTAAAGTTCACGCAGCTGAAGAGCAAGAGATGTCACCCGGAGCGTCTTTCAGCTTGCACAATCCCATGACAAGGCATGGCTTCAGATCTAAAAAACCTGTCATCACCCGGAGCAGCTCATCAGCTGTGATTTAAGCCTCAGCCTGGACCAATTACCCAAATTGAAAACTTACCTCCCCGGGCTGCTTTGCTTGGTTGTAAGTGTCTAGTACATGCCATAATGTGCGATTAACAGAGGATTAGCATTTTATGCTCTCTATTTACATATTCCTTTTTTTTTTTCGTTTCACTTCCGGGCGTTTTCCTCTTCGATTAGCGCTAAGAAAATAGAGGTTTGACACCGGAGTGTTAATGATGTTTTTATATGGAACCACATGACTTTATAGTAAATGCCCTAAAGCTCTGAAAATATAAAGGAGAAAATCCGGCTGAAAGGTAAATAAACACGGAATGGATTACAATTAATGGTGAGATGTCGATGGAGGAATGAGGACATCGTACAAGGACCGGCTTATTCTAAGAACATATAGCGATGGTCTAGTAACACGGACTCCCATTAGCCGTGATAAACAATCAACTTCACACAAAACATAAACCCAATGTGCAATCCAAATATTCTTCTTTATATAAATCTTGGATGACAAAGACATCAATAGCACATATACATCACCAGTTCCCGGCTCAATATGTATCAGTCCAAATAAAGTCCACACTAAGGATTCCTGGTTTCCACTGAGACGCCGAACACCCGGTGTGTCCTTAGCGTGGACTTTATTTGGACTGATGCATATTGATCCGGGAACTGGTGATGTATATATGCTATTGATGTCTTTGTCATCCAAGATTTATATAAAGAAGAGTATTTGGATTGCACATTGGGTCTATGTTTTGTGTGAACCTGCTTATTCTACTACCTTCAAAGACAAAGTTTGAAGTACCAGGTTCCTGTGCAAAATCTGCACCACTTTGTCTCAAGTTCTTATAACCCGAACCCCTCTATCAAGTCTTCTCAGATTCATAGATTCATAGACTAAGATTCTTAGTCTCACTACTCTAAGGTTCCTTAAAGGAAACCTACCACCTGGTAGGCTACTTAATGCTGAACCGGCACATAGTTTTGTTAGGCTCGGCGAACTTTAGTTTAGCTAAAAAAACTATTTTCTTACATATTTAAATGAGCCCTCCGGTGCTACCCTGCATCACTTTCGGGGTGGCGATGGCTTTCGATGTTTAATTATTCCTCCTTCAGGTGCCGAGAGCCGTGACGTCACCAAGCTCTTGGCGCCTATCGTGCATGCGCAGACACTAAGTCTCGCACAGCCGGCCGTCGATAGGTGCCGAGAGCTTGGTGACATCACGGCTCTCGGCACCTGAAGGAGGAATGGTAGGTTTCCTTTAAAGATCTTTGTGCCAAATAAGTTGAGTGGTACCATATATTAACAAGGGTCTTGAGAAAATCTGTATGCAATGGGGTTTTTTTAGACCCCCTCTGATATTGGAGAGGGGTAACTACCTCCTTTCCACCCATATAGGGCAAATTTATCCAAGTCAGACAAAACAGATGAGCAATTTACTTTAGGGATTCAAGGCTGCCCTCCAGGATTTGGCGATGGATTCATGTAATGTTTCTAGTGTGGACACCTACCATGACTTTATAGCTTCCACCCCCTGCACTGTAGAGGGATAGAGTAGATAATAATTATGTAGACTTCTCTGTGTTCCCTCTACAGATTTAGTTGTGCCATGTTGGTTTTCTTCTTTCCGCATGTCCGGTGTCAGCTCCTTTCTAAGTGTCTACCAAGTATTACTGATTATTATATTGATAGTAATTGATTGATCGTTTTTGTATCACCTATTCTACAGATGACAGAGTGGCAAAACCTAAAGCCCCAACAATTAGTATTACCAAATACTTTACTTCTGGGTCTTATGGTGTTATTTACATGAAGAGTCAGGAAGTCCACTTTCCAAACCACCTATACAATCTTGATTGATCTCCCGTAACAGCAAGTCTACCCCACACTATAAGCCTCATGACGAGCCTCCACCAGATGCCTACTGTACCTGCCTTAATCGGTAACTGCACATATAGAAATTCCTTATTGACAGTCCTTCGAAATATGGCACAGACGTAACCCAGACGTAATATGAACAATTGTGGCATGTTGGCTGTTTTGGAAGGCTGGATGTCTACCTATAGATGGTGGATGGCGTACCAAGTTAAGATCTCTTGTCCTTTGTGTAAAAAATGAAGCTACGAGCCAATCAGAATTGATACATCCGATACAGTATGAGATTGACAACTTGACATGTTGTGGACACCCATTGACTTTACCAATGATTATTTGTATCCCACTATCTATGTGGTCTACATCATAGACAATAAGGATCAGTGTTGGCCCTGTACTACATCTTCTGACTAGTGATTAAATTATAGGGTAAGGACAGCCACAAACTATCAACTCTACTTCTCCTAGACCGTGTCCCATGCACGGATCATTGCCTGGAAAAAGTAGTGCTGAGAATGTCTAATGATTGCTCCCACCGGTAATGTCCCATCACAAGCCGGCCTGGAGAAGAGATGGATATGTCCTGTCACATGGATCATTAAGAATGAAGTAGCTTGTCTCATCTACTCTTAGGCTCGGTGCTTGTTTGAAGAGTGAAGTATCTACTTTTCTTCTGCCAAGTCAGATTAACTCTTGTGAGCTCATGGGGCAGCTCTGCCGATTTCTTTCAGAGAGAGAGACGTAAGCCGAGTTGAGTTTTCACGTAAATGTGTCCTGGTTCAGGAAGCTTGAAAGGTGCAGGAGCCGATTGAGTTTTATTTTTGAAAACATAATTTGCTAAAGTTCAAAACATATTTATTTTTTATAATCTAATATAATTTTAATATATACCGACATAAGTCCTTCAGGATCCTAAAGAAGCTGGTGACAACCAATACAGTTGGATTTCCCACCACTTTCCTAGATTAGATGATGATCACTTTTTCTTGGCTGGTGATTGCCAGTTGACCAAATCAGGAATGAAATCCGTGCTGCTTCCAAAGGCTCAGGAAGAGAAAAATCCTAAAACTTTATTAGAATATCATCCATAAAACCTATTTAATCTCAGGTAATAAATTAAATATAATGGTAGATAAAGCGCCTTGAGAATGGACGCCCTCAGCAATGTAGAGATTTATACATAACCAACTGGATATCAATTCTCCACAACTTTAAAGGGAGGACATAGACAACCAAAATCTTGACCAGATGGTTGGCAATAAAGAAAATCAACTCTGTTTTGATACTGTTACCGTTTCAAAAACCTATAAAAATTGTATAATAAAAAATTGTAGCCTTTCATTAAATGCACGGAAATTTAAGGATTAACACAAGGCTCATTGGTTGATATTTGGTGGCACAGAAAGTTTCAAAACTTTACTTCTAAACTAATTCTCCTTAATTTGAATCTCTTAGACTTGTGTCGAGAAGATTCTTTTTAAGTCTTGTGGAATGGTCTCTTACCTTGTTACACAAATCACAACATATCCTGAGTATCCTACATGGGACGGTGCCTGAGCAATAGGGTACCTGGTCTAGCAATCTACAAAGATGTCCACTGTAGTTTGTCCACTTATCAGTGTTGTAACAGAACCCTAAACTTGTGCCACCTCTGTCCCTAAACCATCCAGTGGCAGAAAATATCCCCACCAGCAGCCTTGTAATTTATCAGTATACAGTACAGGCAGTCCCCGGGTTACGTACAAGATAGGGTCCGGAGGTTTGTTCTTAAGCTGAATTTGTATGTAAGTCGGAACTGTATATTTTATAATTGTAGATCCAAACAAAAAATTTTTGGCCCCAGTGACAATTGGAGTTTAAACATTTTTTGCTGTAAATGGACCAAGGATTATCACTAAAGCTTCATTACAGACACTTTACGGCTGATTATTGCAATCTGGGACTATAGTAAAGCATTCAGAGAGCTTCAGAGGGGTCTGTCCGCAACTATGGGTTGTCTGTAAGTCGGGTGTCCTTAAGTAGGGGACCGCCTGTATCTACTAAGTAAAAATGAATGATGCTTCTTAAAACGAGATGGACCTTTTTTGGCCATGATTCATTGACATTTCTGTCAATTCATTGGGGCAGATTTACTTTCCTAGCCCATTCGCGATCCAGCGGCGCGTTCTGTGCGGTGGATTCGGGTCTTCCGGCGATTCACTAAGGTAGTTCCTCCGCCGTCCACCAGATGTCGCTGCTGCGCTGAAGTTCCCCGAGGTCCGCCGGAATGCAAGAGCCTATACCTGGTGAAGGTAAGCGCGAGCCCTGCGACACTTTTTTTTTTTTTTTTTATGCGGCGGTTTTTCCGAATCCGTCGGGTTTTCGTTCGGCCACACCCCCCGATTTCTGTTGCCACAATCCGATCACGTGCGCCAAAATCACGGGGCAATACAGGAAAAATCAGCGCAAATCGGAAATATTCGGGTAACACGTCGGGAAAACGTGAATCGGGCCCTTAGTAAATGACCCCCATTGTCTTTAACCCCCATTGTTGGTTAGAATTTTATTGTTCATGGTCCTATGGTTTCTTCATCAAAAATAGGCTTCGATCCTCCCCATTTGGTTGAGCATAGGGCAGGACGATATTAGAGCGAGACGGTTTTTAGATGTGGTGGTTTGGGTCCACTCATCCATACATTTGACCACTTTACATTGTGTCGTTAGGTTGTTATTTTTTGGATTATTGTCATTTTTGCCATAATATCATAGATTACGTAAGTGAAGTATGCACCAAGACAGGTATGGTCACACATGAAATCATCTGCGTAAGCAAGTGGTGACTGTGCCCTTTTGTGTCAAAGAAACTGGACCCGACACAAACTTGACAGGGAGCCTCTGACTCCAGCTGGATACATAGGCGCTTACTCATTTCTGAACTTTATGCCCATGCCCAATACAAGCTTTCACACTCTCTTTTTCCAAGACTGTTACAGCATTTTGGAAAGGAGGATACACTTTCACTGCTATTTTAGTCTTCAAGGGCATTTTTGTGAGAATATTTCTGATCATAAACGGTGTCTGGAAATACCAAGTCTTGGCTCAGACTAGGCAGAAATTCACCATAAAAAGTCATTTTACCAAATCCCAGGGAAGCAGATACTACTCACCTTTTCCGAAATGCACAATCTTCATCCAACACCGTGTCCATTTTCATTCAGAATAATTGTCAAATGTGTGAAACATCTGCATCCCACATCTATATATGTACCGCGGGGGCAACTTACATGATATTGCACCTCGTATTAAGTTGTATGCACATTACATGATGGCTTGGCAGTCTTGTCTAGAGATGAGCGAGCACTAAAATGCTCGGGTACTCGTTATTCGAGACAAACTTTTCCCGATGCTCGAGTGCTCGTCTCGAATAACGAGCCCCATTGAAGTCAATGGGAGACTCGAGCATTTTTCAAGGGGACCAAGGCTCTGCACAGGGAAGCTTGGCCAAACACCTGGGAACCTCAGAAAAGGATGGAAACACCACGGAAATGGACAGGAAACAGCAGGGGCAGCATGCATGGATGCCTCTGAGGCTGCTTAATCGCACCATTATGCCAAAATTATGGGCAACAGCATGGCCATGACAGAGTGACAGAATGAAGCTAGATAGCATGTAAAACATCCAATAATTGACCCTGACACTATAGGGGACGGCATGCAGAGGCAGCGGCAGCAGCGGCAGGCTAGAGAGTGTCATGGCGACATACCCTAAATGGACTCAGGTTTCAAACCAATGGGTGGCAGAGAGGAACCAAAGGAGGTGAGCAAGAAGCGCTCAAATAATATCGGTACATGATAATAGTTTGCCAGTATATTTTGTGGATTACACAGCAGGGTGGTGACAAAGTTAACAAGTTTGATGAGGAAGCCATGAAAACAACCCAAAATTCTGCCTGACACAGCTCGTTTGATAAGGGGACCATGTATGGAGGCAGTGAACTAGTAGTAGATTAAAGGTGCTGCAGTTAAAACTATGTTAGTTGGATCTTGGCATGGAGCTGGCGCTCCGCTGCCAGGCGAGCTTTCGCCAATCCAAGCCCCTGTCTCTAGGCTATTCCCCAAACAGCACTTCTAAGAACCTTTTGTATAAGATCAAGTGTAGTAGCGTTCTTATAAGTTTAGGATATGGCGGGTGAGGGGAATGTAAACAGATGCGCAAGAAGCGCTGAAATAATATTGGTAAATGATAAAAGTTTGCCAGTATATTTTGTGGATTACACAGCAGGGTGGCGACAAAGTTAACAAGTTTGTTGTGGAAGCCATGAAAACAACCCAAAATTCTGCCTGACACAGCTCGTTTGATAAGGGGACCATGTATGCCTACAGTTCATGCCAGTCGCTGCACTGGCTGCCAGTCTCCTTTCGAATATAGTTTAAAATAATAACCCTCATCCATAAAGCTCTGTATAATGCTGCACCCCCCTACCTCTCCTCTCTTATCTCAGTCTATCGCCCAACCCGTGCTCTTAGATCCGCCAGTGATCTTAGATTAACCTCTACCCTAGTGCGGACCTCCCACTCGCGTCTCCAAGACTTCTCTAGAGCTGCACCAATTCTATGGAATGCTCTGCCCCGGACTATCAGACTAATACCTAACCTCCAAAGTTTCAAACGTGCTCTTAAAACCCATTTCTTTAGGCAAGCCTATAACACTCATTAACTGCATGAAGTTTTAACTCTTCTACTAACCCGTCCTGTGTCGTCCTCCCATCTGTTATCCAGCAACCAACAGGCACCAGACTTCTCTGCAGTCCCATTCACCCTGGACCTGGTATATAAGATGACGGCTGAGTGGTTCAAGCGACAGCAATTCCATTTATTATATTTTGTTTTATTCCGTAAGAAGAATGGCTTGACCATTAAATATTCTTTTACCTCGTGTTACCCCATCATCTTCATAAACCGTAAGCTCTGGCGAGCAGGGACCTCACTCCTGTTGTTCCATACAAATGTTGTGCTCTGTTACATTACATTTGTATTTGTTTCCTATGATTTGTAAAGCGCTACGGAATATGATGGCGCTATATAAATAAAGATTATTATTATTATTATTATGGAGGCAGTGAACTAGTAGTAGATTAAAGGTGCTGCAGTTAAAACTATGTTAGTTGGATCTTGGGATGGAGCTGGCGCTCCGCTTCCAGGCGAGCTTTCGCCAATCCAAGCCCCTGTCTCTAGGCTACTCCCCAAACAGCACTTCTAAGAACCTTTTGTATAAGATCAAGTGTAGTAGTGTTCTTATAAGTTTGGGATATGGCGGGTGAGGGGAATGTAAACAGATGCGCAAGAAGCGCTGAAATAATATCGGTAAATGATAAAAGTTTGCCAGTATATTTTGTGGATTACACAGCAGGGTGGCGACAAAGTTAACAAGTTTGATGTGGAATGCCCTGTAATAGCTCTTGGGCGGTGTGCCTTTTATCGCCTAGGCTCAGCAGTTTGAGCACCGCCTGCTGTCGCTTAGCGACGGCACTGCTGCTGTGCCTAGAGCTACCGACTAATGGCGCCATGCCCACGGATGGTAATTCGGAGGAGGAGGAGGTGGAGGAGGGGTGGGAGGAGGAGGAGGTATAGTAGGCCTTTGAGACCTGGACCGAGGTAGGCCCCGCAATCCTCTGCGTCGGCAGTATATGACCAGCCCCAGGGTCAGACTCGGTCCCAGCCTCCACCAAGTTAAGTGTAGTAGCGTTCTTATAAGTTTGGGATATGGCGGGTGAGGGGAATGTAAACAGATGCGCAAGAAGCGCTGAAATAATATCCGTAAATGGTAAAAGTTTGCCAGTATATTTTGTGGACAGCAGGGTGGCGACAAAGTTAAAAACTTTGATGTGGAATCCATGAAAACAACCCAAATTTCTGCCTGACACACCTCGTTTGATAAGGGGACGATGTATGGAGGCAGCTATATGGACGACTTTTGGAGGTAGCAATGGAGACAACGTGTGGAGGCTGCTATGGAGACAATTTAATTTGGATAGTGCCTGTATGTGGCAGTCCAAAAAAGTTTTCAAACCAGAGGAGCAGGTAGGTGGCCCTCCAGAAAAATGAAATAGATTGAGTGCCTGTATGTGGCAGTCCAAAAAAGTTTTCAAATCAGAGGAGCAGGTAGGTGGCCCTCCAGAAAAATGAAATAGATTGAGTGCCTGTATGTGGCAGTCCAAAAAAGTTTTCAAACCAGAGGAGCAGGTAGGTGGCCCTCCAGAAAAATTGAATAGATTGAGTGCCTGTATGTGGCACTCCCAAAAATTGTTTAAAACAGAGGACCGGGTAAGTGGCCCTCCAGAAAAATTAAATGCATAAAGTACTATAGCTAGAGCCAGTGGGCCCTGTCAAAAAATAGCCAGTTTCCTCTGCTTTAGTGTACAAAGAGGAGGAGAAGGAGAAAAATGAGGAGGAGGAGTGCATAAATTATTCAGGTTGAGCTTCCTTCACCTGGTGGAGATTGGAAATTATGAGAAATCCAGGGTTTATTCATCTTAATAAGCGTCAGCCTGTCAGCGCTGTCAGTCGACAGGCGTGTACGCTTATCGGTGATGATGCCACCAGCTGCACTGAAAACCCGCTCGAACAACACACTAGCGGCAGGGCAGGCAAGAACCTCCAAGGCGTACAGCGCCAGTTCGTGCCACATGTCCAGCTTTGAAACCCAGTAGTTGTAGGGAGCTGTGTGATCATTTAGGACGATGGTATGGTCAGCTACGTACTCCCTCACCATTTTTCTGTAAAGATCAGCCCTACTCTGCCGAGACTGGGGACAGGTGACAGTGTCTTGCTGGGGTGACATAAAGCTGGCAAAAGCCTTGTAAAGCGTACCCTTGCCAGTGCTGGACAAGCTGCCTGCCTGCCTACTCTCCCTCGCTACTTGTCCCGCAGAACTACGCACTCTGCCGCTAGCGCTGTCAGAAGGGAAATACTGTTTCAGCTTGTGCACCAGGGCCTGCTGGTATTCATGCATTCTCACACTCCTTTCCTATCCAGGGATGAGAGTGGAAAGATTTTGCTTGTACCGTGGGTCCAGGAGAGTGAACACCCAGTAATCGGTGCTGGAATAAATTCTTTGAACGCGAGGGTCACGGGATAGGCAGCCTAGCATGAAATCTGCCATATGCGCCAGAGTACCAACGCGTAAGAATTCACTCCCCTCACTGGCCTGACTGTCCATTTCCTCCTCCTCCAACTCCTCCAACTCCTCTTCTTCTGCCCATACACGCTGAACAGTGAAGGACTGAACAATGGTCCCCTCTTGTGTCTCGCCAATATTCTCCTCCTCCTCATCCTCCTCCACCTCCACCTCCTCCGATATGCGCTGAGAAACAGACCTAAGGGTGCTTTGGCTATCAACAAGGGAATCTTCTTCCCCCGTCTCTTGTGACGAGCGCAAAGCTTCCAACTTCATGCTGATCAGAGAGTTTTTCAACAGGCCAAGCAGCGGGATGGTGAGGCTGATGATGGCGGCATCGCCACTGACCATCTGTGTTGACTCCTCGAAGTTACTCAGCACCTGACAGATATCAGACATCCACGTCCACTCCTCATTGTAGACTTGAGGAAGCTGACTGACCTGACTACCAGTTCTGGTGGAAGTTGACATCTGGCAGTCTACAATCGCTCTGCGCTGCTGGTAAACTCTGGATAACATGGTTAATGTTGAATTCCACCTCGTGGGCACGTCGCACAACAGTCGGTGAGCGGGCAGTTGGAGGCGGCGCTGCGCTGCCCTGAGAGTGGCAGCATCTGTGCTGGACTTCCTGAAATGCGCACAGATGCGGCGCACCTTCGTGAGCAAATCAGACAGATTGGGGTATGTCTTGAGGAAACGCTGAACTATCAGATTTAACACATGGGCCAGGCATGGCACATGTGTCAGTCTGCCGAGTTGCAGAGCCGCCACCAGGTTACGGCCGTTGTCACACACAACCATGCCTGGCTTCAGGTTCAGCGGTGCCAGCCACAGATCAGTCTGCGCCGTGATGCCCTGTAATAGTTCTTGGGCGGTGTGCCTTTTATCGCCTAGGCTCAGCAGTTTGAGCACCGCCTGCTGTCGCTTAGCGACGGCACTGCTGCTGTGCCTAGAGCTACCGACTGATGGCGCCATGCCCACGGATGGTAGTTCGGAGGAGGAGGGATGGGAGGAGGAGGAGGCATAGTATGCCTGAAAGACCTGGACCGAGGTAGGCCCCGCAATCCTCGGCGTCGGCAGTATATGACCAGCCGCAGGGTCAGACTCGGTCCCAGCCTCCACCAAGTTAACCCAATGTGCCGTCAGCGATATATAGTGGCCCTGCCCGGCAGCACTCGTCTACGTGTCCGTGGTCAGGTGGACCTTGTCAGAAACGGCGTTGGTCAGGGCACGGATGATGTTGTCTGACACGTGCTGGTGCAAGGCTGGGACGGCACATCGGGAAAAGTAGTGGCGGCTGGGGACCGAATACCGAGGGGCGGCCGCCGCAATGAGGTTGCGAAAGGCCTCGGTCTCTACTAGCCTATAGGGCAGCATCTCCAGGCTAAGCAATCTGGAGATGTGGACATTAAGGGCTTGGGCGTGCGGGTGGGTTGCACTATATTTCCATTTCCGCTCCAGCGTCTGGGGTATGGAGAGCTGAACGCTGGTGGATGCTGTGGAGGATCGTGGAGGCGACGATGGGGTTTTTGTGCCAGGGTCCTGGGCAGGGGGCTGACTATCAGCTGACACAGGGGAAGGAGCAGTGGTGTGCACGGCCGGAGGTGAACGGGCTTGGTGCCACTGAGTGGGGTGTTTAGCATTCATATGCCTGCGCATACTGGTGGTAGTTAAGCTAGTAGTGGTGGAACCCCTGCTGATCCTGGTTTGGCAAAGGTTGCACACCACAGTCTGTCGGTCATCCGGTGTTTCTTTAAAGAACCTCCAGACTTCTGAAAATCTAGCCCTCGCCAAGGGAGCTTGATTACGGGAAACATTTGGCGCTGATGCACCTGCTCTGGCCCTGCCTCTCCGTCTGGCCCCACCACTGCCTCTTCCAACCTGTTCTGGTCGAGGACTCTCCTCCGTCTCAGAAGCACTGTGTTCACCCGGCCTCTCAACCCAGCTTGGGTCTGTCACCTCATCATCCTCCGATCCCTCAGTCTGCTCCCCCCTCGGACTTCCTGCCCTGACAACAACTTCACCACTGTCTGACAACCGTGTCTCCTCATCGTCGGACACCTCTTTACACACTTCTTCCACTACGTCAAGAAGGTCATCATCACCCACAGACTGCGACTGGTGGAAAACCTGGGCATCGGAAAATTGCTCAGCAGCAACCGGACAAGTGGTTTGTGACTCTGGGAAGGGTCCAGAAAACAGTTCCTCAGAGTATGCCGGTTCAAATGCCAAATTTTCCTGGGAGGGGGCAGACTGGGGGGGAGGAGGCTGAGGTGCAGGAGCTGGAGGAGTGCCGATTTCGGTGACATGGGTGGACTGCGTGGAAGACTGACTGGTGGACAAATGGCTAGAAGCATTGTCCGCAATCCACGACATCACCTGTTCGCACTGTTCTGGCCTCAACAGTGCTCTACCACGAGTCCCAGTAACTTCAGACATGAACCTAGGGAGTGTAGCGCTGCGGCGTTCCCCTGCTCCCTCATCAGCAGGTGGTGTCTCACCCCGCCCAGGACCACGGCCTCTGACCCCTGCAGTAGTTGGACGCCCACGTCCCCGCACTCGTCCTCTACCCCTAGCCCTCGGGTTAAACATTTTGAAAATGAAAGTTATAACTTTTTTTTGTGGTTTTTTTTTTTTTTTTTGTGTTTTTTAGTTTTTAAAACCAAACGATGCTATCCTATTGCTATGGCTATTTTCTAGCCAAGTATGAAAGCACACTACTATGCCAGATGAGATGACGCTGAGTTATTAAAAAATAAATGTAAAATAAAAAGAAACTGGCAGACTGTGCCTAATTGAAATACAACCCCTAATAAATTTTCCCACTTCGGTCTTTGCGATGGATATGTGCGTCACTAAGCGCTAAACACAAAGGTCGCAAGTCTCACTACAAATTGCTCACAATATGGTAGTAGATGCACTGCAGCAAGGACAGCCACCAGCAGATCAACCAGAAATAAAATATATAACGCTATTGTAGGCCTAAGTAAGCCGTTTGGATTCTCCTATGGCTATTTTCTAGCCAAGTATGAAAGCACACTGCTATGCCAGATGAGATGACACTGAGTTATGAAAAAAATAAACGTAAAATAAAAAGAAACTGGCAGACTGTGCCTAATTGAAATCAAACCCCTAATAAATTGTCCCACTTTGGTGTTTGAGGTGGATATGTGTGTCACTAAGAGCTAAACACAACGGTAGCAAGTCCCCCTGCTAATTCCTCACAATATGGTACTAGCTGCAAATAAAAAAAAAAAAAAAGTATAACGTTATTGTAGCCCTAAGAAGGACTGTTGGGTTCTTGTAGAATCACTCCTGCCTAACAGTAAGCTAATAGAACACCCTAACGCTTTCCCTGACCAGCAGCAGCTCTCTCCCTAGCGGCATCCAGACAGAGAATGATCCGAGCAGCGCGGGCAGGGGCTAGTCTATTCCAGGGTCACCTGATCTGGCCAGCCAACCACTGCTATCAACTTGTAAGGGTACCACGTCATGCTGGGTGGAGTGCAGAGTCTCCTGGCTTGTGATTGGCTCTGTTTCTGGCCGCCAAAAAGGCAAAACGGCGGGAGATGCCATTTTCTCGAGCGGGCGAAGTATTCGTCCGAGCAACGAGCAGTTTCGAGTATGCTAATGCTTGAACGAGCATCAAGCTCGGACGAGTATGTTCGCTCATCTCTAGTCTTGTCCCTTTTTTCTTGCCTAAAAGATGGATAGGGTAAACCCTCAACCAAAATGGAATGGTGTTAAAGGGGTTTTCCAGCGAGCAAAGTTAGTGCTCAGTGCTGAGACCCCCGCAGATCTCGAGAACGAGGGGTCCGACCGAGCTCCGCAGAATGGTCATGCGCGGCCGTCTACTCCATTAGTCTGAGGAGCAGATCGTTCTCGTGATCTGCGGGGGTCTCAGGGCTGAGACCCCCACTGATCAGCAAGTTAGGCCCTATCTCATGGGCTATCTCAGATACTACAGACAAGTGTCCCCTATGTAATTCTGCACAGTGTCTGAGGGGGATACTGTGCAGAATTACAGGGGTGCAGCAGGAGACCAGCACTGGGGGATCCCCTCCAGGAGAAGCCACTGCTGAGGAGGTCACTGGGTGCAGGGTGTCACACACCTGGGTGCTGCTGAGGAGGTCACTGGGTGCAGGGTGTCACACACCTGGGTGATGCTGAGGAGGTCACTGGGTGCTGGGTGTCACACACCTGGGTGCTGCTGAGGAGGTCACTGGGTGCTGGGTGTCACACACCTGGGTGCTGCTGAGGAGGTCACTGGGTGCTGGGTGTCACACACCTGGGTGCTGCTGAGGAGGTCACTGGGTGCAGGATGTCACACACCTGGGTGCTGCTGAGGAGATCACTGGGTGCTGGGTGTCACACACCTGGGTGCTGCTGAGGAGGTCACTGGGTGCTGGGTGTCACACACCTGGGTGCAGCTGTGAGTGTTATCTTCATTCTGGGCTGTGGGAGAAGCAGAGAGGAGCTTGTAGCAGGATCACATGTAAGTGCCTGAATCTAACATTGCGCCTAAACTGCGCCTAAACTGTGTTAAAGTAAAGTGATTAATAAGAGGCAGAAAATATACTTATCACAGATGGTTGTAGCTTGTGATAATTCTGGCAAAACAGTGCGCCCGAATTTAGGCGCAACTACTACACTTAGGCGCACAAAATTGATAAATGTGGCCCAATGAAGGGTCTATAGAAGCCTCTATCCCATATTCTATGATTAAAGGAAACCTACCATCATGGATCTACCTATTACGTGCGCAGAAGCTCCAGATTCGCAGACTAGTGCGTGCAACTGCAGTGAAACGGCCTCATCTCCAAAGCCGGAGCCACTGCGCATGTACAGAATTTCGGCTTCGCTGGAGACTGCCTGGAGGATGGATGGAAAGAGGCTACTGGGACATGTAGTAGCTACACGCCGCGGATACTCCATGCGCCTTCAATGAACATTGCCATATTCAAAAGATAAATCTTTTATAGAGATCTGGGACACTAAAAGTTTTGCTATAAAAAGCATTGAGCAAGTAAATGCAGGAACCTGCTGCCATATCTACACTAATAAATCCGTGACGGTAGGTTATCTTTAATAGCAGGGAAAAAAATGCAGACGTGATGCAATTTGTCATATTACCAATCCCACTCCGCCATCAGTTTAGCTTTTCTTTACCTATGAGGGAGCACAAAAATGGAACTGACCAGCACAGATATGAGCAAAGCCGGACTGTATATCCAAGAATGAATTCTAGTATATAGTATTTTATTATTACTGTATATACCCGAGTATAAGCTGGGGTACCTAATTTTATAACAAAAAACTGGGAAAACCTTTTGACTCGAGTATAAGCCTAGTACATAACCTGCCAACTCATACCCCCAGTATATATCCAGAAGCCCCTTATCCCCAGTATATGGACAGCCAACTCATATCCCCAGTGTATGTCCAGCAGCCCCTAGTATTTAGCCTGCAGCCCCTGCCCCGGTATATAGTCTGTAGCCCCTCCCCCCAGTAGACCGCCTGAAGCTCCAGCCCCCAGCATATAGCCTGCAGCCCCTGCCCCCCAGTATATAGCTAGCAGCCCCTGCCCCCAGTATATAACCTGTAGCCCCTGCCCCCAGTATATTGCGTGCAGCCCCTGCCCCCAGTATATAGCCTATAGCCCCTGTTCCCAGTATATAACCTGTAGCCCCTCCCCCCAGCAAATAGCCTGCAGCCCCTGCCCCCAGTATATAACCTGTAGCCCCTGCCCCCAGTATATAGCCTGTAGCCGCTGCCCCCAGTATATTCCGTGCAGCCCCTGCCCCCAGTATATAACCTGTAGCCCATGCCCCCAGTATACAGCTTGCAGCCCCTGCCCCCAGTATATAGCCTGCCAGCCCCTGCCCCCAGTATATAACCTGTAGCCCCTGCCCCCAGTATATAGCCTGTAGCCCCTGCCCCCAGTATATAGCCTGCAGCCCCTGCCCCCAGTATATAGCCTGCAGCCCCTTCCCCCAGTATATAGCCTGCAGCCCCTGCCCCCAGTATATAGCCTGTAGCCCCTGCCCCCAGTATATAACCTGTATCCCATGCCCCCAGTATATAGCCTGTAGCCCATGCCCCCAGTATACAGCTTTCAGCCCCTGCCCCCAGTATATAGCTAGCAGTCTTTAAGAAAAACAAAAAATGTGTTCCACCGCCCCCGCAGGTCCTCTTCTATCCATCGATGTCTGGCTTTGGCTCTGTGTCATCTTATTGACATCATATTGTGTGCCGATGCCGGCGCACACACTAGAATGTCAGTAAGCAGCTGACGCCATGACGCGAGCGACGGCACTGCATGGAGGAACAGAGCTGTAACCGGATACGGATGGAGGAAGACACCCTGCCGGGTGGCATTGCAGGGTGAGTACACATTTTGTTTTTTTTTTTATAGACTCAAGTATAAGCCGGGTTAGAGTTTTTTTACATTATTTCCATGGTGCTGTAAAATCAATAAGGGGCTCACATACATTACGTGCAAATACAAAAACTACAATGATAGGGAAACAAGTGGGCGGAGGTCCCTGCCCCTGAGGGCTCACAATCTATGTGGGCGGGTAGATGGAGACACGAGAAGCAGAACAGTTACTGTGGGCTGTAGGTGATCCTAAACAGATGGGTTCTCAGATTTCATTTTAAGGATTGGAAGGTGGGGGACAGGCGGACACGTTATGGTAGAGAGTTCCAGAGAATGTAATAATTTTATAGAAGTATGGAGCATGGAAGAATATTACCATTGTCATCCCTGTATCTGGGGCATACATAACATAAACACGTTACATGCAGATGATATAAGGCCTTTAGAAAGAAGAGGTCACTCATTCAGTGCTGAGATTCTCTGACATAGTACCTGGGGGGCACGGATTAGGATGGGTCTCCAGGGGACATGAACAAGGACTTAGTCTCCATAGGCCATATACGAGGACGTGGTTTCTATAGGACATGGACTAGAGTGTGGTGTCATCAGTAGATGGACAAGGATGTGGCCTCAACATGGGCTCAAATTTAAAGAGGACCTTTCACCCCAAAAAAGACCCCGTCCAAATGTGCCCCCCATAACTCTCTCCCTAGCTCCTTTCTCCCCAGCCAGGTTTCTTAAAAATTTATGCTTGGAAAAATGGTTGAAACAGATGCGACCTCTTAACAAATAAGAGTTCGGATCCTCATATCTCGAGCGCTGCAGTCGGGTGTATTCATTAAGGGGGCGGCCCGACACTCCCCCAGCACGCCCCCTGGAGACCTCCACACCTCTGGAGACCTATAGGAGTCTTTTTTGGGGTGACAGGTCCTCTTTAAGCAAATTAGTAAATGGATGATAAAAGGTCATGAAAATGTGGCCAGGATCAGGACCTGCTGTCGTAGGCTTTTAAGACAGTCCTAATTGTATCTTGACTATGGGACCATGGACACTACTGTACCTATCCCCCATGTACAGTACTGTACGTATCCCCCATGTACACTACTGTACCTATCCCCCATGTACACTACTGTACCTATCCCCCATGTACACTACTGTACCTATCCCCCATGGACACTACTGTACCTATCCCCCATGTACACTACTGTACCTATCCCCCATGTACACTACTGTACCTATCCCCCATGTACACTACTGTACCTATCCCTCATGGACACTACTGTACCTATCCCCCATGTACACTACTGTACCTATCCCCCATGGACACTACTGTACCTATCCCCCATGTACACTACTGTACCTATCCCCCATGTACACTACTGTACCTATCCCCCATGTACACTACTGTACCTATCCCCCATGGACACTACTGTACCTATCCCCCATGTACACTACTGTACCTATCCCCCATGTACACTACTGTACCTATCCCCCATGGACACTACTGTACCTATCCCCCATGGACACTACTGTACCTATCCCCCATGGACACTACTGTACCTATCCCCCATGGACACTACTGTACCTATCCCCCATGTACACTACTGTACCTATCCCCCATGTACACTACTGTACCTATCCCCCATGTGCACTACTGTACCTATCCCCCATGTACACTACTGTACCTATCCCCCATGGGCACTACTGTACCTATCCCCCATGTACACTACTGTACCTATCCCCCATGTGCACTACTGTACCTATCCCCCATGTACACTACTGTACCTATCCCCCATGTACACTACTGTACCTATCCCCCATGGACACTACTGTACCTATCCCCCATGGACACTACTGTACCTATTCCCCATGTACACTACTGTACCTATCCCCCATGTACACTACTGTACCTATCCCCCATGGACACTACTGTACCTATCCCCCATGGACACTACTGTACCTATCCCCCATGTACACTACTGTACCTATCCCCCATGTACACTACTGTACCTATCCCCCATGTACACTACTGTACCTATCCCCCATGTACACTACTGTACCTATCCCCCATGTACACTACTGTACCTATCCCCCATGTACACTACTGTACCTATCCCCCATGGACACTACTGTACCTATCCCCCATGGACACTACTGTACCTATCCCTCATGGACACTACTGTACCTATCCCCCATGGACACTACTGTACCTATCCCCTATGTACACTACTGTACCTATCCCCCATGGGCACTACTGTACCTATCCCCCATGTACACTACTGTACCTATCCCCCATGTACACTACTGTACCTATCCCCCATGTACACTACTGTACCTATCCCCATGGACACTACTGTACCTATCCCCCATGTACACTACTGTACCTATCCCCATGGACACTACTGTACCTATCCCCCATGTACACTACTGTACCTATCCCCCATGTACACTACTGTACCTATCCCCCATGTACACTACTGTACCTATCCCCCATGTACACTACTGTACCTATCCCCCATGGACACTACTGTACCTATCCCCCATGTACACTACTGTACCTATCCCCCATGTACACTACTGTACCTATCCCCCATGGACACTACTGTACCTATCCCCCATGTACACTACTGTACCTATCCCCCATGGACACTACTGTACCTATCCCCCATGGACACTACTGTACCTATCCCTCATGGACACTACTGTACCTATCCCCCATGGACACTACTGTACCTATCCCCCATGGACACTACTGTACCTATCCCCCATGGACGCTACTGTACCTATCCCCCATGGACGCTACTGTACCTATCCCCCATGGACGCTACTGTACCTATCCCCCATGGACGCTACTGTACCTATCCCCCATGTACACTACTGTACCTATCCCCCATGGACACTACTGTACCTATCCCCCATTGACACTACTGTACCTATCCCCCATGTACACTACTGTACCTATCCCCCATGTACACTACTGTACCTATCCCCCATGTACACTACTGTACCTATCCCCCATGTACACTACTGTACCTATCCCCCATGGACACTACTGTACCTATCCCCCATGTACACTACTGTACCTATCCCCCATGGACACTACTGTACCTATCCCCCATGTACACTACTGTACCTATCCCCCATGTACACTACTGTACCTATCCCCCATGTACACTACTGTACCTATCCCCCATGTACACTACTGTACCTATCCCCCATGTACACTACTGTACCTATCCCCCATGTGCACTACTGTACCTATCCCCCATGTACACTCCTGTACCTATCCCCCATGTACACTACTGTACCTATCCCCCATGGACACTACTGTACCTATCCCCCATGTACACTACTGTACCTATCCCCCATGTACACTACTGTACCTATCCCCCATGTACACTACTGTACCTATCCCCCATGTGCACTACTGTACCTATCCCCCATGTACACTACTGTACCTATCCCCCATGGACACTACTGTACCTATCCCCCATGTACACTCCTGTACCTATCCCCCATGTACACTCCTGTACCTATCCCCCATGGACACTACTATACCTATCCCCCATGTGCACTACTGTACCTATCCCCCATGGACACTACTGTACCTATCCCCCATGTACACTACTGTACCTATCCCCCATGGACACTACTGTACCTATCCCCCATGGACACTACTGTACCTATCCCCCATGTACACTACTGTACCTATCCCCCATGTACACTACTGTACCTATCCCCCATGTACACTACTGTACCTATCCCCCATGTACACTACTGTACCTATCCCCCATGTACACTACTGTACCTATCCCCCATGTACACTACTGTACCTATCCCCCATGGACACTACTGTACCTATCCCCCATGTACACTACTGTACCTATCCCCCATGGACACTACTGTACCTATCCCCCATGTACACTACTGTACCTATCCCCCATGTACACTACTGTACCTATCCCCCATGTACACTACGGTACCTATCCCCCATGTACACTACTGTACCTATCCCCCATGTACACTACTGTACCTATCCCCCATGTACACTACTGTACCTATCCCCCATGTACACTACTGTACCTATCCCCCATGTACACTACTGTACCTATCCCCCATGTACACTACTGTACCTATCCCCCATGTACACTACTGTACCTATCCCCCATGGACACTACTGTACCTATCCCCCATGGACACTACTGTACCTATCCCCCATGTACACTACGGTACCTATCCCCCATGTACACTACTGTACCCATCCCCCATGTACACTACTGTACCTTTCCCCCATGTACACTACTGTACCTATCCCCCATGTACACTACTGTACCTATCCCCCATGGACACTACTGTACCTATCCCCCATGGACACTACTGTACCTATCCCCCATGTACACTCCTGTTCCTATCCCCCATGGACACTACTGTACCTATCCCCCATGTACACTACTGTACCTATCCCCCATGTACACTACTGTACCTATCCCCCATGTACACTACTGTACCTATCCCCCATGGACACTACTGTACCTATCCCCCATGGACACTACTGTACCTATCCCCCATGTACACTACTGTACCTATCCCCCATGGACACTACTGTACCTATCCCCCATGGACACTACTGTACCTATCCCCCATGTACACTACTGTACCTATCCCCCATGTACACTCCTGTTCCTATCCCCCATGTGCACTACTGTACCTATCCCCCATGTACACTACTGTACCTATCCCCCATGGACACTACTGTACCTATCCCCCATGGACACTACTGTACCTATCCCCCATGTACACTACTGTACCTATCCCCCATGGACACTACTGTACCTATCCCCCATGTACACTACTGTACCTATCCCCCATGTACACTACTGTACCTATCCCCCATGTACACTACTGTACCTATCCCCCATGTACACTACTGTACCTATCCCCCATGGACACTACTGTACCTATCCCCCATGGACACTACTGTACCTATCCCCCATGGACACTACTGTACCTATCCCCCATGTACACTACTGTACCTATCCCCCATGTACACTACTGTACCTATCCCCCATGTACACTACTGTACCTATCCCCCATGTACACTACTGTACCTATCCCCCATGTACACTACTGTACCTATCCCCCATGGACACTACTGTACCTATCCCCCATGGACACTACTGTACCTATCCCCCATGTACACTACTGTACCTATCCCCCATGTACACTACTGTACCTATCCCCATGTACACTACTGTACCTATCCCCATGGACACTACTGTACCTATCCCCATGGACACTACTGTACCTATCCCCCATGGACACTACTGTACCTATCCCCCATGTACACTACTGTACCTATCCCCCATGTACACTACTGTACCTATCCCCCATGTACACTACTGTACCTATCCCCCATGTACACTACTGTACCTATCCCCCATGTACACTACTGTACCTATCCCCCATGGACACTACTGTACCTATCCCCCATGGACACTACTGTACCTATCCCCCATGTACACTACTGTACCTATCCCCCATGTACACTACTGTACCTATCCCCCATGTACACTACTGTACCTATCCCCCATGTACACTACTGTACCTATCCCCCATGTACACTCCTGTACCTATCCCCCATGTACACTACTGTACCTATCCCCCATGTACACTACTGTACCTATCCCCCATGGACACTACTGTACCTATCCCCCATGTACACTACTGTACCTATCCCCCATGGACACTACTGTACCTATCCCCCATGTACACTCCTGTACCTATCCCCCATGTACACTACTGTACCTATCCCCCATGTACACTACTGTACCTATCCCCCATGTACACTACTGTACCTATCCCCCATGTACACTACTGTACCTATCCCCCATGTACACTCCTGTACCTATCCCCCATGTACACTACTGTACCTATCCCCCATGTACACTCCTGTACCTATCCCCCATGTACACTACTGTACCTATCCCCCATGTACACTACTGTACCTATCCCCCATGTACACTACTGTACCTATCCCCCATGTACACTACTGTACTTATCCCCCATGTACACTACTGTACCTATCCCCCATGGACACTACTGTACCTATCCCCCATGTACACTACTGTACCTATCCCCCATGTACACTACTGTACCTATCCCCCATGTACACTACTGTACCTATCCCCCATGGACACTACTGTACCTATCCCCCATGGACACTACTGTACCTATCCCCCATGTACACTACTGTACCTATCCCCCATGGACACTACTGTACCTATCCCCCATGTACACTACTGTACCTATCCCCCATGGACACTCCTGTACCTATCCCCCATGTACACTACTGTACCTATCCCCCATGGACACTACTGTACCTATCCCCCATGTACACTACTGTACCTATCCCCCATGTACACTACTGTACCTATCCCCCATGTACACTACTGTACCTATCCCCCATGGGCACTACTGTACCTATCCCCCATGTACACTACTGTACCTATCCCCCATGTACACTACTGTACCTATCCCCCATGTACACTACTGTACCTATCCCCCATGTACACTACTGTACCTATCCCCCATGTACACTCCTGTACCTATCCCCCATGTACACTACTGTACCTATCCCCCATGTACACTCCTGTACCTATCCCCCATGTACACTACTGTACCTATCCCCCATGGGCACTACTGTACCTATCCCCCATGTACACTACTGTACCTATCCCCCATGGACACTACTGTACCTATCCCCCATGGACACTACTGTACCTATCCCCCATGTACACTACTGTACCTATCCCCCATGTACACTACTGTACCTATCCCCCATGTACACTACTGTACCTATCCCCCATGGACACTACTGTACCTATCCCCCATGGACACTACTGTACCTATCCCCCATGGACACTACTGTACCTATCCCCCATGTACACTACTGTACCTATCCCCCATGTACACTACTGTACCTATCCCCCATGGACACTACTGTACCTATCCCCCATGTACACTACTGTACCTATCCCCCATGTACACTACTGTACCTATCCCCCATGGACACTACTGTACCTATCCCCCATGGACACTACTGTACCTATCCCCCATGTACACTACTGTACCTATCCCCCATGTACACTACTGTACCTATCCCCCATGGACACTACTGTACCTATCCCCCATGTACACTACTGTACCTATCCCCCATGTACACTACTGTACCTATCCCCCATGTACACTACTGTACCTATCCCCCATGTACACTACTGTACCTATCCCCCATGGACACTACTGTACCTATCCCCCATGTACACTACTGTACCTATCCCCCATGTACACTACTGTACCTATCCCCCATGGACACTACTGTACCTATCCCCCATGGACACTACTGTACCTATCCCCCATGGACACTACTGTACCTATCCCCCATGTACACTACTGTACCTATCCCCCATGTACACTACTGTACCTATCCCCCATGTACACTACTTTACCTATCCCCCATGTGCACTACTGTACCTATCCCCCATGTACACTACTGTACCTATCCCCCATGGACACTACTGTACCTATCCCCCATGGACACTACTGTACCTATCCCCCATGTACACTACTGTACCTATCCCCCATGTACACTACTGTACCTATCCCCCATGTACACTACTGTACCTATCCCCCATGTACACTACTGTACCTATCCCCCATGTACACTACTGTACCTATCCCCCATGGACACTACTGTACCTATCCCCCATGTACACTACTGTACCTATCCCCCATGGACACTACTGTACCTATCCCCCATGTACACTACTGTACCTATCCCCCATGGACACTACTGTACCTATCCCCCATGGACACTACTGTACCTATCCCCCATGGACACTACTGTACCTATCCCCCATGTACACTACTGTACCTATCCCCCATGTACACTACTGTACCTATCCCCCATGGACACTACTGTACCTATCCCCCATGTACACTACTGTACCTATCCCCCATGTACACTACTGTACCTATCCCCCATGGACACTACTGTACCTATCCCCCATGTACACTACTGTACCTATCCCCCATGTACACTACTGTACCTATCCCCCATGGACACTACTGTACCTATCCCCCATGGACACTACTGTACCTATCCCCCATGGACACTACTGTACCTATCCCCCATGTACACTACTGTACCTATCCCCCATGTACACTACTGTACCTATCCCCCATGTACACTACTGTACCTATCCCCCATGTGCACTACTGTACCTATCCCCCATGTACACTACTGTACCTATCCCCCATGGACACTACTGTACCTATCCCCCATGGACACTACTGTACCTATCCCCCATGTACACTACTGTACCTATCCCCCATGTACACTACTGTACCTATCCCCCATGTACACTACTGTACCTATCCCCCATGTACACTACTGTACCTATCCCCCATGGACACTACCGGCCTTTATAAACTGATTTCCAACAGAATTAATAAATTTGAAGTATAAAACAGAGAAACTGAACTTACTAGAAATAAAATATTAGAATAAATCAGCGTGGCCCCTCCCTGCGCTCACAGTAGTTTTATTGAGTCCTTTTCAGATGAAGCCATTATGTGACTCCGTGGTCGGTTGTGAATCCCCGGGTATAAGTATCAGAAACACTCTGTTCTTTTTGGCCCTGTACACATTGGCTCGGGTGGAGTTTATACGAAAGTGGAGTTGGCGTGTGCACGCGAGTGCCAGGCAATTTTTGCCGATATAATATGTTCCAATGTACAGGGAATGCCAAGGCTTTTTTTGTTTTATATTTTTGAGCAGAAGTCAACACTTAAATGTTGGAAAATAAAATCCATCTGAGGCTTTTCCCACAGAACCAGCATTATGTGGACGGAGCACATGGCCCGAGGTGTGGCAGCCGTGTTGGCGCTAGCAATGGCTGGTACAAGGAGCAGCAGGCTTGGCACACATCATTGGGTGGTCTCATGGCACTTGTGCTTGGCCGCACAGCTACACTCTAAAATCAGAAAGAGACTGATGTCATTGGGGAACTTTATTTCCATTTTTATTGCACACTTTCTACATGTCGTTTGGCTCTTTAGTTTGCGACCTTATCTCCTAGACTAATAAATGGGATTAAATGACATATGGGGCTCACTTACTAAGGGTCCGCGGAGCGCATTTTCGTTCGGTTGCCATTTTCTGCCTCATTTAACAGGGGATTTTGGCTCACGCGATCGGATTTTGGCGCATCGGCGCCGGCTTGCATGTGACAGAAACTGGGGGGCGTGGCTGTCGGACAACCCGATGGATTTGGACAATGCGCAAGATTTTACACTTAGAATTGTGTCGCTAGACACGCACTTACAAAGAAGAAGGTGAAGGTGAACTCCGGCGGACCTCGGTGGGGAAGCGACGGATGCAGGAACTCGGGCGCACAATCTTTATGAATCGCATCGGACTTCATCCTCATTGGACCGTCCGAATCGGAGATCGCGACTGGACCAGGTAAGTAAATTTGCCCCATAGAGTAGTTAGCCAGAGTAATCATGTCACATAAAGAATAGGTCTAGAGCATGACAATATGTAGGGTTAGCTTATAGAATCATGGTGTGATAGGACAATGGCCAAGATGAGATGTACAGTATGACAACATGTAGGGTTATCCTATGGATCCCGCTGTGAGAGGACAAGATGAGATGTACAGTATGATGACATGTAGGGTTATCCTATGGATCCCGCTGTGAGAGGACAAGATAAGATGTAGAGTATGATGACATCTACAGTTAGCCAATGGAATCCCGCTGTCATAGGACATGATCAAGATAAGATGTAAAGTATGATGATATGTAGGGTTATCCTATGGATCCCGCTGTGAGAGGACAAGATGAGATGTGCAGTATAACGAGGTGTAGTTAGGCTATGGGAACAGGTTTTTATAGGTGATGGACCTTGTGTTTAACCCAAAGTCCGTCCACCCTGCATTATCCCACTATTAGAAGAGCCTATAGCAGGGATTGTGAACCTCATAGAGACCGAGTGCCCAAACTACAACAAAAGCCCACTTACTTATCACAGAGTGCCCGCATGGCAATTTAAGCTGTAACCTAAAGCTCCCTGTGTTGTCACAGTATTCGATCGCAGTGGTGTCCTGAGGACACCAATATAGTAGAGAGTAGGAGGAGAATTTGGATTATTTCTCTCCAGGGTCCTCTGACCAGGAAGAGTTTTGGGGCCCAGAGCAGGAGCTCCAATAATATTCCAGCTATGTCCACACCTCCTTGCTCCAGCCTGAGATGTGTTGCTTTAAAATAGCACCGATCATATCCTGGGTGGTCCGGGACTACAGGAGGAGGCATTGAGTCCTGCCTGGTGAACCCTAGGGTGACGGCCTGAGGCTCTGCGTGCCACCTCCGGCAGCGCTGCTATAGCTTCGCCAACACTGACACTACCCATGTCCAAGAAGTCCCATTCTGCATGGAGCAGTCTGGAGAACATAAACCCCGCAATCTCCCGATTGGGCAAGACATCAATTAGATGTTTATTTATTTTCTTTTCCTACGGACATGTAATTTATGGAAAACAAACATATAAAGAAGTTATATTCTTTCTTAGAATGATATCAATGTGATCGGGTCGGCTCCAACATTCAGAACCCCCCTGGGACTCTTCAACTATTCCAGAGAGACTATAAAACTAACACCAAACACTAACGAAGTGGAAAGGAGATGTCTTCTTCTTTGGATGCCAAGGTAGCTCCCATTGAAAGTCTACACTGGGTCACCATCTAATGCATCGGGTCACACATTTCCATGACATGTCCTCTTGGCTAAGTCTACATGTGTCTTTGGGGGAAGTTGGGTACCCAATGTGCCTGGCTAGCCTTACACAACTATAATGTACATGACAGCATGAGCTCCCTAAGGCTCCTGGTCCTGGGTGACCATCTGAAGACCCCATGGATAACTAAGAACCAACCTGCATGCAGAGTATTCCTGCTCCCATACACAAGATTCTAACTTCTAGAATTTAAGGACGGTCAAAGAGACTTTTTTCGTAGCGTGAGGAAGAGACGGAAAAGTTCTGTGGTGAGAGACAAGAGATGTCGTAAGATCTCCCCCATGTGCCGAGCATAGGAGTCAGATATAGCCTTCAATAACAGGGGGAAAGGTCACATGTCAAGGTCATGACGCTCATCCCGGATCAGACCACTTTGATACATTCAGGAAGGAATGTCATCTGAAAACAGTTTAGCCATTATTCTCCAGAAATAAAAGAATTTGCAGTAAGATGAAGCATATGCCCTGCCGCGTCCTCCTGCTGCGCCCCCACTCATCCCAGGCCACGGAGGGAAGCCGGACACTGAGCATCATGGGAGATACATGGCCGACCAGAAGATATGCCACTTACTACAATATTACATGACATATGAGTTACTACAAGACATATCACTTACTACATGACAAGTCACTTACTACATGACATATCACTTACTACATGACATATCACTTACTACATCACATATCACTTACTACATGACATATCACTTACTACATCACATATCACTTACTACATCACATATCACTTACTACATCACATATTACTTACTACATGACATATCACTTACTACATGACATATCACTTACTACATGACATATCACTTACTACATGACATATTACTTACTACATGATATATCACTTACTACATCACATATTACTTACTACATGATATATCACTTACTACATGACATATCACTTACTACATGATATATAACTTACTACATGACATATCACTTACTACATGACATATCACTTACTACATCACATATCACTTACTACATCACATATCACTTACTACATGATATATCACTTACTACATGACATATCACTTACTACATCACATATCACTTACTACATGACATATCACTTACTACATCACATATCACTTACTACATGATATATCACTTACTACATGATATATCACTTACTACATGACATATCACTTACTACATCACATATCACTTACTACATGACATATCACTTACTACATCACATATCACTTACTACATCACATATCACTTACTACATCACATATTACTTACTACATGACATATTACTTACTACATGACATATCACTTACTACATGACATATTACTTACTACATGATATATCACTTACTACATCACATATTACTTACTACATGATATATCACTTACTACATGATATATCACTTACTACATGACATATCACTTACTACATGATATATAACTTACTACATGACATATCACTTACTACATGACATATCACTTACTACATCACATATCACTTACTACATCACATATCACTTACTACATGATATATCACTTACTACATGACATATCACTTACTACATCACATATCACTTACTACATGACATATCACTTACTACATCACATATCACTTACTACATGATATATCACTTACTACATGATATATCACTTACTACATGACATATCACTTACTACATCACATATCACTTACTACATGACATATCACTTACTACATCACATATCACTTACTACATCACATATCACTTACTACATCACATATTACTTACTACATGACATATTACTTACTACATGACATATCACTTACTACATGACATATTACTTACTACATGATATATCACTTACTACATCACATATTACTTACTACATGATATATCACTTACTACATGATATATCACTTACTACATGACATATCACTTACTACATGATATATAACTTACTACATGACATATCACTTACTACATGACATATCACTTACTACATCACATATCACTTACTACATCACATATCACTTACTACATGATATATCACTTACTACATGACATATCACTTACTACATCACATATCACTTACTACATGACATATCACTTACTACATCACATATCACTTACTACATGATATATCACTTACTACATGATATATCACTTACTACATGACATATCACTTACTACATCATATATCACTTACTACATGACATATTACTTACTACATGATATATCACTTACTACATCACATATCACTTACTACATCACATATCACTTACTACATGACATATCACTTACTACATAACATATCACTTACTACAAGACACATCACTTATCACATCACATATCACTTACTACATGACATATCACTTACTACATGACACATCACTTATCACATCACATATCACTTACTACATGACATATCACTTACTACATGACATATCACTTACTACATGACATATCACTTACTACATGACACATCACTTATCACATCACATATCACTTATCACATCACATATCACTTACTACATGACATATCACTTACTACATCACATATCACTTACTACATTACATATCACTTACTACATCACATATCACTTACTACATGACATATTACTTACTACATGACATATCACTTACTACATGACATATCACTTACTACATCACATATCACTTACTACATCACATATCACTAACTACATCACATATCACTTACTACATGATATATCACTTACTACATGACATATCACTTACTACATGACATATCACTTACTACATGATATATCACTTACTACATGACAAGTCACTTACTACATGACATATCACTTACTACATGACAAGTCACTTACTACATCACATATCACTTACTACATGACATATTACTTACTACATGACATATCACTTACTACATGACATATCACTTACTACATGACATATCACTTACTACATGATATATCACTTACTACATGACATATCACTTACTACATGACATATCACTTACTACATCACATATCACTTACTACATGACATATCACTTATCACATCACATATCACTTACTACATGACATATCACTTACTACATCACATAGCACTTACTACATGACATATCACTTACTACATGATATATCACTTACTACATGACATATCACTTACTACATGACATATCACTTACTACATGACATATCACTTACTACATGACACATCACTTACTACATGATATATCACTTACTACATGATATATCACTTACTACATGACATATCACTTACTACATGACACATCACTTATCACATCACATATCACTTACTACATGACATATCACTTACTACATGACATATCACTTACTACATGATATATCACTTACTACATGACATATCACTTACTACATGACATATCACTTACTACATGACATATCACTTACTACATGACATATCACTTACTACATGACATATCACTTACTACATGACACATCACTTATCACATCACATATCACTTACTACATGACACATCACTTACTACATGACATATCACTTACTACATGACATATCACTTACTACATGACATATCACTTACTACATGACATATCACTTACTACATGACATATCACTTACTACATCACATATCACTTACTACATGACATATCACTTACTACATCACATATCACTTACTACATGACATATCACTTACTACATGACATATCACTTACTACATCACATATCACTTACTACATGACACATCACTTACTACATGACATATCACTTACTACATCACATATCACTTACTACATGACACATCACTTACTACATCACATATCACTTACCACATCACATATCACTTACTACATGACATATCACTTACTACATCACATATCACTTACTACATCACATATCACTTACTACATCACATATCACTTACTACATGACACATCACTTACTACATAACATATCACTTACTACATCACATATCACTTACTACATAACATATCACTTACTACAAGACACATCTCTAACTACAAGACATATCACTTACTACATGACATATCACTTATCACATCACATATCACAGGATAGAAGAGAAGTATGTAGGAACTTGCAGACAGAACAGAGAAGTGTCCCCCTGTAGCAGGATAGAAGAGAAGTCTGTGGGGACAGATAGTACAGAGAAGTGCCCCCACGTAGCAGGATAGAAGAGAAGTATGTAGGAGCTGCAGACAGGACAGAAAAGTGTCCCCGTGTAGCAGGATAGAAGAGAAGTATGTAGGAACTTGCAGACAGAACAGAGAAGTGTCCCCCTGTAGCAGGATAGAAGAGAAGTCTGTGGGGACAGATAGTACAGAGAAGTGCCCCCACGTAGCAGGATAGAAGAGAAGTATGTAGGAGCTGCAGACAGGACAGAAAATTGTCCCTGTGTAGCAGGATAGAAGAGAAGTGCGTAGGAGCTACAGACAGTACAGAGAAGTGTCCCCCTGTAGCAGGATAGAAGAGAAGTGTGTGGGAGCTGCAGACAGGACAGAGGAAGTGTCACCATGTAGCCGGATAGAACAGAAGTTTGTTGGATTTTGCAGATAGTTTAGGGAAGTGTCCCACGTGTAGCAGAATAGAAGAGAAGTATGTAGGAACTTGCAGACAGTACAGAGAAGTGTCCCCCTGTAGCAGGATAGAAGAGAAGTCTGTGGGGACAGATAGTACAAAAAAGTGTCCCCATGTAGCAGGATAGAAGAGAAGTATGTAGGAGCTGCAGACAGGACAGAGAAGTGTCCCCCGTGTAGCAGGATTGGTGTCTGAGGGGGATACTGTGTAGAATTACAGGGGTGCAGCAGGAGATCAGCACTGGGGGATCCCCTCCAGGAGAAGCCACTGCTGAGGAGGTGACTGGGTGCAGGGTGTCACACACCTGGGTGCTGCTGTGAGTGTTATTCTCATGCTGGGCTGTGGGAGAAGCAGAGAGGAGCTTGTAGCAGGATCACATGTAACTACCCGAATCTAACATTGCGCCTAAACTGCACCTAAAGTAAAGTAAAGATGTAAAATGCTTGTATTACTTTACTTTTTCATTTCTGTCTTTGGGTTGTGATTTAGATTTTTCCTCCAGCCAGTACTACATATCATTCAGTTTGGTTGAATACCTTCACCTTGAGTCTCCACATGTGAATGATGGGTTGGAGCATTTTTTTATATAATTCCGTTACCTCTTTGAATACTGTTTTTCCTTTAGATACTTATTTTACTGTCCTTGTTTGTGTGACTATGTGAGAATATTTGTGGTCACCCTCACCAATGCCTAGATGTAGCCCGATCCCTTGAACTTCTAGGTGTGGACCTCTAGGTGTGGACCTCTAGGTGTGCGTCCCAAGCAGATGATTGAGCATGCTCTGTAGGTCACAATAGGAGAGGAATTATTGGAGCTGCAGCTGTATTCATTGGGGCCCATTTACTAAGGGTCCGCGGAGCACATTTTCTTCAGGTTTCCTGCTGATTTCCAAGTTACGCCGCATTTAACAGGGATTTTGGCGCACGCGATCGGATTTTGCCGCATCGGCGCCGGCTTGCACGCAACAGAAATCGGGGGGGGGGGGGGCGGCCGTCGGACAACCCAATGGAGTCAGACTACGCACAGGATTTAACATTTACATACATTTACATACATTTACATACACCGGGAAGAAGATGGTGAACTCCGGCAGACCTCAGCGGGGAAGCGACTGATGCAAGGAACTTGGGCGCATGAGCTAAGTGAATCGCAACGGACTTCATCTTCTTCGGACCGTCCGGATCGGGGATCGCGACAGGAACGGGTAAGTAAATTTGCCCCAATGTGATCTTTGTTCCCTCCTCAAGGTTCATTTCTCTGGATACACTGTTGTGATGACTTGAGATAAACTACTGAGACCTCGTTGTATTTGGCTGCTGTGCTGAATGCTACATTTTATACATATGATACATCACTCGTGATATTTTGGCCAGTGCCATTGAAAGCTTCGATTTACAAAAACATAAACCTGACCTAATAAATATCCAATTCATCACCCTGGTCCTCCCCACCAGACTGGTGCAGAACTTCCCACATGACGAGCATAGGCCATCAGTGGCCTCACAAGTGCCCAATATTAGGCAATTGGCATCCAAACTAAAGGAATTTTTGACTACTTGTGGATAAGATCGTTCTAGTTGTACCTGAAGGACATTTTACTATTTAATCCATGGGGTCACCCGGCCGCTCTCACATATTGTACCGGAGGTAGTTGTATCTATACATGGCTATTCGGTACTTTGGTAGGACCAGGCCGTGTCCCCCAGGTGGCAGTTGTCAGGGACCTTCCATGTATTTAGAGCCGGAGAAGTTGATTGAACTTTTGCCCCCCGGTAGAGGAAATCCTGGCTACAGCTTGAGTTCAGTCTTGTCTTCTACGTGATAATACAAAGATCACTTACATATTTCTACAAATGTGTCTTTACTAAAGGGGCAGCAAAGTAGAACCTGATTCTCCCTGATGGGAAGATCTTTCTTTGACAATGTGTTTGATGTAAAAATAGCATTAACCAGGTCAGACATCTGCGCAGAGGACATGATGTTACATCCAGGAGATATGGATGGGATGAGACACACATGATGGGGTTTATGTATCTCTCTATGACTGGAGGCTTAATCACAGTGTTCGCGATGGCTCGGAGATGATGACTTCCAGTAGCTGGGTCTTACATATAAATCTATCTATAGAAATACAAGCTTCTGCTTCTTGTTTATGGGTTATCACTCCAATCTGGTGGAGGAGGAGGAGGAGGGAAGTAGGAACAATCTGGCCTCTAGGGTAATCTTATTCATGGACAACATGTGTCATCCTGGTCATAAAGGATGGGGATGACAAGAACATGTGTGCCAGGCTCCTCTTTCGAAATCAAGGCTTTATGCACTAGTAATATGGAGATAAAGATTCTTACTACCAGCAGTAGCTCCAGGTCCTACAAACACCATCATCTTCCATCTACCTCTCATGATGACATGGAGATAAGATAGGTGGTACGGGTCACGGTAACAGCTACATAACGCCTGGACCTAAGGATTCCCAGCTAAACTTTATCCCACCATCACACCACAGATTCCACCTCCACCGTCTTCAAATAGTATATCATGATACCATCACTTCCTCAGGTAAACAGCCAATTGCTCCATGGTCCAGTTCTAAGGCACCTACGCCCATTGAGGTCAGATTAGGTGGTAGACAGGGGTCAGTATAGACACAATGGTCTTCATACTACACTCTCTGAGAACATGGGATGGGACATGTTGAGTTCCAAGTGCCGGATCCATATCCCCGAACAAAGTCAGGAGGACCCCATAACCACGGAAGGTTGAATTTGGCATATTTAGCCACATACATGCAGTGTTTATGGCCAGTGCTGGATCCATTACTGTCATCTACTGGTTTTCTGGCCAAAGATGACACCAGCCAAGTGGTCTACCCTGGTGTGATGTGCACCAAAGCTATAATACAGCGTGTGCCACGGGGTTGGATTTGGGTCTATGTTCCCACTGCCTAACTTCACTAGTGGAGAGTCTAACCCAGGTTTTAGTTCTTGTTCCTTCCGGCAGAAGATTGGTTAAACCCCCGGATAATCAGGTTTGGCTTTGTTTCACTTATTCTCAATATCTCTACTGTTTAGCTTGGAACAGACGCTAAATCCCACGTATGATGTTGTGTTTCCCCTAAATTTTAACGGAATCTTACATTGAACCTGAGCGGTGCCACCTCATGTCATCACATTCCATACAGCCGAGTACTGCTGTAAGGCACGTAGTAAAAGTACGTGGGGTCTCTGCTTTTATAAACCTTCTATGAACGTTCATGAACTTTCATGATGTTTCTTCAGTAATTCCCATTAACTGCAGGAATGGCCACAGGTTCAGATCTGCCCACTCCTGGCATCTATCTTCTTTGTCAGGGTTCTGGGTCAGAGGACTTGCTGGAACACCGCAGGAGGTGGTACTACCGACACCTAAGTGGCACCTGGTCTTCACCAGAGCCTGCTGCAAAGCGGGATGTGCCACCAGGTCGTTCCACAGGTGCGACTATGCCAGCGGTGGCAGCCACAGACAGAACACAGTCCAAGCCTGGAAGAACAACACAGGAACAGGAATGCAGGAACAGACAGGAAGTTTTCTCTTCACGCATGATGGCTTGAAGATCTGGCAGGGAATGATGGGAGTCGGCGGAATTTATGGAAACCTGGAAGTGGCTAGCACCAATCAGTGGTGCGCTGGCCCTTTAAATTTTCGAGTGCCGACGCGCGCACCCTAGGGAGCGGGTACCTGTGCGCGGCCTAGTCCGGACAGGGGCAGGCTCGTGGGAAGGTAAGTGAGGGCCAGAGGGTGTCGCTACGGAGAGGGGCACGGGTGTGCCCGCGATCTGTGATATGGATGGCAGGAGCACCTGTGACATTCTCCTGGCGCCAGCCACCAAACACTCCTCCATCTTCCTTCTGTCCATAGGGCTCACACAATCCTGCCCACAGCTGGCGAACCATAAATGGTGCTCACAAATACTATACAATAAAGCATCTGCAAGGATACCACGTTCCTGACTGTATCCTGACCTCTTATTTGTAACTAGTCGTAGCGGTGGTCTCATCTCTGTCAACCGAATACATGGTGCCCTCCCCAAAGGTGCGCTGCTCATCAGAGATCGGGTGAAGCACTTTGTCAGCGTTTCACCCAATCTCCAGGACAGCCGTCAGTAGGGTCTGGCAGTCCTGGATCCTCCTAACCAGCAGACTTTATGACATAGGAACATTTTGGCAAGACTTTGAGTCTTACGGTTCCTGCACACAATGAGGAAATGTGGACATGTGCTCGGTTTATTTTCTACAGCTTCTACTAGCTTCTATAGGTTCGTGCACTTGTTTGTGAAGTTCACAACCCCGTGAATTGGCCGACTGCCTGAGACGCAAATGAGAGAAGGTCCTATTCCTGCTTGTGTTTCCCAGGCAGGGATTTGTAGTGGCCATCAGCACATGAACATAGGTTATCCAGGTGACTTTATACTGTAAGTCGTATTTTTAGGTGTACAGTGTGGAACATGCACTGCGCGGAGCTGAACACATTTGGGGATGAATGCAGAAGTGATAAGTCATGGACGGGAGAAGTCACTGCAGCTCTGAAGGAGAAGATTATCTCTAACTTACCAAATGCCACTTCTAGCTTTGTCTGATCAGTCCTGTAGTCACTGACTAAGTGCCTAACATTGATATGATGTGCTATGGTAATCTAAAATTTGCAAGACAGGGCGGGCACAACATTTTGCTTGTTTGGGGACCTGAAATTGATGATGGCTCCCCTGAGACTTGACCCTGGCCTACACCGAGTCTCCACCATATCTCCAGCCATTTTGCCTCACTTTCTGTTGTCCCTAGGCCACCCGCCACCTACACATGGGCTGCAGTTGTGACCCTCATGTAACATGATAGACTGTATCCATCCCAGAATACGGAATATTCTCATGTTTGTCCAAGATCCATCCCGCGTGTTTCATGGTGGACCCTCGTGTGAGGCTCCATGTCCACATTCTTCTATCGTCCCAAGGAGACTTACTTGTGGTTTGTAGACAACATTTAGGACGTCACAAGCCCCAAACCTCCTGAATGTCCTTCACATGGGGGGGGGGAATCTGGGAACATATCTTGGGAAGTTTTCTCAGAAAGAATCTCCTTCCTCAAACAAATCCTTTTAAAGTCGTGGTTATTGTGATGAATGGATCGCATGTATTATGGAGGTTCTGACGGCTGCTGGGTTTATGGCAGGAAAGCCTTGGATCAGTGCAATCTTTTCTATGTGTCCGTGTGTCCATCATGTGAAGCGCACTTAATCCTGCAAACACTGGATTCACTAGACTCAAAGTCTTACACGATTATCACTGGGGAGCGCAGGGGGTTTACAAATACCAAAAACAAGACAATGTCACGCTCCCAGCACAACTACTGAATGTCAAGGGAGGGGTTAATACCAGATACAAAATGCAGCCAGGCTCAACTATGATGGACACCAGACAGGTACCAAATGATGAGACCCTCACATACTACTGATCAGGAGTGCGGGGGATGCTTGAAGACCTCATATACACATGCTGTGCCCATATATACAGGATAGGAGTAGTAGTACTGTGCTGTGCCCATATATACAGGATAGGAGTAGTAGTACTGTGCTGTGCCCATATATACAGGATAGGAGTAGTAGTAGTGTGCTGTGCCCATATATACAGGATAGGAGTAGTAGTACTGTGCTGTGCCCATATATACAGGAGAGGAGTAGTAGTACTTTGCCCATATATACAGGATAGGAGTAGTAGTACTGTGCTGTGTCCATATATACAGGATAGGAGTAGTAGTACTGTGCTGTACCCATATATACAGGATAGGAGTAGTAGTACTGTGCTGTGTCCATATATACAGGATAGGAGTAGTAGTACTGTGCTGTGTCCATATATACAGGATAGGAGTAGTAGTACTGTGCTCATATACACAGAATAGGAGTAGTAGTACTGTGCTGTGCCCATATATATAGGATAGGAGCAGTAGTACTGTGCTGTGCTCATATATACAGGATAGGAGTAGTAGTACTATGCTGTGCCCATATATACAGGAGAGGAGTAGTAGTACTGTGCTGTGCCCATATATACAGGATAGGAGTAGTAGTACTGTGCTGTGTCCATATATACAGGATAGGAGTAGTAGTGCTGTGCTGTGTCCATATATACAGGATAGGAGTAGTAGTACTGTGCTGTGTCCATATATACAGGATAGGCGTAGTAGTACTGTGCTGTGTCCATATATACAGGATAGGAGTAGTAGTACTGTGCTGTATCCATATATACAGGATAGGAGTAGTAGTACTGTGCTGTGTCCATATATACAGGATAGGAGTAGTAGTGCTGTGCTGTGTCCATATATACAGGATAGGAGTAGTAGTACTGTGCTGTGTCCATATATACAGGATAGGCGTAGTAGTACTGTGCTGTGCCCATATATACAGGATAGGAGTAGTAGTACTGTGCTGTGCTCATATATACAGGATAGGAGTAGTAGTACTGTGCTGTGCCCATATATACAGGATAGGAGTAGTAGTACTGTGCTGTGTCCATATATACAGGATAGGAGTAGTAGTACTGTGCTGTGCCCATATATACAGGATAGGAGTAGTAGTACTGTGCTGTGTCCATATATACAGGATAGGAGTAGTAGTACTGTGCTGTGTCCATATATACAGGATAGGAGTAGTAGTACTGTGCTGTGCCCATATATACAGGAGAGGAGTAGTAGTACTGTGCTGTGCCCATATATACAGGATAGGAGTAGTAGTACTGTGCTGTGTCCATATATACAGGATAGGAGTAGTAGTACTGTGCTGTACCCATATATACAGGATAGGAGTAGTAGTACTGTGCTGTGTCCATATATACAGGATAGGAGTAGTAGTACTGTGCTGTGTCCATATATACAGGATAGGAGTAGTAGTACTGTGCTCATATACACAGAATAGGAGTAGTAGTACTGTGCTGTGCCCATATATATAGGATAGGAGCAGTAGTACTGTGCTGTGCTCATATATACAGGATAGGAGTAGTAGTACTATGCTGTGCCCATATATACAGGAGAGGAGTAGTAGTACTGTGCTGTGCCCATATATACAGGATAGGAGTAGTAGTACTGTGCTGTGTCCATATATACAGGATAGGAGTAGTAGTACTGTGCTGTGTCCATATATACAGGATAGGAGTAGTAGTACTGTGCTGTGTCCATATATACAGGATAGGCGTAGTAGTACTGTGCTGTGCCCATATATACAGGATAGGAGTAGTAGTACTGTGCTGTGCTCATATATACAGGATAGGAGTAGTAGTACTGTGCTGTGCCCATATATACAGGATAGGAGTAGTAGTACTGTGCTGTGTCCATATATACAGGATAGGAGTAGTAGTACTGTGCTGTGCCCATATATACAGGATAGGAGTAGTAGTACTGTGCTGTGTCCATATATACAGGATAGGAGTAGTAGTACTGTGCTGTGTCCATATATACAGGATAGGCGTAGTAGTACTGTGCTGTGCCCATATATACAGGATAGGAGTAGTAGTACTGTGCTGTGCTCATATATACAGGATAGGAGTAGTAGTACTGTGCTGTGCCCATATATACAGGATAGGAGTAGTAGTACTGTGCTGTGTCCATATATACAGGATAGGAGTAGTAGTACTGTGCTGTGCCCATATATACAGGATAGGAGTAGTAGTACTGTGCTGTGTCCATATATACAGGATAGGAGTAGTAGTACTGTGCTGTGTCCATATATACAGGATAGGCGTAGTAGTACTGTGCTGTGCCCATATATACAGGATAGGAGTAGTAGTACTGTGCTGTGCTCATATATACAGGATAGGAGTAGTAGTACTGTGCTGTGTCCATATATACAGGATAGGCGTAGTAGTACTGTGCTGTGCCCATATATACAGGATAGGAGTAGTAGAACTGTGCTGTGCTCATATATACAGGATAGGAGTAGTAGTACTGTGCTGTGTCCATATATACAGGATAGGAGTAGTAGTACTGTGCTGTGTCCATATATACAGGATAGGCGTAGTAGTACTGTGCTGTGCCCTTATATACAGGATAGGTGTAGTAGTACTGTGCTCATATATACAGGATAGGAGTAGTAGTACTGTGCTGTGCTCATATATACAGGATAGGAGTAGTAGTACTGTGCTGTGCCCCTATATTATACAGGATAGGAGTAGTAGTACTGTGCTGTGCTCATATATACAGGATAGCAGTAGTAGTACTGTGCTGTGCCCATATATATAGGATAGGAGCAGTAGTACTGTGCTGTGCCCCTATATTATACAGGATAGGAGTAGTAGTACTGTGCTGTGCTCATATATACAGGATAGGAGTAGTAGTACTGTGCTGTGCCCATATATACAGGATAGGAGTAGTAGTACTGTGCTGTGTCCATATATACAGGATAGGCGTAGTAGTACTGTGCTGTGTCCATATATACAGGATAGGAGTAGTAGTACTGTGCTGTGTCCATATATACAGGATAGGCGTAGTAGTACTGTGCTGTGCCCATATATACAGGATAGGAGTAGTAGTACTGTGCTGTGCTCATATATACAGGATAGGAGTAGTAGTACTGTGCTGTGCCCATATATACAGGATAGGAGTAGTAGTACTGTGCTGTGTCCATATATACAGGATAGGAGTAGTAGTACTGTGCTGTGCCCATATATACAGGATAGGAGTAGTAGTACTGTGCTGTGTCCATATATACAGGATAGGAGTAGTAGTACTGTGCTGTGTCCATATATACAGGATAGGCGTAGTAGTACTGTGCTGTGCCCATATATACAGGATAGGAGTAGTAGTACTGTGCTGTGCTCATATATACAGGATAGGAGTAGTAGTACTGTGCTGTGTCCATATATACAGGATAGGCGTAGTAGTACTGTGCTGTGCCCATATATACAGGATAGGAGTAGTAGAACTGTGCTGTGCTCATATATACAGGATAGGAGTAGTAGTACTGTGCTGTGTCCATATATACAGGATAGGAGTAGTAGTACTGTGCTGTGTCCATATATACAGGATAGGCGTAGTAGTACTGTGCTGTGCCCCTATATTATACAGGATAGGAGTAGTAGTACTGTGCTGTGCTCATATATACAGGATAGCAGTAGTAGTACTGTGCTGTGCCCTTATATATAGGATAGGAGCAGTAGTACTGTGCTGTGTCCATATATACAGGATGGGAGTAGTAGTACTGTGCTGTGCCCCTATATTATACAGGATAGGAGTAGTAGTACTGTGCTGTGCTCATATATACAGGATAGGAGTAGTAGTACTGTGCTGTACCCATATATACAGGATAGGAGTAGTAGTACTGTGCTGTGCTCATATATACAGGATAGGAGTAGTAGTACTGTGCTGTGCCCATATATACAGGATAGGAGTAGTAGTACTGTGCTGTGCTCATATATACAGGATAGGAGTAGTAGTACTGTGCTGTGCCCATATATACAGGATAGGAGTAGTAGTACTGTGCTGTGCTCATATATACAGGATAGGAGTAGTAGTACTGTGCTGTGCCCATATATACAGGATAGGAGTAGTAGTACTGTGCTGTGCCCATATATACAGGATAGGAGTAGTAGTACTGTGCTGTGCCCATATATACAGGATAGGAGTAGTAGTACTGTGCTGTGCCCATATATACAGGATAGGAGTAGTAGTACTGTGCTGTGTCCATATATACAGGATAGGAGTAGTAGTACTGTGCTGTGCTCATATATACAGGATAGGAGTAGTAGTACTGTGCTGTGCCCATATATATAATACAGGATAGGAGTAGTAGTACTGTGCTGTGCCCATATATACAGGATAGGAGTAGTAGTACTGTGCTGTGCCCATATATACAGGATAGGAGTAGTAGTACTGTGCTGTGCCCATATATACAGGATAGGAGTAGTAGTACTGTGCTGTGCCCATATATACAGGATAGGAGTAGTAGTACTGTGCTGTGCCCATATATACAGGATAGGAGTAGTATTACTGTGCTGTGCTCATATATACAGGATAGGAGTAGTAGTACTGTGCTGTGCCCATATATACAGGATAGGAGTAGTAGTACTGTGCTGTGCCCATATATACAGGATAGGAGTAGTAGTACTGTGCTGTGCCCATATATACAGGATAGGAGTAGTACTACTGTGCTGTACCCATATATACAGGATAGGAGTAGTAGTACTGCGCTGTGCCCATTTATACAGGAGAGGAGTAGTACTACTGTGCTGTACCCATATATACAGGATAGGAGTAGTAGAACTGTGCCCATATACACAGGGTAGGAGTAGTAGTACTGTGCTGTGCTCATCTACACAGGGTAGGAGTAGTAGTACTGTGCTGTGCCCATATATATAGGATAGGAGCAGTAGTACTGTGCTGTGCCCATATATACAGGATAGGAGTAGTAGTACTGTGCTGTGCCCCTATATTATACAGGATAGGAGTAGTAGTACTGTGCTGTGCTCATATATACAGGATAGGAGTAGTAGTACTGTGCTGTACCCATATATACAGGATAGGAGTAGTAGTACTGTGCTGTGCTCATATATACAGGATAGCAGTAGTAGTACTGTGCTGTGCCCATATATACAGGATAGGAGTAGTAGTACTGTGCTGTGCCCATATATACAGGATAGGAGTAGTAGTACTGTGCTGTGCTCATATATACAGGATAGGAGTAGTAGTACTGTGCTGTGCCCATATATACAGGATAGGAGTAGTAGTACTGTGCTGTGCTCATATATACAGGATAGGAGTAGTAGTACTGTGCTGTGCCCATATATACAGGATAGGAGTAGTAGTACTGTGCTGTGCCCATATATTCAGGATAGGAGTAGTAGTACTGTGCTGTGCCCATATATACAGGATAGGAGAAGTAGTACTGTGCTGTGCCCATATATACAGGATAGGAGTAGTAGTACTGTGCTGTGCCCATATATACAGGATAGGAGTAGTAGTACTGTGCTGTGCCCATATATATAGGATAGGAGTAGTAGTACTGTGCTGTGCTCATATATACAGGATAGGAGTAGTAGTACTGTGCTGTGCCCATATATACAGGATAGGAGTAGTAGTACTGTGCTGTGCCCATATATACAGGATAGGAGTAGTAGTACTGTGCTGTGCCCATATATACAGGATAGGAGTAGTAGTACTGTGCTGTGCTCATATATACAGGATAGGAGTAGTACTACTGTGCTGTACCCATATATACAGGATAGGAGTAGTAGTACTGCGCTGTGCCCATTTATACAGGATAGGAGTAGTACTACTGTGCTGTACCCATATATACAGGATAGGAGTAGTAGTACTGCGCTGTGCCCATTTATACAGGATAGGAGTAGTACTACTGTGCTGTACCCATATATACAGGATAGGAGTAGTAGTACTGCGCTGTGCCCATTTATACAGGATAGGAGTAGTACTACTGTGCTGTACCCATATATACAGGATAGGAGTAGTAGAACTGTGCCCATATACACAGGGTAGGAGTAGTAGTACTGTGCTGTGCTCATATACACAGGATAGGAGTAGTAGTACTGTGCTGTGCTCATATACACAGGGTAGGAGTAGTAGTACTGTGCTGTGCTCATATATACAGAATAGGAGTAGTAGTACTGTGCTGTGCCCATATATACAGGATAGGAGTAGTAGTACTGTGCTGTGCTCATATATACAGAATAGGATTGGTAGTACTGTGCTGTGCCCATATATAAAGGATAGGAGTAGTAGTACTAAGCTGTGCCCATATATACAGGATAGGAGTAGTAGTACTTTGCTGTGAACATATATACAGAATAGGAGTAGTAGTACTAAGCTGTGCCCATATATACAGGATGGGAGTAGTAGTACTGTGCCCATATATACAGGATAGGAGTAGTAGTACTGTGCTGTGCACATATATACAGGATAGGAGTAGTGGTACTGTGCTGTGCACATATATACAGGATAGGAGTAGTAGTACTGTGCTGCGCACATATATACAGGATAGGAGTAGTAGTACTGTGCTGTGCCCATATATACAGGATAGGAGTAGTAGTACTGTGCTGTGCTCATATATACAGGATAGGAGTAGTAGTACTGTGCTGTGCACATATATACAGGATAGGAGTAGTAGTACTGTGCTGTGCACATATATACAGGATAGGAGTAGTAGTACTGTGCTGTGCTCATATATACAGGATAGGAGTAGTAGTACTGTGCTGTGTACATATATACAGGATAGAAGTAGTAGTACTGTGCTGTGCACATATATACAGGATAGGAGTAGTAGTACTGTGCTGTGCACATATATACAGGATAGAAGTAGTAGTACTGTGCTGTGTACATATATACAGGATAGAAGTAGTAGTACTGTGCTGTGCTCATATATACAGGATAGGAGTAGTAGTAATGTGCTGTGCACATATATACAGGATAGGAGTAGTAGTACTGTGCTGTGCTCATATATACAGGATAGAAGTAGTAGTACTGTGCTGTGCCTATATATACAGGATAGGAGTAGTAGTACTGTGCTGTGCACATATATACAGGATAGGAGTAGTAGTACTGTGCTGTGCCCATATATACAGGATAGGAGTAGTAGTACTGTGCCCATATATACAGGATAGGAGTAGTAGTACTGTGCTGTGCCCATATATACAGGATAGGAGTAGTAGTACTGTGCTGTGCCCATATATACAGGATAGGAGTAGTAGTACTGTGCCCATATATACAGGATAGGAGTAGTAGTACTGTGCCCATATATACATGATAATAGCATTATAAAGTATGTTGATTACTACATGTGGATCCATCAACCCAGGAGCGTCCTAGATGAAGTTAGTCTTCATGTTGACCCTATATTAGACCCTACAATACCTGTTGTGCACCTTTACAATTTTAAAGATTTTTATGTAATGTGAATATGAGATGTCCTGGCACACGATCAGCTTTGCCGCAGTATACATATATAATGACCATAGACCTCATAGTACGGGGATGTACTGTATATCGTATACGTCCAGACATCTAGGTTATTCCTAAACACTTCCAGCCCCTCACCCAGACATTGCCTGGTTTCCGCAACACGGAAGCAGACGGGTGCACATGCTGAGCTCTCATCCAGGGTCACGTTTGGCCTTTGAACATGAGGCCTAGTAGGCCAAGGCCAGGCCGCAGCCTCCAGCACGTCAGACTAACTGCACCTGACCTTACAATTACAGTCACCTCTCAGCCTACAATTATACAAGGGCTGGAGCCGGGAAAAAGTACTGGAACAATGCTTGTCGGAGGGAAAGTGAAGTATTCAGGAAGCCGGATAATTGCTGGGTGAATCGGCGCAGTGTTTCAGGCCGCGTCAGATGCCCGTAAGGACTTCTCCTGCTTTTATGAACTCTGTGCAGCTTCCTGACATCTGGAGTTCATTGACTTCTTCCCTGGGTGTCCTGCCGACCTCCTCTTACCTGCTCCGAGGAGGTTACAAGGCACGAAGCCTCTCCATGTCCTGTTCCCACCGATCCATCCTCCCTGGAGGTGCCACAACATTCACGTTTACTGGTTGGATTGTTATCAGAGTTGTCAGATGGTAATCATTTCATCTTTGGTCTATAATTAATAATAGTTGTCGGATAATAGTCACCTGTAATAATCATACTGGGAGCAGATAAACCATTACACTGTCCGCACAACGTAGATGTCGGTAAATAATTGTTCTAAAAATCTGGTGACAGGTTCCATTTCATATGTAGCAGAAATAAATGAACGGTGCACCAGGGATGCCATCAGGCAGGAGCGCTGGGGTCCTGGGTTCAAGTCCCATCCGGGTCAACATCTGCAAAGAGTTTGTATGTTCTCTCTGTGTTTTGTGGGTTTCCTCCGGGTCCACTGGTTTCCTCCCAAACTCCAAAACATACTGGTAGGTTGATTAGTTTGTGAGCCCCATCGGGGACAGGGATTGATTTATTAAGCTCTGTGCAGCGCTGCGTCATCTGTGTGCGATATATATATATAAAGACGAGGGGGCACTGTCTCCGTCTGGAGAAATCAAGGTTTAATCACCAGAGGTGACAGGGCTTGTTTACTATGAGAACGGTCAATCTGTGGAATAGCCTGCCTCAGGCGCTGGTCACAGCAGGGACAGCAGAGAGCTCAGGCGCTGGTCACAGCAGGGACAGCAGAGAGCTCAGGCGCTGGTCACAGCAGGGGCAGCAGAGAGCTCAGGAGCAGAGCACAGCAGGGACAGCAGAGAGCTCAGGAGCAGAGCACAGCAGGGACAGCAGAGAGCTCAGGAGCAGAGCACAGCAGGGACAGCAGAGAGCTCAGGCGCTGGTCACAGCAGGGGCAGCAGAGAGCTCAGGAGCAGAGCACAGCAGGGACAGCAGAGAGCTCAGGAGCAGAGCACAGCAGGGACAGCAGAGAGCTCAGGCGCTGGTCACAGCAGGGACAGCAGAGAGCTCAGGCGCTGGTCACAGCAGGGACAGCAGAGAGCTCAGGCGCTGGTCACAGCAGGGACAGCAGAGAGCTTCAAGAAGGGTCTAGATGCCTTTTTATACCTAAATAACATTGATGGTTATGTTATATAGAATTGTTTCCCCTAAATCCCTTCCCCATCCAATCCCTTCCCTTCCTTGGTTGAACTTGATGGACAAGTGTCTTTTTTCAACCATACAGTAATCTATGAATTATTATTATTATAAGCGGTCCTGGTGGACAGGTGAAGGTTAAAACAGAGGTTGGGGCAGAATGGTTCCCAATCTTTTAGCCTCTCCTCACAGGTGCTAATTTGTTAAGCACCCGCTTGACCTGCTGCTATGATCATTTAAGGGGAGCAGGGCCCCAATTGGCAATTCATAAATTTGATCAAACCCTTTTGGGCTGTTAACCTTCAAGGTTTGTCTGATATCCTCCTCCATATATTTCTGGCGGCTCCTCGTTACTGTTGATGGTTGTGTAACCGTAACCAAGGACCCCCCTGAATCATGATCCTGACCTCACTCTTCACATGGTAAGGCTTCATGCAGTGATCCACAGCCTCACTAACTAATTGGTCCCTTGGGGACAATAAAACATGTTTCCATTTGTTTACATTTTATTACAGATGATTTATTGCAGAAAATCTCTTAATTATATTAAAAGTAGCATAACGTGTGTGGCAGAACATACGAGAGACCTAGAGGGAGTGGATGAAGCTTATAAACTGACCTCACTTCTATCATCTTCACACTTATCATAGACGGGGGGGGGGGGGGTCCACTGGACATATGTTTCTTCAGTTTTCTATTTGGAGTTGTACAAGATATGTGCCCCAAGCAAAGCAAACAGATAAGATTGGTAAGGAGAGCAGATGATGGAGTTGGAAACCCCTTTAATAGGCCATGGATGAACACATTTCAAAGACACTAGAGAAGGTGAACATGAATGGAAGACACAAGAGAAGGTGAACATGAATGGAAGACACTAGAGAAGGTGAACATGATTGGAAGACACTAGAGAAGGTGAACACGAATGGAAGACACTAGAGAGGGTGAACATGAATGGAAGACACTAGAGAAGGTGAACATGAATGGAAGACACTAGAGAAGGTGAACATGAATGGAAGACACTAGAGAAGGTGAACACAAATGGAAGACACTAGAGAAGGTGAACACGAATGGAAGACACTAGAGAAGGTGAACATGAATGGAAGACACTAGAGAGGGTGAACATGAATGGAAGACACTAGAGAGGGTGAACATGAATGGAAGACACTAGAGAAGGTGAACATGAATGGAAGACACTAGAGAAGGTGAACATGAATGGAAGACACTAGAGAAGGTGAACACAAATGGAAGACACTAGAGAAGGTGAACACGAATGGAAGACACTAGAGAAGGTGAACATGAATGGAAGACACTAGAGAAGGGGAACATGAATGGAAGATACTAGAGAAGGTGAACATGAACGGAAGACACTAGAGAAGGTGAACATGAACGGAAGACACTAGAGAAGGTGAACATGAATGGAAGACACTAGAGAAGGTGAACATGAATGGAAGACACTAGAGAAGGTGAACATGAATGGAAGACACTAGAGAAGGTGAACATGATTGGAAGACACTAGAGAAGGTGAACATGATTGGAAGACACTAGAGAAGGTGAACACGAATGGAAGACACAAGAGAAGGTGAACACGAATGGAAGACACTAGAGAAGGTGAACATGAATGGAAGACACTAGAGAAGGTGAACATGAATGGAAGACACTAGAGAGGGTGAACATGAACGGAAGACACTAGAGAAGGTGAACACGAATGGAAGACACTAGAGAAGGTGAACATGAATGGAAGACACTAGAGAAGGGGAACATGAATGGAAGATACTAGAGAAGGTGAACATGAACGGAAGACACTAGAGAAGGTGAACATGAATGGAAGACACTAGAGAAGGTGAACACAAATGGAAGACACTAGAGAAGGTGAACACGAATGGAAGACACTAGAGAAGGTGAACATGAATGGAAGACACTAGAGAAGGTGAACATGAATGGAAGACACTAGAGAAGGTGAACATGAATGGAAGACTCTAGAGAAGGTGAATATGAATGAATGGAAGACACTAGAGAAGGTGAACATGATTGGAAGACACTAGAGAAGGTGAACATGATTGGAAGACACTAGAGAAGGTGAACACGAATGGAAGACACTAGAGAAGGTGAACATGAATGGAAGACACTAGAGAAGGTGAATATGAATGGAACACAATAGAGAAGGTGAACATGAGTGGAAGACACTAGAGAAGGTGAATATGAATGGAAGACACTAGAGAAGGTGAATATGAATGGAAGACACTAGAGAAGGTGAACATGAATGGAAGACACTAGAGAAGGTGAAGACGAATGGAAGACACTAGAGAAGGTGAATATGAATGAATGGAAGACACTTGAGAAGGTGAACACGAATGGAAGACACTAGAGAAGGTGAACATGAATGGAAGACACTAGAGAAGGTGAACATGATTGGAAGACACTAGAGAAGGTGAAGACGAATGGAAGACACTAGAGAAGGTGAACATGAATGGAAGACACTTGAGAAGGTGAACACGAATGGAAGACACTAGAGAAGGTGAACATGAATGGAAGACACTAGAGAAGGTGAACATGAATGGAAGACACTAGAGAAGGTGAACATGAATGGAAGACACCAGAGAAGGTGAACATGAATGGAAGACACTAGAGAAGGTGAACATGAATGGAAGACACTAGAGAAGGTGAACACGAATGGAAGACACTAGAGAAGGTGAAGACGAATGGAAGACACTAGAGAAGGTGAACATGATTGGAAGACACTAGAGAAGGTGAACACGAATGGAAGACACTAGAGAAGGTGAAGACGAATGGAAGACACTAGAGAAGGTGAACATGAATGGAAGACACTAGAGAAGGTGAACACGAATGGAAGACACTAGAGAAGGTGAAGACGAATGGAAGACACTAGAGAAGGTGAACATGAATGGAAGACACTAGAGAAGGTGAACACGAATGGAAGACACTAGAGAAGGTGAAGACGAATGGAAGACACTAGAGAAGGTGAACATGAATGGAAGACACTAGAGAAGGTGAAGACGAATGGAAGACACTAGAGAAGGTGAAGACGAATGGAAGACACTAGAGAAGGTGAACATGAATGGAAGACATGTGGGAAGGTAACACATTGGAAGGCAAACAAGAGTCATGTAGGAGGTAGAATAAGATTAGAAGATGTGTGCTAAGGGAAACAAGATATGAAGAGTGGGAAGGTTAATTGGACTGGGAGACACAATTTCAGGGTTAAATGGTTAGGAAATGTGGGGAGGTAAACACAATTTCCATTCACGGCTTATCTGGTCATTGTTCACAACCACAAGTCCTCAACACTCATGGTCACACAGATTCTGCAATGGGCTTCCATAGCAGACTTAGTAAAAAATCGAAGATGAAAGAATCTTCACCATAAGAGAAACCCAATGGACTGCATTAGGTCTTCGGAATCATATGAGGCCACCGTATCTGTAAGGGAGAAAATCCCAGTGGAACATGGCCTCGGTGATTGTTGTGGACACTACCACCACTATGTTCAGCTTTTTCAGACAGACGGAAGGCTTTGGTCGGCCGGAAGCCCAGCGTCTGCTCACCCACTCACATACACGCTCCTGACTCGTTTCTGAGATTTTGCAGGAAAAAAAACATAATTTATTATTTGAAATTGAAAATCATAGAGGTTATAAAAAAAGTCCAAGAATAGCAGGCAGAGTGGAACACCTGCTGAGATTTGTGTTGCTCCTGGATTATACCCCAGATGTGGCTTCTTTTCCATATCTTTTGAGCATAAAAATGGGAAATGGATTCAGAGCCTGCGGTCAGGCACCAGAGAGCCTCCGCTCCAGAGCCCCTCGGTCTACACCGGCAGCCGCTGCTCTCCCTCCAGACAACAGACACTTTGTGCCCTCTCCCTTAGAAATCTTTGGAAAATTTCTGGTATAGTAATTAAAATGCAAACTATAAGTGGGTAAATAGCTGCGTGTTTGTAGAAGGGCAGACAAGGGTTTTTTTGGAAAGGTTCAACTGGCCCCTCATGTCTCGGAGATGTTAGAAGAGTAGAGAGTCAGCACTAGGAATAGGAGGAGACGACTGGTGCTTCAATGTGATACACTTGACTCCATCGTGTCTTCATCGTTCCACAACATCAATACCCAAACCCAGTGTTGCTGAAACCAGCACTTCTTCCACAAATGCCTCTCTGATTGGTCATTGGTGCGTTGGCCAAGTTGTACAAAGAGCAAGTTGTTATATTTATACACTGATTTTATCACATCATTGTCCAAACATTCGCCTGAATATCTATTATGTGGGCAACGTATCAAGATTTAATGTGGTGCAACTGGGAATCCGGCCATGCCAAGGAAGGAAAAACACTATGAAACCTAAAAAATCAGGGGAAAGATGATAACAAGTATGGAAAAACCGATTGCTCTTAATTTTGATTTCCCGGACTTCTCTGGGCCACTCTGTACCTTTGGGTAAAAGTCTCTGCTAATCTTGACTTTATGGATGCGGCTAATTATCCAGGATTATTCTTCCAAGCAGATGGGAGCTTATGGGATGTGCATTATACATATCCAGAAGACTAGACGACGTCTCTCTGTTCCAAATGTTTTGAAATATTACAGGGTTACAAGAATAGCCCAACATCTTCTGATACATACCCGGACCTGCCGGCGGCTTTTGGGTGGCTATTGAATCAGATCTGGTTGCTCCCTATTCACTGTCAGCTTTAATGTGGTCTACAACCCCAATCGATGATTTAGTGCCTTAGTCTGTTCTGTTCGCTCTTCCTGCTCCTGGACTATGGAGAGATGTACGATTCAAGCACAAGCTTCAGTCCCCAATATCCCCTGCATTACCTATTTGGGCTAAGCACATGTCTCTCCCAGGCTCGGAAGTATCAAGTGGGTCTTGGAGGGTGCAGAATAAGTTAATGAGTGTCCATGATTTTATATGTTGATGTCCATGTCTAGGTTTCATGAACAATACCAGCTCCCGATAATGGAGATATTTCAGGCCAATCCGGTTTTTGGATTCTAAAATCCCAAACAAGTCTAAGGTGGTAAATTCATTTTTTGAGTCCACTGCAACATATTCTTCTCAAAGACCCACAATGCTGTCAGTTTTATAGTCTCAATTTTGTAACATGCCAGTATATGGTAGGATCAATCAGACAACCTAGGGTTGATGTACCCTAAGGGGTCTGAAAAATAGTAAAACAAATAATAATAAAAAGTTAAAACAAAATTAAATAAAAAAAAAAAAACATAAACATTCTAATCAACCCCCCTTTCAATAGAACTGATACAAATATAAATAAACAGTAAAAATCATAAACATGTTGGGTATTGCTGCGTCCCAAAATGTCCGATCTATCAAAATATAATAATGGTTATTACTGGCGTTTAACCCTGTAACAGACATTTTGCAAAAAAAAAATCAATAAAAAGTGATCAAAAGGCAAAACAGTCCTCAAAATGCTAGCACTGATAACGTGATCAAAAGTCTGATGTATGAAAAAGTTATAAGTGCCAGAACAAGGCAAAATGAAAAAAAAAATTTGTAGAGAAGGTTTTAATTTTTGTGAATCGCACCGACCCAAAGAATAAAGTAGACAGGTCATTTGGGTCGCACAGTGAAAGCCGTAATATCCAAGCCCACAAGAAAACGGCGCAAATCCGTTTGTTCTTCATTTTCACTGCATCTGGAATTTCTTTCCCGCTTCCCAGTACACGGCATGGAATATTAAATATTAAATATTAAATTTCTACATTTTAGAAGGTGGGGAGCAAATAATGGAAACACAAAAACAAAAAAGAGCTAAGACGTTAAAAGATGAAAGTTGGTATGCAAATGAGCCTGAGGGGCTCCAAGCTCCATTAACAACTATAGCACCTGGAGCCTCTCAGGCTTATTTGCATACAGTCTTTCATCCTGGGGGTAGATGTCCTTTAAGAGGTTAAGAATGGTTTGTGTTTAAATGTAAAAGGATAACAGTGAACTTCAGCAGGAAGCCTCCGATAGTTATCCCTATTTTCATAGTTGGAACTGATACAGTGTTAGCTGGTACTCAGAACTTTCTGAGTAAGAGCTTGACTTGTGTTAAAATCTCCGCCTCCATGACTTTATACAACCAACTTGCATCTCACTTCAAAGTAGATTTTCTGGATGACAACACACTGGTAGTGGTTTATAAGGTCATCTTCTGAAAGGTTCCCTTTAATTTCCACCCCTAAATAAAAACTCTCCTGGAAAAGCAGACATTATCCATGTGGCGTTTGGGTGGTCAAGGCAGAGACACTGAGGCACTCTGCTCATGCCCCCCAAAGCACTTAAGCCGAATTTACATATTTCTAAAGTAAAGTTTTGGCATGAGAGGAGCAGCTTGAAAATATAAACACAAGGTATGGGGGCAGGTGTGGGCACAGCAGTTATGGATTCCATTAATTGGGCACCAATAGTGGGGCGTAAGCACTACAAGTGCCTAGGACAGAGTCACCCCTATCACGCCCTGTCTACAATCCTCCGACAACAGGATAATGACACCAAAACAAATACACAAATTCTTCTTTCTTTTTGCCGTTTTATTACTGAACTCTATAAAATTGTTGTACTGATTAATTTTAAAATCACAAAATACACAACATTTAAATTTTAATATATGACACATAATATTATATATATATTTATATATATATATGTACATCGGAAAAACCACATGACATATAAAACAATAGACACGTTCATTGGGCATCAGTTCAGAATAACCAAAAATAATAATAAAAATAATAATAAAAACACAAGTGCTTCTTTTAATATTAAAAAAAAAATGACAGCTATATAAACATATTAATATCTGAGCAAACTTTAAAAAACACTGGGGGTGGGGGGAGGGAGGAGCATACTTTACTAAATAACAATTATTTCACAACCAGAGGGGCAAAAACTTTATACTAAACTTCTATCTGAAATATAAAAAAATAATAAAATAATGCTTAGAATAGTTTATTAGATGGGGCGGGGAGGGGGCGGGGGCGGGGCTTGGGCGGGGGCAATGTCAGTGAATGGTGCAGAGGAAACTTTCGAGAATAAAAATTGAGTTTCAAAGTGCTTAATCTGCAAGTCTATTGCAGGACCATGGATGAGAGCTACTTTCCGGTCACGTTGTAGCAAAAAGGGTGTTTTTGAAGAAGCGTTGAAACGGGGCCGGCTGCGGAGTGAGGTGTGGGGGGGGGGAATAAAATATTGCAAATTATTATATATTCTATATCATATAAAACTATATATGTAAATCTATCCCGACACATGGAGGTGGAGCTCTGCACCCCCAACCTTGACCCTTAGAAATCCAGAGTAGTTCATGTAGTCCCTCGAAAGTTCATGAACTTTGGACATTACAAAAAAAATCATAACCAAGATCATACACCCAACCATAATAATTATTAATGATGAGAACCGGCCTACCAGAAAACCTAAAAATTCTTTGGTAAACTCTGGCACAAGATCTGCCTTTGAAGCTGGTCAATCACATTCACCAACGTTTTTAAAAAAAAATTCTAAATTTTGATAAAGTTTTCAAAATGCACATCTAGTAGGATTTCCTAATGGGTGAAGAACCTCAGTGCATATGGCCAGAGGATAGGATATTAACAATTATAAGGAAGTGTAAGACCAGCCAACCAGAAGATCTAACATTTCTTTGGTAGACTCAAAGCCTGGCATGATATGTGATCACGTTCCTGCCTCTGCCTCGAACACATTAATCATTATCAAAAATGTAAAATATCTTTAAAATTAATTTTAAAAAAGTTGGCCAAGTGCACCTGTTTTTTAATTTTATAGTCGAATTTCCCAATGGATGAAGAACTTCATTGGCTATGACCAGATCAAAAGACATGATCAATTATCAGTGTAGAGACCACCAAACCTAAGAATTCTTTGGTAGTGTCCACACGTGGTCCAGAAGTGGCCTGTTCATATCATCATTCTCAATACTTCTTGTAGGATGAAGGTGAGTGTAAATGAGTCCATTAAAACTTCAAAAATGTATAAAGATGAAAAAGTTGGCCAACTGGTTGGCTCTTGTTCTTGAGGCTTGTAGTAGGATTTCCTGGTAGGTGAAGGACTGCACCAGATATAACCAGAGAAGATGACATTAACAATTATCGGTAAGTGTATGGTTCTGGTTGTGACTTTTTGGAAAACTGTAAGAGGACACTTTCTCTTGGCACATGTGTACGGTTGTAGAGAAGGACTATGTCTATGATACAACTGAAAGCCATTGGGCCTGACATGAAGAACCCCCCCAGCTTCATAGAGTGAATAAATAGTATATAAATAATACACAGGGTAGCATAAAAGCTGCACTCCAGTGACTGCTATTTTTCCATCTAACCCCATTACTATGAGATTTATTTAGCTTATCCCATAACCAAATATCCACGTACATATGAATCCAGACTAACAAAGCAATGACGTCACCGAGAAGACTTGGAAATACTTAAGTCTTTGTCCCAAAAAGATAGAAAATGTCTTTTAAAATTCTCGATAATTTTTGGAGGGGACTATGTGTGTGTGTTTTTTTTGGGAACATTCCCTAATATCTAAATACAGGTATTCCTGAATGTAGCAATCGCACGTTCTTCAAACTCAAAAACAGCAGATACCACGTCCGGAAAATTGTATCTCGAAGTGAAATCTTAATAATCTGCAAGCCTCTTGCATATGGATTACCCTGTTACGACTCAATATTTTGGTTACAATTTTTGGGGTTGCACATCCAAGGACATGTCATGTGTCTGCAGAACGGTCTTCTACTAGTAATGTCTTACAAAAACGTTGTAGCAAAATCTACGTGTAGATGACAAGAAGGGAAAGGCCAATTAAAGAACATAAATAGGAATGTTGTAGAGGTGAGAAATGCAGATCACCGGGTCATGGCTGGTGGGCGGCTTCGAGGGGAAATATACTGGCCTACCTGAAAAGAGTGTAAATAAGACCCTAAAGGGACCCCGTCATGTTGAAAATACAGTTCAGTCTACAGGTAGCATGTTGTCCATGCTGGGTGTAGCCCATGGGGCAGTTCTAGAAGGAGCATAGACATGAATAAATGAGAAGTTGAATTTCTCTGCTATCTCACCCTGTATTCTCCATGTGACACATGCCCTTTATGGGTCAGTTAAGGCACTCGCCTCTAAGTTTAGAGATCTTGAATTTTTTTAGATTTGCTACATGTATATTTACATTTACTACTCTATCGCTCCCAGCAGAATTGACCTCCTTGAGTGTCTCCCATCACATCTATTATGACAGAAGATATAGGAAAGTCAGGAAATATTGGAATCAAAAACTTGACAAGAATAGACTGCAGACCACTTGCCCCAACCATGGTAATCACCAAAGTGCTAAAATGGGATCGGGGGAGGGGGGAGACCTATCAGTGGTGTCCACCTTTAGCTTCATCTTATTGGAAAGAACATTCTGTGCCTCCAGTGATTTGGCTGGGTCCTGCATCTTTCCGTTCTTGACCACCATGGTTTTTATAGAAACTGCTATCCCTCCATCAAATCATATGTCGGTCCGTCACAACACAAAGCTTTAGTCACAAAGCTCTTTTTAGACGATACAATAAGGCAGGTCTAGAAACAACAGTAGGAAAACCCTGGCATCCCTGATTTGTGTAACACTGCACAAGCTTTTAGAGCAAAAAGCAACTTAAAGGGAAGGTCTCGTAAACAGCAGAAGACCATCCAAGAATCCCTCAATCAGGAGACCAACCAGCTTCCCAACAATCCTTCCATGAAGTCTTTCTCCAGCTGGGGTTCTCCACGTGTCCTTCTCTGCAGCAGGATTCATAAATACAAGGACCTGGATCCATTTTCATGTCACTTAAAGTATATATGTTTATATATATAAATCAAGCATCCCACAGAGATATATTCATGGTTTGGTGGCTCGGTATACTTGACTTGTATTATGGATACATTTGTCTTGGTCGTTACTCTGATTGTTGTGTGCTTATTTCCCATGTTGCCTTCTTCATGATGGTTCAACCAAGCAGAAATGAAGATACTGAAGACTACACTGTGGCCCCCAATATGGCTTCTGTCTCTGTCACAATTTCATTTTGGTTGGAATCAAGTCCATAAAATCTGACTTTCAGTTCGCCGGCCGGATGCACCACAGGTACTGGCATGATTTTTGGAAAAGTTCTGGTTGCCAGTTCAAACCTGCTCATGCTGGCCAATTCTATTGCCAAGGTCTTCAAGAAAAGTTTGGCCAATTGTTTGCCCAAGCAGTTCCGTACTCCACCACCAAACGGCAAATAATGGAATCTGCCATCTTTGTCTTCTGTACGATCCTGCCCGAAGCGATCAGGGTCGAAGACATCAACGTTCTTGAAGACTGGAGCAGTGTCGTGGGTGTCTCTGATGCTGTACAAAACACTCCATCCTTTTGGAATTTGGAAACCCTGTGGACGGAGACAACAAATTGCTCTTGTTAGACTAGTCCCTGATATGGTCCTCAGATTGCACAATGTTATCATATATACCTAGGGGGTGCGTTAACACTCTATAAGTGATAAAGACACACATGCAGCCAGTGTTAAGTATTGTCCCTGGAGAGACGTGTTGTTCTACCTGTTACTATACCTTGGTTACAGGTAATGTTTTATGTTCCAAGATTACAGCTGAGAGTCATCCATAGGCTACAGAACCACTCAAAGCAGAGAGCTAAGAGCACAGCAGTGTGTGGACACACCAAAAGGGTCAATACCTAAAAATGCCTGAATTCATAACATAACATAGCCCTGATCCTATCAGCTCAAGAAAATGGAAGAAGCTGTGAAGAGAACAGGAGGAGTTGGAGGGCGCTCCATACTGGTCATGTGAGAAGATATACTATTAAGATGCTATTATTGTCCGTGTTACTTACATCCAACTCAAAGGTTTGCAGCACCGTCCTGTAGCCCCCTGAGATGGGAGTGAAGAGCCTCAGCAGCTCCTTAATGACACAGTCCAGGTAATGCAGACTACTGATGGTATCCACACGTAGCGCCCCCTCACAGACGCAACCATTATGGAGGATGCCGTTTCCTCGAAGCTCTTCCCTCAACTTTTCCAAGACGGCTGGATGCTTTAGAAGCTGCATTATGAGCGAGGTGCTGGCACTCGCAGTGGTGGCATAAGCTGCAAATATCAGCTCCAAGGTAGCATCCTGTGTAAAAAGAAAAGCGTTAAGTAAACGATATCTCAGAGACAAAACATCTAACGCAGGTTGTCTACAATGTGGCGGCCTGACGATGGAGACAAGCTTTCAAAGAAATCACCCCCCCCCCCCATCTGGCTGGCATTCAACAAACAGTCGAGATACTTGGCACGGAAACCAGTTTGGAAAAACAGCCAAATTGTCCGAGTAGGATTCCGGAACATGTAATTGATTTATGGTGTCTGCCATCACCGCCATATGATGTAACCAGATCTGAATCCAGCATTGTGAGCTAATCTCCTGCCCTTCTTGAGAAACATATGAGGGAAGAACGAGCAGGATGTCTTCCTTCCAGCCGATGTGCCTCACGAGGAGGGGAGCAGTAGTGAGCGTGTGAGGATTACCGGGATAATCTGAGCCATTAAGTCACGCTTACACGGGTTCTGAAGATACATTAACCACATTTGACTGGTGACTTCATGCTGCAGAAGCAGTGAAAACCCTCAACAATATAATGTCCATCAATACTGACTTCATCTTTTGGATCAGAAAAAACAGAAATCTTAACATTTGCCAAAATATTCCATTGGTTCCATGCACAATGCACCGTTTCAGAATGGACCCCAATGATTGCACACCACTGAGAAGTAAAGGAGAAAATAATTGCCCCCCATTCATATGGGCCATGTATGTGTACTGAGAGGGTCATCTAGAGAGGGTTTTCTGGCAGTCCTATTCAAAGGACTAAATTATTGGCCAGTTGAGTTCCAACATCTTAATCCTCACCTCCAAAGGATATTTGGTTGGACTCAAACTGATTAAACTGAACCATCAAAACCAGTGGATTTAGAGAGTTTCCATCTGATGTGTATGGGTGGCTTTAAACATAATGGAATATTCGACCAATCAGGTTCCTACAAAGTAACATAGTGGTCCCAGAAAAAAAAATGGTGTCACCTATTTATAGAAGAGATGAAGAATGTCTGATGTCTAGTGCCCCCACCAATCATGAGAAGGATGTCTGTTTTTCTCCTGCCATTGATGGCCATGTCCAGTGCTCAGCTATCCCCTTTACTCCTAGACTTTTCTCCATTCAAGCAGAAGGGGGTGTAGAACAAGTGCTTGACCATGACCCCAAAATTGATTGAGAGTGTCCTTTACAGAATGAACCATCCAACCGTTGTGTTGGAATTGGATCTGCAGGTTTTCTCCTGAACTCTGCATCAATTAGAAATGAGGGGACAGGGGGACTACCAAACTCTAAATTAATTATGAATGGAGGAACTTGAAGTTGCAGAAGTGGTATTAATTAATAGGAGGGGGCTGCTGAATATTGTATTAATTAATATAGAAAGTTATTGAAGACTATATTAATAAGGGGGGCTGCTATGCTCCATATTAATTAGCAGGGAGGCTGTACTACATATTATTTGATGGGGGTTCTGTTATGCTACATTTAATTAATGGGGGTATTGCAATAGATTTAGTTAATTAGGGGGTGCTGTTCTACTTATTAATTTCTGCGGGGCTGTTGGGATGATGCTGACACTGAATATGAATTAATGAGGGAGTGCCGGTGTTAAACATAAATTAATTAGGGCCACTGTGACTGTGGTATCTTTAGGGGAGTAGTGTGGATATGAATGGAGCAGAAGAACCAGGCCGCAATCCTAATCCAGATCCACCGGGACCCTCTTGTTAAGTCACTGTGTGTAGGACCACTATTTTCAGGATCAGAAGGACACCTTCATGACCTCTACCATAGATACCTTATACGTTATTTTGGTGGGACAACCCTTTTAATTGACTTCTGCTTGATGTTTATAGATTTGTTCTATATAATACAATCATCATACATAATACTCTCAGGTATTGTCCACATTCCCTGGTATTTCTCTGGTAAATGTCTTTTCATTGGCCATCCCTTACCTTGAGCTCCTGCATAGTCAACTCATTGCCATGCTCCTTCCCGCTCTCGATCAGGACATCCAGAGCGTCCGTATAGTCTTTCCCTTGCGTGTTCTGTAGCTTCTCCTGAATAGCTTTTTCTAGGCCTTTCAGAAGAGTCTCTCGAGCTCTAATACCCTGACGAAGAGAAGGAACATGACAGTCGGTCCAAGAAGTAAACAAATGAGCAGATATGGGATATTTTTCTATCTTGAGTCGTTAGACTGGGTGACATTGACCCCGTGTAACAATATGAAACAGATATTTAGGAACAACCAATGTCTCCTAGACATGGACCTCAAACCTTCTCTGTGTAATTTCGAAGTTAAGACCTTCAAGCTTTGTGACCAAGTTAACCAAACCAAGTGTGTTCATGAGGGACAAGTGTTGAATCACAATCTCCACTCAATTAGAAGACCTTGCCTGTAAAACTAGAGTTCTACCTTTCACGCAAAGTTCTGAGATATGGTAAAGAGCAAATAGGACAACCAATGGAAAGAAGGTTATGGGGGAATTGGAGTACAAGAAAAGGTTCTAAGAGGAGAAGGTTGATATTATGGACAAATTTGAGAGGTTCTTGTAGGTTGGACTTGATAGACCTTTGTCTTTCGTCAAGTTAATAATCTATTCAGCTTTGTATCCTTGTAGTGAGTAGTTTCTCTGAACTTATCACCCTGACACGCAGTCTCTAGTGCCAGGTAACGTGATGCCACAGTCTTCTCGGTAAGCGATTTACGAGATGTGAAAAATGATGCCGTGTATTTCTAGCGCTGCCCTAAAGCCCATTAAAGGTGAGGAATAAAGCACAAAATGTCTCCAGGTACTAAGACATATGAGGCTTTCCCCTTCATCATAAATTAAAGAAGAATTAATTGGCTTCACCTGTTACTCATGAGCAAGGAATGAGGTCTCACATAGACATCTCAGGCTCAGCTGTTTTTCACAGGTAATAGTTGGAGATAATGAGATTTCAGGACGAGATTCTTAATTAAACAAGGACCTGGAATCCATATAAATTTTGTAATCACACATACGATCTGGAAGCCCGGAATTTCAAATGCACATAATATGTGGAATCTAGGACATACGTAAGACTTGGAATCTATTATGAAATGTTTTTTAAACTATACCAGAAATCATAAAATACCTGGAACCATGAACATACACAAGACCAGAAATCTACGGCACACAGAACACCTGGAATCAAGGACTAACTAAGCGATTTAGAAGTCTGGTCAAGATTACAGGTCTCATGATGGATCTACATTCCAGTTCCAGATCTTATGTGTGCTCTTTGAAGTCTCATGTTTGTTCCAGATTCCAGGTACCATATTTGCTCTAGATTAATGGTCACGTGTGTGTTCCAGATTCCAGGTCTCAGGTGTGTTCCAGATTCCAGGTCTCAGGTGTGTTCCAGATTTCAGGTCTAATGAGTGTTCCAGATTCCAGGTCATGTGTGCTCTAGATTTCAGGTCTTGTGTGCTCTAAACTCCAGATCTCACGTGTGCCCTAAATTCTAGGTGTCGTCTGCTCCATATTTTAATTTTGGAATTTTTTGGGATCACTTAAGAAATTAAACACAAAAAAATCTGGGAACCTAGAAGACACCATGTCTTAGTGCCAAAGTAGTAATGTTTAGAAGATGAGATTGACCTAAAAGGACCCTTACCCTTCGGTAACCACTGAATGGCAGATCCACCGGCAGAGAGAACACATTCTCAACAAATTGTTGGAACACCTGGAACAGATGGTTGAGTTCCTCATCAGAAAGTCTGAATCCTAGAAGGACCCGGATGGCCATACGAAAAGTCAACTTCTGTGCCTCACAGTAGACGCTGATAGACCCTGGGTGACTGCTCCAGACCCTCAAGGTGTCTTGGATCACCAGCTGTATTTTTGGAAGGTAGGTCTCCAGAGCCTCGTGGCTGAATATTTTGGAGAAGACCTATGAATGACAAATGATGTGACCATAAGTGACATTTTCTGGATACTTAAGACTTATTTATAGCAGAGAAGACACAAGCAAGATCAACATCGAGGTCTGGAACATCTACTACACCGGCCGACTGCCAAGTCTAGCACAGGCGTAGCGTTCCTACACGGTTGCTTGGTAACCACTTAGCTTGAATCCAACATACGCGTGGGGCTCCTTGTGCCAAAGTAAAGTTCAGCTTCTTAAAACATGACTGACCAAGAGTGGAAGAGCGGAATACGACAGGATATTTGTCAGTCTGAACTCGTAAGAAACATAAGCAATGTATGAATTGAAGAATTTCCCCGCAGTCAGTAAATGTAAGACTTTCCTGGCTCCGGCCATATTTTCACAATACTCCTGTTTACCGAGGTTTGGTCAGATATCATGTCTGTCCTGTCCATAATAGAGGGATCGCAGTAGTCAGTGACTAAACCTTTCCATGAGCTTCTCCGACACTGAGGAATACCCTCTAGACCCTCCTATAAACCCGTATCATAGAGATGACCCCTCTATGTGAACTGATGCTACAATACTTATAGTTACTCGCTTGCCTTTTATACATACGACCAGCCAGGCGCTTTGTGTAAAATACAAGCAGTGCACCCCCTACTGTACACTAGAGGTACTGCGTCCATGAAAACCCACAAACCACCAATCTCAGTCTCAGTCGGATATATTGGATTAGTCAGTTCTAAATTCTATGTATAATACTCTGGTGTATATGATGGGGGTAGTCAGAGTATTATACATAGGTGTATATGATGGGGGTAGTCAGACTACCCCCATTATATACACCTATGTATAATACTCTGACCACCCCCATCATATACACCAATGTATAATACTCTGACTACCCCCATCATATACACCAATGTATAATACTCTGACCACCCCCATCATATGCACCAATGTATAATACTCTGACTACCCCCATCATATACACCAATGTATAATACTCTGACCACCCCCATCATATGCACCAATGTATAATACTCTGACCACCCCCATCATATGCACCAATGTATAATACTCTGACTACCCCCATCATATACACCAATGTATAATACTCTGACTACCTCCATCATATACACCAATGTATAATACTCTGACTACCCCCATCATATACACCAATGTATAATACTCTGACTACCTCCATCATATACACCAATGTATAATACTCTGACTACCTCCATCATATGCACCAATGTATAATACTCTGACTACCCCCATCATATACACCAATGTATAATACTCTGACTACCCCCATCATATACACCTATGTATAATACTCTGACTACCCCCATCATATACACCTATGTATAATACTCTGACTACCCCCATCATATACATCAATGTATAATACTCTGACTACCCCCATCATATACACCTATGTATAATACTCTGACTACCCCCATCATATACACCAATGTATAATACTCTGACTACCCCCATCATATACACCAATGTATAATACTCTGACTACCCCCATCATATACACCTATGTATAATACTCTGACTACCTCCATCATATACACCTATGTATAATACTCTGACTACCCCCATCATATACACCAATGTATAATACTCTGACTACCCCCATCATATACACCAATGTATAATACTCTGACTACCCCCATCATATACACCAATGTATAATACTCTGACTACCCCCATCATATACACCAATGTATAATACTCTGACTACCCCCATCATATACACCAATGTATAATACTCTGATTACCCCCATCATATACACCTATGTATAATACTCTGACTACCCCCATCATATACACCAATGTATAATACTCTGACTACCCCCATCATATACACCAATGTATAATACTCTGACTACCCCCATCATATGCACCAATGTATAATACTCTGACTACCCCCATCATATACACCAATGTATAATACTCTGACTACCTCCATCATATACACCAATGTATAATACTCTGACTACCCCCATCATATACACCAATGTATAATACTCTGACTACCTCCATCATATACACCAATGTATAATACTCTGACTACCTCCATCATATGCACCAATGTATAATACTCTGACTACCCCCATCATATACACCAATGTATAATACTCTGACTACCCCCATCATATACACCTATGTATAATACTCTGACTACCCCCATCATATACACCTATGTATAATACTCTGACTACCCCCATCATATACATCAATGTATAATACTCTGACTACCCCCATCATATACACCTATGTATAATACTCTGACTACCCCCATCATATACACCAATGTATAATACTCTGACTACCCCCATCATATACACCAATGTATAATACTCTGACTACCCCCATCATATACACCTATGTATAATACTCTGACTACCTCCATCATATACACCTATGTATAATACTCTGACTACCCCCATCATATACACCAATGTATAATACTCTGACTACCCCCATCATATACACCAATGTATAATACTCTGACTACCCCCATCATATACACCAATGTATAATACTCTGACTACCCCCATCATATACACCTATGTATAATACTCTGACTACCTCCATCATATACACCTATGTATAATACTCTGACTACCCCCATCATATACACCAATGTATAATACTCTGACTACCCCCATCATATACACCAATGTATAATACTCTGACTACCCCCATCATATACACCTATGTATAATACTCTGACTACCTCCATCATATACACCTATGTATAATACTCTGACTACCCCCATCATATACACCAATGTATAATACTCTGACTACCCCCATCATATACACCAATGTATAATACTCTGACTACCCCCATCATATACACCAATGTATAATACTCTGACTACCTCCATCATATGCACCAATGTATAATACTCTGACTACCCCCATCACATACACCAATGTATAATACTCTGACTACCCCCATCATATACACCAATGTATAATACTCTGACCACCCCCATTATATACACCAATGTATAACACTCTGACTACCTCCATCATATACACTAATGTATAATACTCTGACTACCTCCATCATATACACCAATGTATAATACTCTGACTACCTCCATCATATACACCAATGTATAATACTCTGACCACCCCCATCATATGCACCAATGTATAATACTCTGACTACCCCCATCATATACACCAATGTATAATACTCTGACTACCTCCATCATATACACCAATGTATAATACTCTGACTACCCCCATCATATACACCAATGTATAATACTCTGACTACCTCCATCATATACACCAATGTATAATACTCTGACTACCCCATCATATACACCAATGTATAATACTCTGACTACCCCCATCATATACACTAATGTATAATACTCTGACTACCTCCATCATATACACCTATGTATAATACTCTGACCACCCCCATCATATACACCAATGTATAATACTCTGACTACCTCCATCATATACACCAATGTATAATACTCTGACTACCCCCATCATATACACCTATGTAAAATACTCTGACTACCCCCATCATATGCACCAATGTATAATACTCTGACTACCCCCATCATATACACCTATGTATAATACTCTGACTACCCCCATCATATACACCACTGTATAATACTCTGACTACCCCCATCATATACACCTATGTATAATACTCTGACTACCCCCATCATATACACCAATGTATAATACTCTGACTACCCCCATTATATACACCAATGTATAATACTCTGACTACCTCCATCATATACACCAATGTATAATACTCTGACTACCCCCATCATATACACCAATGTATAATACTCTGACTACCCCCATCATATGCACCTATGTATAATACTCTGACTACCTCCATCATATACACCTATGTATAATACTCTGACTACCCCATCATATACACTAATGTATAATACTCTGACTACCCCCATCACATACACCTATGTATAATATTCTGACTACCCCCATCATATACACTAATGTATAATACTCTGACTACCCCCATCATATACACCAATGTATAATACTCTGACTACCTCCATCATATACACCAATGTATAATACTCTGACTACCCCCATCATATACACTAATGTATAATACTCTGACTACCCCCATCATATGCACCTATGTATAATACTCTGACTACCTCCATCATATACACCTATGTATAATACTCTGACTACCCCATCATATACACTAATGTATAATACTCTGACTACCCCCATCACATACACCTATGTATAATATTCTGACTACCCCCATCATATACACTAATGTATAATACTCTGACTACCCCCATCATATACACCAATGTATAATACTCTGACTACCCCCATCATATGCACCAATGTATAATACTCTGACTACCCCCATCATATACACCAATGTATAATACTCTGACTACCCCCATCATATACACTAATGTATAATACTCTGACTACCTCCATCATATACATCAATGTATAATACTCTGACTACCCCCATCATATACACCAATGTATAATACTCTGACTACCCCCATCATATGCACCAATGTATAATACTCTGACTACCCCCATCATATACATCAATGTATAATACTCTGACTACCCCCATCATATACACCAATGTATAATACTCTGACTACCCCCATCATATGCACCAATGTATAATACTCTGACTACCCCCATCATATACACTAATGTATAATACTCTGACTACCTCCATCATATACACCTATGTATAATACTCTGACTACCCCATCATATACACCAGTGTATAATACTCTGACTACCCCCATCATATACACTAATGTATAATACTCTGACTACCTCCATCATATACACCTATGTATAATACTCTGACTACCCCATCATATACACCAATGTATAATACTCTGACTACCCCCATCATATACACCAATGTATAATACTCTGACTACCTCCATCATATACACCAATGTATAATACTCTGACTACCTCCATCATATACACCAATGTATAATACTCTGACTACCCCCATCATATACACCAATGTATAATACTCTGACCACCCCCATCATATACACCAATGTATAATACTCTGACTACCCCCATCATATACACCAATGTATAATACTCTGACTACCCCCATCATATACACCAATGTATAATACTCTGACTTACCCCCATCATATACACCAATGTATAATACTCTGACTTACCCCCATCATATACACCGATGTATAATACTCTGACCACCCCCATCATATACACCGATGTATAATACTCTGACCACCCCCATCATATACACCAATGTATAATACTCTGACTACCTCCATCATATACACCAATGTATAAAATTCTGACTACCCCCATCATATACACTAATGTATAATACTCTGACTACCCCCATCATATACATCAATGTATAATACTCTGACTACATCCATCATATACACCAATGTATAATACTCTGACTACCCCCATCATATACACCTATGTATAATACTCTGACTACCCCCATCATATACACCAATGTATAATACTCTGACTACCCCCATCATTTACACCAATGTATAATACTCTGACTACCCCCATCATATACACCAATGTATAATACTCTGACTACCCCCATCATATACACCAATGTATAATACTCTGACTACCCCCATCATTTACACCAATGTATAATACTCTGACTACCTCCATCATATACACCAATGTATAATACTCTGACTTACCCCCATCATATACACCAATGTATAATACTCTGACTTACCCCCATCATATACACCGATGTATAATACTCTGACCACCCCCATCATATACACCAATGTATAATACTCTGACTACCTCCATCATATACACCTATGTATAATACTCTGACTACCCCCATCATATACACCAATGTATAATACTCTGACTACCCCCATCATATACACCAATGTATAATACTCTGACTACCCCCATCATATACACCTATGTATAATACTCTGACTACCCCCATCATATACACCAATGTATAATACTCTGACTACCCCCATCATATACACCTATGTATAATACTCTGACTACCCCCATCATATACACCAATGTATAATACTCTGACTACCCCCATCATATACACCTATGTATAATACTCTGACTACCCCCATCATATACACCTATGTATAATACTCTGACTACCCCCATCATATACACCTATGTATAATACTCTGACTACCCCCATCATATACACCAATGTATAATACTCTGACTACCCCCGTCAAATACACCAATGTATAATACTCTGACTACCTCCATCATATACACCTATGTATAATACTCTGACTACCCCCATCATATACACCAATGTATAATACTCTGACTACCCCCATCATATACACCAATGTATAATACTCTGACCACCCCCATCATATACACCAATGTATAATACTCTGACTACCCCCATCATATACACCAATGTATAATACTCTGACTACCCCCATCATATACACCAATGTATAATACTCTGACTTACCCCCATCATATACACCAATGTATAATACTCTGACTTACCCCCATCATATACACCGATGTATAATACTCTGACCACCCCCATCATATACACCGATGTATAATACTCTGACCACCCCCATCATATACACCAATGTATAATACTCTGACTACCTCCATCATATACACCAATGTATAAAATTCTGACTACCCCCATCATATACACTAATGTATAATACTCTGACTACCCCCATCATATACATCAATGTATAATACTCTGACTACATCCATCATATACACCAATGTATAATACTCTGACTACCCCCATCATATACACCTATGTATAATACTCTGACTACCCCCATCATATACACCAATGTATAATACTCTGACTACCCCCATCATTTACACCAATGTATAATACTCTGACTACCCCCATCATATACACCAATGTATAATACTCTGACTACCTCCATCATATACACCAATGTATAATACTCTGACTTACCCCCATCATATACACCAATGTATAATACTCTGACTTACCCCCATCATATACACCAATGTATAATACTCTGACCACCACCATCATATACACCAATGTATAATACTCTGACTACCCCCATCATATACACCAATGTATAATACTCTGACTACCCCCATCATATACACCAATGTATAATACTCTGACTACCCCCATCATTTACACCAATGTATAATACTCTGACTACCCCCATCATATACACCAATGTATAATACTCTGACTACCCCCATCATATACACCAATGTATAATACTCTGACTACCCCCATCATTTACACCAATGTATAATACTCTGACTACCTCCATCATATACACCAATGTATAATACTCTGACTTACCCCCATCATATACACCAATGTATAATACTCTGACTTACCCCCATCATATACACCGATGTATAATACTCTGACCACCCCCATCATATACACCAATGTATAATACTCTGACTACCTCCATCATATACACCTATGTATAATACTCTGACTACCCCCATCATATACACCAATGTATAATACTCTGACTACCCCCATCATATACACCAATGTATAATACTCTGACTACCCCCATCATATACACCTATGTATAATACTCTGACTACCCCCATCATATACACCAATGTATAATACTCTGACTACCCCCATCATATACACCTATGTATAATACTCTGACTACCCCCATCATATACACCAATGTATAATACTCTGACTACCCCCATCATATACACCTATGTATAATACTCTGACTACCCCCATCATATACACCTATGTATAATACTCTGACTACCCCCATCATATACACCTATGTATAATACTCTGACTACCCCCATCATATACACCTATGTATAATACTCTGACTACCCCCATCATATACACCTATGTATAATACTCTGACTACCCCCATCATATACACCAATGTATAATACTCTGACTACCCCCATCATATACACCAATGTATAATACTCTGACTTACCCCCATCATATACACCAATGTATAATACTCTGACTTACCCCCATCATATACACCGATGTATAATACTCTGACCACCCCCATCATATACACCGATGTATAATACTCTGACCACCCCCATCATATACACCAATGTATAATACTCTGACTACCTCCATCATATACACCAATGTATAAAATTCTGACTACCCCCATCATATACACTAATGTATAATACTCTGACTACCCCCATCATATACATCAATGTATAATACTCTGACTACATCCATCATATACACCAATGTATAATACTCTGACTACCCCCATCATATACACCTATGTATAATACTCTGACTACCCCCATCATATACACCAATGTATAATACTCTGACTACCCCCATCATTTACACCAATGTATAATACTCTGACTACCCCCATCATATACACCAATGTATAATACTCTGACTACCTCCATCATATACACCAATGTATAATACTCTGACTTACCCCCATCATATACACCAATGTATAATACTCTGACTTACCCCCATCATATACACCGATGTATAATACTCTGACCACCCCCATCATATACACCAATGTATAATACTCTGACTACCTCCATCATATACACCTATGTATAATACTCTGACTACCCCCATCATATACACCTATGTATAATACTCTGACTACCCCCATCATATACACCAATGTATAATACTCTGACTACCCCCATCATATACACCTATGTATAATACTCTGACTACCCCCATCATATACACCTATGTATAATACTCTGACTACCCCCGTCAAATACACCAATGTATAATACTCTGACTACCTCCATCATATACACCTATGTATAATACTCTGACTACCCCCATCATATACACCTATGTATAATACTCTGACTACCCCCATCATATACACCAATGTATAATACTCTGACTACCCCCATCATATACACCTATGTATAATACTCTGACTACCCCCATCATATACACCTATGTATAATACTCTGACTACCCCCGTCAAATACACCAATGTATAATACTCTGACTACCTCCATCATATACACCTATGTATAATACTCTGACTATCCCCATCATATACACCAATGTATAATACTCTGACTTACCCCCATCATATACACCAATGTATAATACTCTGACTTACCCCCATCATATACACCGATGTATAATACTCTGACCACCCCCATCATATACACCTATGTATAATACTCTGACTACCTCCATCATATACACCAATGTATAATACTCTGACTACCTCCATCATATACACCTATGTATAATACTCTGACTACCCCCATCATATACACCTATGTATAATACTCTGACCACCCCCATCATATACACCAATGTATAATACTCTGACTACCTCCATCATATACACCTATGTATAATACTCTGACTACCCCCATCATATACACCTATGTATAATACTCTGACTACCCCCATCATATACACCAATGTATAATACTCTGACTACCCCCATCATATACACCTATGTATAATACTCTGACTACCCCCATCATATACACCTATGTATAATACTCTGACTACCCCCGTCAAATACACCAATGTATAATACTCTGACTACCCCCATCATATACACCTATGTATAATACTCTGACTACCCCCATCATATACACCAATGTATAATACTCTGACTACCCCCATCATATACACCTATGTATAATACTCTGACTACCCCCATCATATACACTAATGTATAATACTCTGACTACCCCCATCATATACACCAATGTATAATACTCTGACTACCCCCATCATATACACCAATGTATAATACTCTGACTACCTCCATCATATACACCTATGTATAATACTCTGACTACCCCCGTCAAATACACCAATGTATAATACTCTGACTACCTCCATCATATACACCTATGTATAATACTCTGACTACCTCCATCATATACACCTATGTATAATACTCTGACTACCCCCGTCAAATACACCAATGTATAATACTCTGACTACCTCCATCATATACACCTATGTATAATACTCTGACTACCCCCATCATATACACCAATGTATAATACTCTGACTTACCCCCATCATATACACCAATGTATAATACTCTGACTACCCCCATCATATACACCAATGTATAATACTCTGACTACCTCCATCATATACACCTATGTATAATACTCTGACTACCCCCGTCAAATACACCAATGTATAATACTCTGACTACCTCCATCATATACACCTATGTATAATACTCTGACTACCCCCATCATATACACCAATGTATAATACTCTGACTTACCCCCATCATATACACCAATGTATAATACTCTGACTTACCCCCATCATATACACCGATGTATAATACTCTGACCACCCCCATCATATACACCTATGTATAATACTCTGACTACCTCCATCATATACACCAATGTATAATACTCTGACTACCTCCATCATATACACCTAGGTATAATACTCTGACTACCCCCATCATATACACCAATGTATAATACTCTGACTTACCCCCATCATATACACCAATGTATAATACTCTGACCACCCCCATCATATGCACCAATGTATAATACTCTGACTACCTCCATCATATACACCTATGTATAATACTCTGACTACCCCCATCACATACACCTATGTATAATACTCTGACTACATCCATCATATACACCAATGTATAATACTCTGACTACCCCCTTGATATACACCAATGTATAATACTCTGACTACCCCCATCATATACACCAATGTATAATACTCTGACTACCCCCATCATATACACCTATGTATAATACTCTGACTACCCCCATCATATACACCTATGTATAATACTCTGACTACCCCCATCATATACACCTATGTATAATACTCTGACTACCCCCATCATATACACCTATGTATAATACTCTGACTACCCCCATCATATACACCAATGTATAATACTCTGACTACCCCCATCATATACACCTATGTATAATACTCTGACTACCCCCATCATATACACCTATGTATAATACTCTGACTACCCCCATCATATGCACCTATGTATAATACTCTGACTACCCCCATCATATACACCAATGTATAATACTCTGACTACCCCCATCATATGCACCTATGTATAATACTCTGACCACCCCCATCATATGCACCAATGTATAATACTCTGACCACCCCCATCATATACACCAATGTATAATACTCTGACTACCCCCATCATATACACCAATGTATAATACTCTGACTACCCCCATCATATACACCAATGTATAATACTCTGACTACCCCCATCATATACACCTATGTATAATACTCTGACTTACCCCCATCATATACACCAATGTATAATACTCTGACTACCCCCATCATATACACCAATGTATAATACTCTGACTTACCCCCATCATATACACCAATGTATAATACTCTGACTACCCCCATTATATACACCAATGTATAATACTCTGACTACCCCCATCATATACACCTATGTATAATACTCTGACTACCTCCATCATATACACCTATGTATAATACTCTGACTACCCCCATCATATACACCAATGTATAATACTCTGACTACCTCCATCATATACACCAATGTATAATACTCTGACTACCCCCATTATATACACCAATGTATAATACTCTGACTACCCCCATCATATACACCAATGTATAATACTCTGACTACCCCCATTATATACACCAATGTATAATACTCTGACTACCCCCATCATATACACCAATGTATAATACTCTGACTACCTCCATCATATACACCAATGTATAATACTCTGACTACCCCCATCATATACACCAATGTATAATACTCTGACTACCCCCATCATATACACCAATGTTTAATACTCTGACTTACCCCCATCATATACACCAATGTATAATACTCTGACTACCCCCATTATATACACCAATGTATAATACTCTGACTACCCCCATCATATACACCTATGTATAATACTCTGACTACCTCCATCATATACACCTATGTATAATACTCTGACTACCCCCATCATATACACCAATGTATAATACTCTGACTACCTCCATCATATACACCAATGTATAATACTCTGACTACCCCCATTATATACACCAATGTATAATACTCTGACTACCCCCATCATATACACCAATGTATAATACTCTGACTACCCCCATCATATACACCAATGTATAATACTCTGACTACCCCCATCATATACACCAATGTATAATACTCTGACTACCCCCATCATATACACCAATGTATAATACTCTGACTACCTCCATCATATACACCAATGTATAATACTCTGACTACCTCCATCATATACACCAATGTATAATACTCTGACTACCCCCATCATATACACTAATGTATAATACTCTGACTACCCCCATCATATACACCAATGTATAATACTCTGACTACCCCCATCATATACACCAATGTATAATACTCTGACTACCCCCATCATATACACCAATGTATAATACTCTGATTACCCCCATCATATACACCTATGTATAATACTCTGACTACCTCCATCATATACACTAATGTATAATACTCTGACTACCTCCATCATATACACCTATGTATAATACTCTGACTACCCCCATCATATACACCAATGTATAATACTCTGACTACCTCCATCATATACACCAATGTATAATACTCTGACTACCCCCATCATATACACCAATGTATAATACTCTGACTACCCCCATCATATACACCAATGTATAATACTCTGACTACCCCCATCATATACACCAATGTATAATACTCTGACTACCCCCATCATATACACCAATGTATAATACTCTGACTACCCCCATCATATACACCAATGTATAATACTCTGACTACCCCCATCATATACACCAATGTATAATACTCTGACTACCCCCATCATATACACCAATGTATAATACTCTGACTACCCCCATCATATACACCTATGTATAATACTCTGACTACCTCCATCATATACACCGATGTATAATACTCTGACTACCCCATCATATACACCAATGTATAATACTCTGACTACCCCCATCATATACACCAATGTATAATACTCTGACTACCCCCATCATATACACCAATGTATAATACTCTGACTACCCCCATCATATACACCAATGTATAATACTCTGACTACCCCCATCATATACACCAATGTATAATACTCTGACTACCCCCATCATATACACCTATGTATAATACTCTGACTACCTCCATCATATACACCGATGTATAATACTCTGACTACCCCATCATATACACCAATGTATAATACTCTGACTACCCCCATCATATACACCAATGTATAATACTCTGACTACCCCCATCATATACACCAATGTATAATACTCTGACTACCCCCATCATATACACCAATGTATAATACTCTGACTACCCCCATCATATACACCAATGTATAATACTCTGACTACCCCCATCATATACACCAATGTATAATACTCTGACTACCCCCATCATATACACCTATGTATAATACTCTGACTACCTCCATCATATACACCGATGTATAATACTCTGACTACCCCATCATATACACCTATGTATAATACTCTGACTACCCCCATCATATACACCGATGTATAATACTCTTACCACAGGACATCACTACACACTATTACACTGGGTACATGGGTCACTACAACCCCCAACATGACCCGACCACAAGACATCACTATACAATCTATTACACTGGGTACATGAAACACTACAACTCCCAACATCACCCGACCACATGTCATCACTATACAATCTATTACACCTGGTACATGAAACACTACAACTCCCAACATGGCCTGACCACAGGACATCACTATACAGTCTATTACACCTGGTACATGAAACACTACAACTCCCAACATGACCCGACCACAGAACATCACTATACAATCTAATACACCGGGTACATAAAACACTACAACTCCCAACATCACCCGAACACAGGACAACACTATACAATCTATTAAACTTGGTACATGAAACACTACAACTCCCAACATGCCCGGACCACAGAACATCACTATACAATCTATTACACTACGTACATGGAACACTACAGCTCCCAACATCACCCGACCACAGGACATCACTATACAATTTATTACTCTGGGTACATGGATCACTACAACCTCCAGTTTGACCGAATAATTAACCCTATTATTATATAAATCTAATACACTCTATACATAGAGCACTACAACCCCCATCAGAACTTGTCCCTTGCACTTGTGACGCTTTCTCGCTGTGCTATGTATAGGAGCGCTGTGAAGGCTGCACTGGGGATTGCCGCTTTAAGAGGCTGGTAAGGTGGGGTCCGCTCCCGGGTTACTGCAGTTCATCCAGCACGTGCCACAAGTAGCATACATGCAGCCGCTGGGGGGCCTTTAAGAGGGCTCCCAATTGTTTAGCCCTGGAGAGTCTGCAACTGGAGGGGAGCACCAGGGAAACCTTTAACCCCTTCTGTTCCAGCAGATAGGAAAGTCCCTGACAGCTTGTTAGGCGCCTCATAATTCATGTTCAGATTTGTGGCAGATTTTTATATTTTTATAGGGTTAGAAGGGTATGACCTCCTGAGCAGTGGGGGTCAGCAATCCCCTATCCATAACATATAGGATGTAGAACAGCCCTTTAAGCAGCCTCGTCCTCTCCTTATACCCAGCACAGACTTAGTACTTCTCACAGCTGAGACTTTGTAACAATTGTATCCGGTGTCGGTAGTCCTCAGGAGTCACAGTACAGAACCCTTACAAAGGGAACCTGTCAGCAGGTGTGAGGACATGCAGCCAGTGTTCTGTATTGTCCAGGAAGAGATGTGTTATAGGACCCCTGTGAATGCTGTTAGTAGCAGCAGGACTATGAAATATGGATTATATCTTCTCTAAGTGCTATGTGCTATGTAAATGAACTTTCTCTATACTTCCTCCTCTCTGTTGCCTGCTGTAGTATCCAACTAGAAGCCTGCTGCAGCTTTTAATTAGTGTAGATTGGAGGGAGCAGAGAGCACAGCAGTGTGAGGACCCTTCCCCAGTGCACCAAGTCAATCTCCGGCTCTAAAAGAAGAAGGGCAATTTTTTTACAGGGATAATATCTAAGACTGGCTGCAGAGAGGACAGAGCACAGCAGTGTGAGGACACGCCCCTAGTGCACTTGGAGAAGTTACATATTTCCATATTTCACAGTGATGCTGCTACTAAAAACATGCACAACATTATGACTACACATCTTTCCAGATACAATACCTAGCACTGACTGCTTGTCAAACCTGCTGACGGGTTCCCTTTTAGCCTAGCGATGAGACTGTCTTGCAACAGCCCGACCCCTGACCTCACATATTTTGTAATAATCCCTCTGCACATGTCCTTCCAGACATCATGTAGTACCTACCTTTCTCTTGTGCCGGTGGATGTCTCCGATAGAATTTGTCAGGCTGTTGGGCCCCAGTAACATGCGGGTGCTGCGGGGCCACTCTGCACTGACCAGGTGGTGCTCCCCCATTAGGATCTTCCGGACGTTATCAGCTCCTGTCACTCTGATGAGCGGACGGCCCAGAAGGTGAGTCTTGAAGACGCCGCCATATTTTTCTCTTCTAGAAGATTGAAAATTAGAGCCCTGAAGAAGACAGAAGACAGAAACAGTCATCAGGACGGAGGGTAAAATCAACGGAAACAGTCATCAGGAAGAAGGGAAAAATCAAAGGGAAACAGTCATCAGGACGGAGGGTAAAATCAGAGGGAAACAGTCATCAGGAAGGAGGGTAAAATCAGAGGGAAACAGTCATCAGGACGGAGGGTAAAATCATAGGGAAACAGTCATCAGGAGGATAAAATCAGAGGGAAACAGTCATCAGGAAGGAGGGTAAAATCAGAGGGAAACAGTCATCAGGACGGAGGGTAAAATCATAGGGAAACAGTCATCAGGAGGATAAAATCAGAGGGAAACAGTCATCAGGAAGGAGGGTAAAATCATAGGGAAACAGTCGTCAGGACGGAGGGTAAAATCTATGAGAAACAGTCATCAGGAAGGAGGGTAAAATCAGAGGGAAACAGTCATCAGGACGGAGGGTAAAAGCGAAGCTATAATAGTATAGTGATCATTATCATCACAGTTGGCCTGTAGAAGTAGTTACTATTACATCCCCTAGAGGGCGCTACAGATCTGCCAATTCCCTTAGGTTTGCTGGAATTTACAAAGAAATATGTTCCCTACATGTCAGTCGGGTTTGTGCAGTTTTCCACAACAAGAATCTGGTGCATTTTTCACCAGAAAAACTCTAGGATACAAATGTACAATGATAGAAGCAACAAAGTAACGTGTCAATTGCTGCAGCAGATTCCATGACAGTAATCAGTGCACGGAGCAGGACACGAGCCACGGGATGACTATGAAGGTGGGGAGCAGGACAGGAGCCACGTGATGACTACGAAGGTGCGGAGCAGGACACGAGCCACGTGATCACTATGAGGGTGCGGAGCAGGACACGAGCCACGTGATCACTATGAGGGTGCGTGCCACGTGATCACTATGAGGGTGCGGAGCAGGACAGGGGGCACGTGATCACTATGAGGGTTCGGTGCAGGACAGGAGCCACGGGATCACTATGAGGGTTCGGTGCAGGACAGGAGCCACGTGATGACTATGAGGGTGCGGAGCAGGACAGGAGCCACGTGATGACTACGAAGGTGCGGAGCAAGACAGGAGCCACGTGATCACTATGAGGGTGCGGAGCAGGACACGAGCCACGTGATCACTATGAGGGTGCGGAGCAGGACACGAGCCACGTGATCACTATGAGGGTTCGGTGCAGGACAGGAGCCACGTGATGACTACGAAGGTGAGGAGCAAGACAGGAGCCACATGATCACTATGAGGGTGCGGAGCAGGACAGGAGCCACGTGATGACTACGAAGGTGCAGAGCAGGACAGGAGCCACGTGATCACTATGAGGGTGCAGAGCAGGACAGGGGCCACGTGATCACTATGAGGGTGTGGAGGACAGGGGCCATGTGATCACTACGAGGGTGCAGCGCAGAACAGAAGCCACAAGATGACTATGAAGGTGCGGAGCAGGACAGGAGCCACGTGATCACTATGAGGGTGCGGAGCAGGACACGAGCCACGTGATCACTATGAGGGTGCGGAGCAGGACACGAGCCACGTGATCACTATGAGGGTGCGGAGCAGGACACGAGCCACGTGATCACTATGAGGGTGCGGAGCAGGACACGAGCCACGCGATCACTATGAGGGTGCGGAGCAGGACAGGGGGCACGTGATCACTATGAGGGTTCGGTGCAGGACAGGAGCCACGGGATCACTATGAGGGTTCGGTGCAGGACAGGAGCCACGTGATGACTATGAGGGTGCGGAGCAGGACAGGAGCCACGTGATGACTACGAAGGTGCGGAGCAAGACAGGAGCCACGTGATCACTATGAGGGTGCGGAGCAGGACAGGGGGCACGTGATCACTATGAGGGTTCGGTGCAGGACAGGAGCCACGTGATGACTACGAAGGTGAGGAGCAAGACAGGAGCCACATGATCACTATGAGGGTGCGGAGCAGGACAGGAGCCACGTGATGACTACGAAGGTGCAGAGCAGGACAGGAGCCACGTGATCACTATGAGGGTGCGGAGCAGGACAGGGGCCACGTGATCACTATGAGGGTGTGGAGGACAGGGGCCACGTGATCACTACGAGGGTGCAGCGCAGAACAGAAGCCACAAGATGACTATGAAGGTGCGGAGCAAGACAGGAGCCACGTGATGACGACGAGGGTGGGAGTAAAAAAAGCATAGCAGCTTCCCGTATTAATATGTTCGCACCCATTATGATCTGTTCCAGCTTTTGGCTTTGAGAAGTGCATGGAGTGTGGAGACTATGAGTGTGCTGCCTAACAGTGTGTGGACCACAACAGGAGCCACTTGTCGACCTGCCCTATGACCTTGCGCACTTGGAGGTCAGAGTCTGTAGGCGGCACTTGGAGGTCAGAGTCTGTAGGCGGCACACTGGGCTGCCTTGTAGATTGGGGCTCCAGAATACATGCCAGTGTGTATTGAGGCTTTGTACCACGTTGGCCAGTGGATAAATAGATGAAAGTTGAGAGTCCTCAGTTGTTGATACCTATTTTTGGCTAACTATAAAAGATGCTGACAATTCCAAGTTTTGGAGACTACTGAGGTCTCTCCGTGCCTGATATAGACACCTCAGTAGTCTCCAAAGCTTGGAATTGTCAGCATCATTTTTAGTTAGCCAAAAATAGGTATCAACAAGTGAGGACTCTTCCCTCCATAACTGTGTGGGTATCATCAGTGTTTCTTTCTCGGCACCCCAGGTGGCAGCGCTGTGCCCGGGGCAGATGGAGGGTGGCTGCTGTAATTACTGGAGGTGTTTGGTTGTGAAGGGTCTGGACGAGGCAGAGAAACAGATGTGTCTGGCTCTGCAGACTGCCGGGCGCACCAGTGAAAGGTGCATTGTCTGGGGTCACATAGGAGCTGCACTGGGGGTGTGAAAGGTTACGGAGCAGCCATCGCCTGATACAAGGTTCTGCCTCTGAAGCCAGACCCCGCACAGCCTGGGCAAAAACTCACAAAAATACACACAGAGGACTCCCTGAGTGTGGGGGCAACGCTCTGCCGAGGGCACAGTGATGGAAAGTGTTCCTGTGAGGTTGTGGTTATTATGATGTCCCTGCACATGGCGTATAATGTGACTAAACACACAAACACAGCGGCGCTGCCCGCGTCAGCACCAGAAAAACACTCATTTCATAAACAATATAGAAAAAAGAGCAAAAATAAGCCGGCGCGTACCGGTCCTCCGTGCCCTCCCCCACCCAGGACTAGAGGACAACACTCTCACCTCATGGACCTGTCACCTCACCCATTGACTACAGTGTTAAATATTGGTGATTGTCAGAGGTGATGTCTCTATGTTACATGGACAATGTCACCAGGAAGTCCTATCCCTAATTCTATACAGTTAGCGATATCTACAAAAACATAGGATATAGTGTAACCAACCTTACTCTACCATGGAGGTTCATGATAGGGTTACCCTGACTCTATCACCCTGACTCTATGGTAAGATCACCCTGACTCTATGGTAAGATCACCCTGACTCTGTGGTAAGATCACCCTGACTCTATGGTAAGATCACCCTGACTCATGATAATTTCCCCATAATTCCCTGGTAGGATCACCCTCACCTTATGGCAGGATCACCCTCACCTCATGGCAGGATCATCCTGACTCCATGATAAGTCGCCCCAAATTCCCTGGTAGGATCACCCTCACCTCATGGTAGGATCACCCTCACCTCATGGCAGGATCACCCTCACCTCATGGCAGGATCATCCTGACTCCATGATAAGTCGCCCCAAATTCCCTGGTAGGATCACCCTCACCTCATGGTAGGATCACCCTCACCTCATGGTAGGATCACCCTCTCCTCATGGCAGGATCATCCTGACTCCATGATAAGTTCCCCCAAATTCCCTGGCAGGATCACCCTGACCTCATGGCAGGATCACCCTTTACCCCATGGCAGGATCATCCTGGCTCCATGATACGTTCCCACTGATTGCCTGGTAGGATCACCCTCTACTCATGGTAGGATCACCCTCACCTCATGGTAGGATCACCCTGGCTCCATAGTAGGTTTTACTCGATGATAGGGTCACACTGACTCTTTGGACAGACATAGGGAATTTCTAAGGTCACAAATCCTCTAAAGTGAGTTCCTGGATCAAAATGAAACCAGATCTTTCACAATTAGCGATACCAAAGCTTCACCTTATTGTAGACAATGTACAAGAAGTTACAACTCACCACAGACAATAACTACAGTATGTCTGGATGTGTATCAAGCTCTGAAAATATCTGAAGATATAAAGCGTTCCTTGTTGTTCAAGAATGTAATGGTGGATCCATCACCTTGAGCATCCAAGAAGGGATTGCAAAATTTGGTGAATATGGTGTCCGTAGCTAATAGAGATCATCAGACCCTTGGGTTGTTCCCCTTCAAACAATCACTTGTCACTCAATAATCAGGTGATCGTCCTGTATCCCAGTTGATCAAGAGAAACCTGTAACAAGTGTTCAACTTCCCTGCAGCACCGCCACAGGAGAAAAGTGGAATTACATGATGTTTAATGGGAAGTCCAAGTCCAGGGTCCTCCTGAGAGACTCTTAAGGTCTCATACATTTTCAGAGTAATACGCCCCATCCCCCACCCAGTATGTATTTGTTATTTTCAGCATAAGCGTTAATATAACATGAATGTGGAGGTAATGTAAGCGTCTGTGTCCTCCGGGGTCCTGCCGGCAGACAGAAGTGCGCTTGTCCAGTCTTCAAAGTTCAGGTGACCGTGTTTCTGATCTACGTAAATATAATTAAAGTCGTTTTTGTGCCATTAATAAAGAGATATTTGTACAACATTTCCACAGCGGCACAAAGACCACCTTTATGTGGTAGCAGCTTCCACCGGAGTCCAATTTATACAAAAAAAATTGTATTTTTAGCCTTAGACTGTTTTTGGATGGAGCCTGTGGAAAAAGGAGCATACCCCTAGCCGTCCCCCATAGATGGCCGCTCCAAGGATTACTGCGCCCATATAATGTGCTGCTCAGTAGGCGACAGGGTCAGACGCCATGGACGGCAGGGATAGATCTCCGGGGAGTGGGGTTACTGTCAGGACATGTATATATGGGGTGCAGGACCAGGGAGGTGCTGGTCCATAGTCACACAGGTCACATGTGATACATCAGCTCTGTAACCACGATGTAACAACATGACACAGGACGACTGTCACTCCTGGCCTGAATGAAGGCATGCAGCGACTAACAGGGGCCCCATTCATGCCTGATGCCAGAGGGGCCGGCACGCATTAGCATTCTTAAAGGGACATGTCAGTATAGCCACTGCCTGATCCTGGATCTCTGCTGGCAGTGTCCTGGGATCTCTGGGCTCAGGTCTCCTGGATCTCTGCTGGCAGTGTTCTGGGATCTCTGGGCTCAGGTCTCCTGGATCTCTACTGGCAGTGTCCTGGATCTCTGGGCTCAGGTCTCCTGGATCTCTGCTGGCAGTGTCCTGGGATCTCTGAGCTCAGGTCTCCTGGATCTCTGCTGGCAGTGTCCTGGGATCTCTGGGCTCAGGTCTCCTGGATCTCTACTGGCAGTGTCCTGGATCTCTGGGCTCAGGTCTCCTGGATCTCTGCTGGCAGTGTCCTGGGATCTCTGAGCTCAGGTCTCCTGGATCTCTGCTGGCAGTGTCCTGGGATCTCTGGGCTCAGGTCTCCTGGATCTCTGCTGGCAGTGTCCTGGGATCTCTGGGCTCAGGTCTCCTGGATCTCTGCTGGCAGTGTCCTGGGATCTCTGGGCTCAGGTCTCCTGGATCTCCGCTGGCAGTGTCCTGGGATCTCTGGGCTCAGGTCTCCTGGATCTCCGCTGGCAGTGTCCTGGGATCTCTGGGCTCAGGTCTCCTGGATCTCTGCTGGCAGTGTCCTGGGATCTCTGGGCTCAGGTCTCCTGGATCTCTACTGGCAGTGTCCTGGATCTCTGGGCTCAGGTCTCCTGGATCTCTACTGGCAGTGTCCTGGGATCTCTGGGCTCAGGTCTCCTGGATCTCTGGGCTCAGGTCTCCTGGATCTCTGGGCTCAGGTCTCCTGGATCTCTACTGGCAGTGTCCTGGGATCTCTGGGTTCAGGTCTCCTGGATCTCTACTGGCAGTGTCCTGGGATCTCTGGGCTCAGGTCTCCTGGATCTCTGCTGGCAGTGTCCTGGGATCTCTGGGCTCAGGTCTCCTGGATCTCTGCTGGCAGTGTCCTGGGATCTCTGGGCTCAGGTCTCCTGGATCTCTGCTGGCAGTGTCCTGGGATCTCTGGACTCAGGTCTCCTGGATCTCCACTGGCAGTTTCCTGGGATCTCAGGTCTCCTGGATCTCCACTGGCAGTTTCCTGGGATCTCAGGTCTCCTGGATCTCCACTGGCAGTTTCCTGGGATCTCAGGTCTCTTGGATCTCTGGGCTCAGGTCTCCTGGATCTCCGCTGGCAGTTTCCTGGGACAACAGACGAGGGGTGACACCCATCGGCCACAGAGAGCACTGCAGCCGCACACAAATATTTACATATGGAAATAAGGGCAAGAAGATCTTAAAGGGCCGCAGCCTGAGGCCGGGAATGAATGGTCTCTGACAGTCCTGTATGTCTGTAATAAACCTGACTCCCAGCACATACAGACCCAGTATATAATTATATACTCTATAGACCTGATATACAGACCCAGTATATAATTATATACTCTATAGGCCTGATATACAGACCCAGTATATAATTATATACCCTATAGACCTGATATACAGACCCGATATATATTTATATACTCTATAGACCTGATATACAGACCCAGTATATAATTATATACTCTATAGACCTGGTATACAGACCCAGTATATCATTATATATTCTATAGACCTGATATACAGACCCAGTATATAATTATATACTCTATAGACCTGATATACAGACCCAGTATATAATTATATACTCTATAGACCTGGTATACAGACCCAGTATATAATTATATACTCTATAGACCTGATATACAGACCCAGTATATAATTATATACTCTATAGAATATATTTATAAATATATATCATTGTAAATCCTATAGGGATCCTGTCCTGATACCTGTCCCTGCTGTATAATATCAGTCACCCAATATCATCAACCCCACAAGATCAAGATCACTCCCAAGATTACGGTCCCCGGTCCTGAAAAGGTTAAAAGCGTGGGAAAACACTGGGTATCGTCTCCGGAACGAGTTTTAGAGGAACAAAAGGGGTTAATGCACTCCCAGAATAACAGCTATTAACCCCCTTCTGACGTCACCGCCCCTGCCATGACGTCACGAGCAGCGCGAGCCGATACAAGACTATATTAGACTGCCGGCTGCTGGGGCTGATACATTGTAAACAGCGGCTCCCGCACCGATACAATGTATCCAGCATGGCCCCGCCCCTTCACTCTGCCTTAAAGCGGCAACGCCGAACCGCCTGGCAGGCGCCCAGCGGGAGGGGGCGCTACTACTGCAACCACATCTGTACATAGCCAGGGGAGGGAGGGATGGATGGATGGATGGATATGAGATAGATAGATAAAAAATGCATCAGTGTAAGCACCACATACAGACAATATACTTCAGAAACAGATAACATACCTCAGAGTAGGGTATATAATCCAGAGAAAGGTAATATACTCCGGACACAGGTGATATAATCCAGAGACAGGTGATATACTCCAGAGACAGGTGATATACCCCACAGACAGGTGATATACCCCAGAGACAGGTAATATACCCCAGAGACAGGTAATATACCCCAGAGACAGGTGATATACCCCAGAGACAGGTGATATACCCCAGAGACAGGTGATATACCCCAGAGACAGGTGATATACCCCAGAGACAGGTAATATACCCCAGAGACAGGTAATATACCCCAGAGACAGGTGATATACCCCAGAGACAGGTGATATACCCAAGAGACAGGTAATATACCCCAGAGACAGGTGATATACTCCAAAGACAGGTGATATACCCCAGAGACAGGTGATATACCCCAGAGACAGGTGATATACCCCAGAGACAGGTGATATACCCCAGAGACAGGTGATATACTCCAGAGACAGGTAATATACCCCAGAGACAGGTGGTATACCCCAGAGACAGGTAATATACCCCAGAGACAGGTGATATACCCCAGAGACAGGTGATATACTCCAAAGACAGGTGATATATCCCAGAGACAGGTGATATACCCAAGAGACAGGTAATATACCCCAGAGACAGGTGATATACTCCAAAGACAGGTGATATACCCCAGAGACAGGTGATATACTCCAGAGACAGGTGATATACCCCAGGGACAGGTGATATACTCCAAAGACAGGTGATATACCCCAGAGACAGGTGATATACCCCAGAGACAGGTAATATACCCCAGAGACAGGTGATATACCCCAGAGACAGGTAATATACCCCAGAGACAGGTAATATACCCAAGAGACAGGTGATATACCCCAGAGACAGGTGATATACCCCAGAGACAGGTAATATACCCCAGAGACAGGTGATATACCCCAGAGACAGGTAATATACCCCAGAGACAGGTAATATACCCCAGAGACAGGTGGTATACTCCAGAGACAGGTGATATACCCCAGAGACAGGTGATATACCCAAGAGACAGGTGATATACCCGACAGACAGGTAATATACCCCAGAGACAGGTGATATACCCAAGAGACAGGTGATATACCCCAGAGACAGGTAATATACTCCAGAGACAGGTGATATACCCCAGAGACAGGTGATATACTCCAAAGACAGGTGATATACCCCAGAATACGGCTGATATACTCCAGTGACATGTATTATAAACCAGTGACATGTATTACACATGTATTGTACACAAGTGACATACATTACAATGCACTCACATGTATTAACCATTTATATGTATTACACATCGGCGCAGAATTATAAGACATGTGACATATATTATTCACCATTTCACATGACAGGTAAGATAACAGCCTTACATGGGCAGTCCCATGTAACAAAGTAAGAGGATAATGGGAGAAAGAGTCATCAAAAGGTGGGGTGCAGGTGCAGCTATAGGGAGACCAGAAGGTGGGGTGCAGCTATAGGGAGACCAGAAGGTGGTGTGCAGGTGCAGCTATAGGGAGACCAGAAGGTGGGGTGCAGGTGCAGCTATAGGGAGACCAGAAGGTGGGGTGCAGGTGCAGCTATAGGGAGACCAGAAAGTGGTGTGCAGGTGCAGCTATAGGGAGACCAGAAGGTGGGGTGCAGGTGCAGCTATAGGGAGACCAGAAGGTGGGGTGCAGGTGCAGCTATAGGGAGACCAGAAGGTGGTGTGCAGGTGCAGCTATAGGGAGACCAGAAGGTGGGGTGCAGGTGCAGCTATAGGGAGACCAGAAGGTGGGGTGCAGGTGCAGCTATAGGGAGACCAGAAGGTGGGGTGCAGGTGCAGCTATAGGGAGACCAGAAGGTGGGGTGCAGGTGCAGCTGTAGGGAGACCAGAAGGTGGTGTGCAGGTGCAGCTATAGGGAGACCAGAAGGTGGTGTGCAGGTGCAGCTATAGGGAGACCAGAAGGTGGTGTGCAGGTGCAGCTATAGGGAGACCAGAAGGTGGTGTGCAGGTGCAGATATAGGGAGACCAGAAGGTGGGGTGCAGGTGCAGCTGTAGGGAGACCAGAAGGTGGGGTGCAGGTGCAGCTATAGGGAGACCAGAAGGTGGTGTGCAGGTGCAGCTATAGGGAGACCAGAAGGTGGGGTGCAGGTGCAGCTGTAGGGAGACCAGAAGGTGGTGTGCAGGTGCAGCTATAGGGAGACCAGAAGGTGGGGTGCAGGTGCAGCTATAGGGAGACCAGAAGGTGGGGTGAAGATGCAGCTATAGGGAGACCAGAAGGTGGGGTGAAGATGCAGCTAAAGGGAGACCAGAAGGTGGGGTGCAGATAGAGTGGAGAAGTAGTAACACACATGTCCCTTCTGCCAACAGGGCACATTTCAGGGATACCTGGTCATCAGCAATGTCACATCTTTACAAAGGGAGATGTCAGCAAGCAGGGGACACCATCCTGAGGATCAGCAGGGGTTGAGCCAGAGATAACAACCTCTGACCTAGTGATGATTTCACAGGCTGATGACATCACTAGGGTCAGAGACAGGTGACATTACATCAACTGTCTCATAAACAGGTCACATAATGTGACAGGCACAAAGGACAAACACAGGTAAAATACTGTCAATAGATTATAGGACAAGTAATATCACTAATGTCACATACAGGGTATATAATATCACTAATGTCACATACAGGACATATAATATCACTAATGTCACATACAGGATATATAATATCACTAATGTCACATACAGGGTATATAATATCACTAATGTCACATACAGGACATATAATATCACTAATGTCACATACAGGATATATAATATCACTAGTGTCACATACAGGACATATAATATCACTAATGTCACATACAGGACATATAATATCACTAATGTCACATACAGGGTATATAATATCACTAATGTCACATACAGGATATATAATATCACTAATGTCACATACAGGGTATATAATATCACTAATGTCACATACAGGACATATAATATCACTAATGTCACATACAGGGTATATAATATCACTAATGTCACATACAGGACATATAATATCACTAATGTCACATACAGGACATATAATATCACTAATGTCACATACAGGACATATAATATCACTAATGTCACATACAGGACATATAATATCACTAATATCACATACAGGACATATAATAATACTAATGTCACATACAGGACATATATCATCACTAATGTCACATACAGGACATGTAATATCACTAGTGTCACATACAGGGCATATAATATCCCTAGTGTCACATACAGCACATATAATATCAATAGTGTCACATACAGGACATATAATATCACCAGTGTCACATACAGGACATATAATAATACTAATGTCACATACAGGACATATAATATCACTAATGTCACATACAGGACACATAATATCACTAGTGTCACATACAGGACATATAATATCACTAATGTCACATACAGGACATATAACATAACTAATGTCACATACAGGACATATAATATCACTAGTGTCACATACAGGATATATAATATCACTAATGTCACATACTGGACATATAATATCAATAGTGTCACATACAGGCCATATAATATCACTAATGTCACATACAGGACATATAATATCACTAGTGTCACATACAGGACATATAACATCACTAATGTCACATACAGGACATATAATATCACTAATGTTACATACAGGACATATAATATCACAAGTGTCACATACAGGACATATAATATCACTTATGTCACATACAGGATTTATAATATCACTAATGTCACATACAGGGAATATAATGTCACTAGTGTCACATACAGGACATATAATATCACTAGTGTCACATACAGGACATATAACATCACTAATGTCATATACAGGATATATAACATCACTAATGTCACATAAAGGACATATAACATCACTAATGTCATATACAGGATATATAACATCACTAATGTCACATACAGGACATATAACATCACTAATGTCACATACAGGACATATAATATCACTAGTGTCACATACAGGACATATAATATCACTAATGTCACATACAGGACATATAATATCACTAGTGTCACATACAGGACATATAATATCACTAGTGTCACATACAGAACATATATCATCACTAATGTCACATACAGGACATATAATATCACTAGTGTCACATACAGCACATATAATATTTCCAATGTCACATACAGGGCATATAATATCACTAGTGTCACATACAGGGCATATAATATCACTAATGTCACATACAGGATATATAATATCTCCAATGTCACATACAGGACATATAATATCACTAATGTCACATACAGGACATATAATATCACTAATGTCACATACAGGATATATAATATCACTAATGTCACATACAGGACATATAATAATACTAATGTCACATGCAGGACATATAATATCACAAGTGTCACATACAGGACATATAATATCACTAATGTCACATACAGGACATAGAATATCACTAATGTCACATAAAGGACATATAATATCACTAGTGTCACATACAGCACATATAATATCTCCATTGTCACATACAGGACATATAATATCACCAGTGTCACATACAGGACATATAATATCACAAGTGTCACATACAGGACATATAATATCACTAATGTCACATACAGGGTATATAATATCACTAATGTCACATACAGGACATATAATAATACTAGTGTCACATACAGGACATATAATATCACCAGTGTCACATACAGGACATATAATATCACTAATGTCACATACAGGACATATAATATCACTAATGTCACATACAGGACACATAATATCACTAATGTCACATACAGGACATATAATATCACTAATGTCACATACTGGACATATAATATCACTAATGTCACATACAGGGTATATAATATCACTAGTGTCACATACAGGACATATAATAATACTAGTGTCACATACAGGGCATATAATATCACCAGTGTCACATACAGGACATACAATATCACTAATGTCACATACAGGGCATATAATATCACTAGTGTCACATACAGGACATATAATATCAATAATGTCACATACAGGACATATAATATCACTAGTGTCACATACAGGACACATAATATCAATAATGTCACATACAGGATATAAAATATCAATAGTGTCACATACAGGACATATAATATCACTAATGTCACATACAGGACATATAATATCACTAATGTCACATACAGGGTATATAATATCACTAGTGTCACATACAGGACATATAATATCACTAATGTCACATACAGGACATATAATATCACTAGTGTCACATACAGGACATATAACATCACTAATGTCACATACTGGACATATAATATCACTAATGTCACATACAGGGTATATAATATCACTAGTGTCACATACAGGACATATAATAATACTAGTGTCACATACAGGGCATATAATATCACCAGTGTCACATACAGGACATACAATATCACTAATGTCACATACAGGGCATATAATATCACTAGTGTCACATACAGGACATATAATATCAATAATGTCACATACAGGACATATAATATCACTAGTGTCACATACAGGACACATAATATCAATAATGTCACATACAGGATATAAAATATCAATAGTGTCACATACAGGACATATAATATCACTAATGTCACATACAGGACATATAATATCACTAATGTCACATACAGGGTATATAATATCACTAGTGTCACATACAGGACATATAATATCACTAATGTCACATACAGGACATATAATATCACTAGTGTCACATACAGGACATATAACATCACTAATGTCACATACAGGACATATAATATCACTAATGTCACATACAGGACATATAATATCACTAGTGTCACATACAGGACATATAATATCACTAATGTTACATACAGGACATATAATATCACTAATGTCACATACAGGACATATATCATCACTAATGTCACATACAGGACATATAATATCACTAATGTTACATACAGGACATATAATATCACAAGTGTCACATACAGGACATATAATATCACTAATGTCACATACAGGACATATACTAATACTAGTGTCACATACAGGACATATAATATCACTAGTGTCACATACAGGACATATAATAATACTAATGTCACATACAGGGCATATAATATCACTAGTGTCACATACAGGACATATAATATCACTAATGTCACATACAGAACATATATCATCACTAATGTCACATACAGGACATATAATATCACTAATGTCACATACAGGACACATAATATCAATGATGTCACATAAAGGACATATAATATCACTAATGCTACATACAGGACATATAATATCACTAGTGTCACATACAGGACATATAATATCACTAGTGTCACATACAGGACATATAACATCACTAGTGTCACATACAGGACATATAATATCACTAATGTCACATACAGGATATATAATATCACTAATGTCACATACAGGACATATAATATCACTAATGTCACATACAGGACATATAATATCACTAGTGTCACATACAGGGCATATATCATCACTAATGTCACATAAAGGACATATAATATCACTAGTGTCACATACAGGACATATATCATCACTAATGTCACATACAGGACATATAATATCACTAGTGTCACATACAGGACATATAATATCACTAATGTGACATACAGGACATATAATATCACTAGTGTCACATACAGGACATATAATATCACTAATGTCACATACAGGACATATAATATCACTAATGTCACATACAGGATACATAACATCACTAATGTCACATACAGGACATATAATATTACTAATGTCACATACAGGGTATATAATATCACTAGTGTCACATACAGGACATATAATAATACTAGTGACACATACAGGACATATAATATCACATACAGGACATATAATATCACTAGTGTCACATACAGGACATATAATATCACATACAGGACATATAATATCACTAATGTCACATACAGGACATATAATATTACTAATGTCACATACAGGGTATATAATATCACTAATGTCACATACAGGACATATAATATCACTAGTGTCACATACAGGGTATATAATATCACTAATGTCACATACAGGACATATAATATCACTAATGTCACATACAGGACACATAATATCAATGATGTCACATACAGGACATATAATATCACTAGTGTCACATACAGGGTATATAATATCACTAATGTCACATACAGGGTATATAATATCACTAATGTCACATACAGGACATATAATATCACTAATGTCACATACAGGGTATATAATATCACTAATGTCACATACAGGACATATAATATCACTAATGTCACATACAGGACATATAATATCACCAGTGTCACATACAGGACATATATCATCACTAATGTCACATACAGGACATATAATATCACTAGTGTCACATACAGGACATATAATATCACATACAGGACATATAATATCACTAGTGTCACATACAGGACATATAATATCACATACAGGACATATAATATCACTAATGTCACATACAGGACATATAATATCACTAATGTCACATACAGGACATATAATATCACTAATATCACATACAGGGTATATAATATCACTAGTGCCACATACAGGACATATAATATCACATACAGGACATATAATATCACTAATGTCACATACAGGACATATAATATCACTAGTGTCACATAAAGGACATATAATATCACTAATGTCACATACAGGACATATAACATAACTAATGTCACATACAGGGTATATAATATCACTAGTGTCACATACAGGACATATAATATCACTAATGTCACATACAGGACATATAATATGACTAATGTCACATACAGGACATATAATATCACAAGTGTCACATACAGGACATATAATATCACCAGTGTCACATACAGGACATATAATATCACTAATGTCACATACAGGACATATAATATCACTAATGTCACATACAGGACATATAATATCACTAATGTCACATACAGGACATATAATATGACTAATGTCACATACAGGACATATAATATCACTAATGTCACATACAGGACATATAATATGACTAATGTCACATACAGGACATATAATATCACTAATGTCACATACAGGACATATAATATCACTAATGTCACATACAGGACATATAATATGACTAATGTCACATACAGGACATATAATATGACTAATGTCACATACAGGACATATAATATCACTAATGTCACATACAGGACATATAATATGACTAATGTCACATACAGGACATATAATATCACTAATGTCACATACAGGACATATAATATCACCAGTGTCACATACAGGACATATAATATCACTAATATACGAGAGGTGAGATACATTTCGGAAGTGTCACACATGTATAATACTGTCACTGGAGGTAGGATGAAGTCACCAGGGCAGTGCACAGGTAGGTAGGGCAGGTGACCCGAGTAAGGGGAACGTCACAGATCTATTACTTGACCAGCAAAGAATAGTCACTGACACAGAAACTGGACTGCAGAGGATAGTCACAGTATATGACCGGCAGAGGATAGTCACAGTATATGACCGGCAGAGGATAGTCACAGTATATGACCGGCAGAGGATAGTCACAGTATATGACCGGCAGAGGATAGTCACAGTATATGACCGGCAGAGGATAACCACAGTGTATGACCAGCAGAAGACAGTCTCAGACACGATACCTGAACGGCAGAGGATAGTGACAGTACATGGACACTAAAGGATAGTCATAGTGAATGACCGGCAGAGGACAGTCACAGTATATAACAAGTAGAGGACAGTCACAGTATATAACAAGTAGAGGACAGTCACAGACACGGTACCGGACCGGGAGAGGACAGTCACAGTACACGGACAGCAGAGTAAGAGACACGGTACCTGTAGGATCCAGTGGAAGGTTTCGCCCACCAGAGGGAATCCCATGGAGCCCCGGGGCATGGGCAGTTTGCAGGACTTGTCCCGGGTGATCGCCCAGCGCCACTGCCACAACTGCCGGGACACGAGGAGGAGCAGCGCCAGGGAGAGGAGGCACAGAGCCAGGGCGGCCAGGACCCACAGCACCATCATCTGCACAGCACCTGGAGACACAGACACATCACACTGCAGCCCCTGCTGCTCCAGCCTCTTATATACCGGAGGGGAGGCTGCGGGCTGGAGGCCAGGTGCTCCCTACTGGCTGCTGTACTGAGGGGAGGGGATGATCCCTCTACTACTACTACTACTACTGTACACTACTGCTACACCTAATACTACTCCTCCTGTCCTCACTGCTCCAGCCTCTTATATACCGGAGGGGAGGCTGCGGGCTGGAGGCCAGGTGCTCCCTACTGGCTGCTGTACTGAGGGGAGGGGATGATCCCTCTACTACTACTACTACTACTGTACACTACTGCTACACCTAATACTACTCCTCCTGTCCTCACTGCTCCAGCCTCTTATATACCAGAGGGGAGGCTGCGGGCTGGAGGCCAGGTGCTCCCTACTGGCTGCTGTACTGAGGGGAGGGGATGATCCCTCTACTACTACTACTACTGTACACTACTGCTACACCTAATACTACTCCTCCTGTCCTCACTGCTCCAGCCTCTTATATACCAGAGGGGAGGCTGCGGGCTGGAGGCCAGGTGCTCCCTACTGGCTGCTGTACTGAGGGGAGGGGATGATCCCTCTACTACTACTACTGTACACTACTGCTACACCTAATACTACTCCTCCTGTCCTCACTGCTCCAGCCTCTTATATACCGGAGGGGAGGCTGCGGGCTGGAGGCCAGGTGCTCCCTACTGGCTGCTGTACTGAGGGGAGGGGATGATCCCTCTACTACTACTACTACTACTGTACACTACTGCTACACCTAATACTACTCCTCCTGTCCTCACTGCTCCAGCCTCTTATATACCGGAGGGGAGGCTGCGGGCTGGAGGCCAGGTGCTCCCTACTGGCTGCTGTACTGAGGGGAGGGGATGATCCCTCTACTACTACTACTACTGTACACTACTGCTACACCTAATACTACTCCTCCTGTCCTCACTGCTCCAGCCTCTTATATACCGGAGGGGAGGCTGCGGGCTGGAGGCCAGGTGCTCCCTACTGGCTGCTGTACTGAGGGGAGGGGATGATCCCTCTACTACTACTACTACTACTGTACACTACTGCTACACCTAATACTACTCCTCCTGTCCTCACTGCTCCAGCCTCTTATATACCGGAGGGGAGGCTGCGGGCTGGAGGCCAGGTGCTCCCTACTGGCTGCTGTACTGAGGGGAGGGGATGATCCCTCTACTACTACTACTACTGTACACTACTGCTACACCTAATACTACTCCTCCTGTCCTCACTGCTCCAGCCTCTTATATACCGGAGGGGAGGCTGCGGGCTGGAGGCCAGGTGCTCCCTACTGGCTGCTGTACTGAGGGGAGGGGGATGATCCCTCTACTACTACTGTACACTACTGCTACACCTAATACTACTCCTCCTGTCCTCACTGCTCCAGCCTCTTATATACCGGAGGGGAGGCTGCGGGCTGGAGGCCAGGTGCTCCCTACTGGCTGCTGTACTGAGGGGAGGGGATGATCCCTCTACTACTACTACTACTACTGTACACTACTGCTACACCTAATACTACTCCTCCTGTCCTCACTGCTCCAGCCTCTTATATACCGGAGGGGAGGCTGCGGGCTGGAGGCCAGGTGCTCCCTACTGGCTGCTGTACTGAGGGGAGGGGATGATCCCTCTACTACTACTACTACTGTACACTACTGCTACACCTAATACTACTCCTCCTGTCCTCACTGCTCCAGCCTCTTATATACCGGAGGGGAGGCTGCGGGCTGGAGGCCAGGTGCTCCCTACTGGCTGCTGTACTGAGGGGAGGAGGATGATCCCTCTACTACTACTACTACTGTACACTACTGCTACACCTAATACTACTCCTCCTGTCCTCACTGCTCCAGCCTCTTATATACCGGAGGGGAGGCTGCGGGCTGGAGGCCAGGTGCTCCCTACTGGCTGCTGTACTGAGGGGAGGGGGATGATCCCTCTACTACTACTACTACTACTGTACACTACTGCTACACCTAATACTACTCCTCCTGTCCTCACTGCTCCAGCCTCTTATATACCGGAGGGGAGGCTGTGGGCTGGGGGCCAGGTGCTCCCTACTGGCTGCTGTACTGAGGGGAGGGGGATGATCCCTCTACTACTACTGTACACTACTGCTACACCTAATACTACTCCTCCTGTCCTCACTGCTCCAGCCTCTTATATACCGGAGGGGAGGCTGCGGGCTGGAGGCCAGGTGCTCCCTACTGGCTGCTGTACTGAGGGGAGGGGATGATCCCTCTACTACTACTACTACTACTACTGTACACTACTGCTACACCTAATACTACTCCTCCTGTCCTCACTGCTCCAGCCTCTTATATACCGGAGGGGAGGCTGCGGGCTGGAGGCCAGGTGCTCCCTACTGGCTGCTGTACTGAGGGGAGGGGATGATCCCTCTACTACTACTACTACTGTACACTACTGCTACACCTAATACTACTCCTCCTGTCCTCACTGCTCCAGCCTCTTATATACCGGAGGGGAGGCTGCGGGCTGGAGGCCAGGTGCTCCCTACTGGCTGCTGTACTGAGGGGAGGGGATGATCCCTCTACTACTACTACTACTACTGTACACTACTGCTACACCTAATACTACTCCTCCTGTCCTCACTGCTCCAGCCTCTTATATACCGGAGGGGAGGCTGCGGGCTGGAGGCCAGGTGCTCCCTACTGGCTGCTGTACTGAGGGGAGGGGATGATCCCTCTACTACTACTACTACTACTACTGTACACTACTGCTACACCTAATACTACTCCTCCTGTCCTCACTGCTCCAGCCTCTTATATACCGGAGGGGAGGCTGCGGGCTGGAGGCCAGGTGCTCCCTACTGGCTGCTGTACTGAGGGGAGGGGATGATCCCTCTACTACTACTACTACTGTACACTACTGCTACACCTAATACTACTCCTCCTGTCCTCACTGCTCCAGCCTCTTATATACCGGAGGGGAGGCTGCGGGCTGGAGGCCAGGTGCTCCCTACTGGCTGCTGTACTGAGGGGAGGGGATGATCCCTCTACTACTACTACTGTACACTACTGCTACACCTAATACTACTCCTCCTGTCCTCACTGCTCCAGCCTCTTATATACCGGAGGGGAGGCTGCGGGCTGGAGGCCAGGTGCTCCCTACTGGCTGCTGTACTGAGGGGAGGGGATGATCCCTCTACTACTACTACTACAACTGTACACTACTGCTACACCTAATACTACTCCTCCTGTCCTCACTGCTCCAGCCTCTTATATACCGGAGGGGAGGCTGCGGGCTGGAGGCCAGGTGCTCCCTACTGGCTGCTGTACTGAGGGGAGGGGATGATCCCTCTACTACTACTACTACTGTACACTACTGCTACACCTAATACTACTCCTCCTGTCCTCACTGCTCCAGCCTCTTATATACCGGAGGGGAGGCTGCGGGCTGGAGGCCAGGTGCTCCCTACTGGCTGCTGTACTGAGGGGAGGGGATGATCCCTCTACTACTACTACTACTACTGTACACTACTGCTACACCTAATACTACTCCTCCTGTCCTCACTGCTCCAGCCTCTTATATACCGGAGGGGAGGCTGCGGGCTGGAGGCCAGGTGCTCCCTACTGGCTGCTGTACTGAGGGGAGGGGATGATCCCTCTACTACTACTACTACTACTACTGTACACTACTGCTACACCTAATACTACTGCTACCTCTGCTTATTCTACTAATACTACTAATATCATATAAGTACTATCCCCAGGCATTGTTCTGCTACTGTTTTTGCCTTAAAATACTCATGTTACTACTACAGCTGCTAAACCTTATAGTAATAATTGCAGTACTAATATTTCTGCTACTTCATAAACTGCTGCTACAAATACCAGTACTGTAACATGATGTTATTACTATTAGTATTACTAGTGGTTTACATTTATGCCAGTAATGCTAACAGTATGGTTAAAACCACAAATTCTGCTAGTAAGGAAAAAGTATGGTATAATTCATGTTACTAGTGATGGTTTATACTTGCACCACTAATGCTACAAGTAATGGTTCAGTAACTACTAATACTGGTAATGTACCCTGCAACCATTACTACAAGTACTACTGTACCTACTAATACTAGTAATGTACCCTGCAACCATGACTTCAAGTACTACTGTAGCTACTAATACTGGTAATGTACCCTGCTACCAATACTACAAGTACTACTGTAACTGCTAATACTGGTGAGGTACCCTGTTACCGTTAGTAAAAGTACTACTGTGACTACTAATACTGGTAATGTACCCTGCTACCATTACTACAAGTACTACTGTACCTACTAATACTAGTAATGTACCCTGCAACCATGACTTCAAGTACTACTGTACCTACTAATACTGGTAATGTACCCTGCTACTATTACTAGAAGTACTACTGTAGCTACTAATACTGGTAATGTACCCTGCTACCAATACTACAAGTACTACTGTAACTGCTAATACTGGTGAGGTACCCTGTTACCGTTAGTAAAAGTACTACTGTGACTACTAATACTGGTAATGTACCCTGCTACCATTACTACAAGTACTACTGTAGCTACTAATACTGGTAATGTAGCCTGCTACCATGACTACAAGTACTACTGTGACTACTAATACTGGTAAAGTACCCTGCTGCCATTACTAGAAGGACTACTGTAACTACTAATACTGGTAATGTACCCTGCTACCATGACTACAAGTACTACTGTAACTGCTAATACCGGTAATGTACCCTGCTACCATTACTAGAAGTACTGCTGTAGCTACTAATACTGGTAAAGTGCCCGGCTACCATTACTACAAGTAGTACTGTAGCTACTAATCCTGTAAATGTGCCCTGCTACCATTTCTACAAGTACTACTGTAACTACTAATACCGGTAATGTACCCTGCTACCATTACTAAAAGTACTACTGTAACTACTAATACTGGTAATGTACCCTGCTACCATTACTAAAAGTACGACTGTGACTACTAATGCTAGTAATTTACCCTGCTACCATTACTAGCAGTACTACTGTAACTACTAATACTGGTAATGCACCCAGCTACTATTACTAGAAGTACTACTGCAGCTACTAATACTGGTAATGTACCCTGCTACTATGACTACAAGTACTACTGTAACTACTAATACTGGCAATATAATCTGCTACCATTACCACAAACAAATACTACTGTAGCTACTAATACTTGTAATGTGCCCTGCTACCATTACTACAAGTACTACTGTAACTACTAATACCGGTAATGTACCCTGCTACCATTACTAAAAGTACTACTGTAACTACTAATACAGGTAATGTGCCCTGCTACCATTACTAAAAGTACTACTGTGACTACTAATGCTAGTAATTTACCCTGCTACCATTACTAGCAGTACTACTGTAATTACTAATACTGGTAATGTACCCTGCTACCATTACTAGAAGTACTACTGTAGCTATTAATACTGGAAATACACCCAGCTACTATTACTAGAAGTACTACTGCAGCTACTAATACTGGTAATGTATCCTGCTACCATTACTACAAGTACTATTGTAACTACTAATACTGGTAATGTACCCTGCTACTTTGACTACAAGTACTACTGTAACTACTAATACTGGCAATATAATCTGCTACCATTACCACAAACAAATACTACTGTAGCTACTAATACTTGTAATGTGACCTGCTACCATTACTACAAGTACTACTGTAACTACTAATACTGGTAATGTACCCTGCTACCATGACTACAAGTACTACTGTAGCTACTAATACTGGTAATGCGCCCTGCTACCATTACTAGACATACTACTTTAACTACTAATACAGGTATTGTACCCTGCTACCATGACTACAAGTACTACTGTAACTGCTAATACTGGTAATGTACCCTGCTACCATTACTAGAAGTACTGCTGTAACTACTAATACTGGTAATGCACCTGCTACCATTACTACAAGTACTACTGTGACTACTAATACTGGTAAAGTACCCTGATACCATTACTACAAGTACTACTGTAACTACTAATACTGGTAATGTACCCTGCTACCATTACTACAAGTACTACTGTAGCTACTAATCCTGTAAATGTGCCCTGCTACCATTACTACAAGTACTACTGTAACTACTAATACAGGTAAAGTACCCTGCTACTATCACTAGAAGAACTACTGTGACTACTAATACTAGTAATGCAACCTGATACCATTACTAGAACTACTACTGTAACTACTTATACTGGTAATTTACCCTGCTACCATTACTACAAGTACTACTGTAGCTACTAATACTGGTAATGTACCCTACTACCATTACTAGAAGAACTACTGCAGCTACTAATACTGCTAATGTACCCTGCTACCATTACTACAAGTACTACTGTAACTTCTAATACTGATAATGTACTCTGTGACCATTACTAGAAGTACTACTGTAACTAATAACACTGGTAATGTACCCAGCTACCATTACTAGAAGTACTACTGTAACTACTAATACTGGCAATATAATCTGCTACCATTACTACAAACAAATACTACTGTAGCTACTAATACTTGTAATGTGACCTGCTACCATTACTACAAGTACTACTGTAACTACTAATACTGGTAATGTACGCCGCTACCATGACTACAAGTACTACTGTAACTACTAATACTGGTAATGTACGCCGCTACCATGACTACAAGTACTACTGTAGCTACTAATACTGGTAATGCGCCCTGCTACCATTACTAGACATACTACTTTAACTACTAATACAGGTATTGTACCCTGCTATCATGACTACAAGTACTACTGTGACTACTAATACTGGTAAAGTACCCTGCTGCCATTACTAGAAGTACTACTGTAACTACTAATACTGGTAATGTACCCTGATACCATTACTACAAGTTCTATTGTAACTACTAATACTGTTAATGTACCCTGCTACCATTACTACAAGTACTACTGTAGCTACTAATACAGGTAATGTGCCCTGCTACCATGACTACAAGTACTACTGTAGCTACTAATCCTGTAAATGTGCCCTGCTACCATTACTACAAGTACTACTGTAACTACTAATACTAGTAATGCAACCTGATACCATTACTAGAACTACTACTGTAACTACTTATACTGGTAATTTACCTTGCTACCATTACTACAAGTACTACTGTAGCTACTAATACTGGTAATGTACCCTGCTACCATGACTGCAAGTACTACTGTAACTACTAATACTGGTAATGTACCCTGCTACCATTACTAGAAGTACTACTGTAGCTACTAAAACTAGTGAGGTACCCTGTTACCGTTAGTAAAAGTACTACTGTGACTACTAATACTGGTAAAGTACCCTGCTGCCATTACTAGAAGTACTACTGTAACTACTAATACTGGTAATGTACCCTGATACCATTACTACAAGTTCTATTGTAACTACTAATACTGTTAATGTACCCTGCTACCATTGCTACAAGTACTACTGTAGCTACTAATACAGGTAATGTGCCCTGCTACCATGACTACAAGTACTACTGTAGCTACTAATCCTGTAAATGTGCCCTGCTACCATTACTACAAGTACTACTGTAACTACTAATACTAGTAATGCAACCTGATACCATTACTAGAACTACTACTGTAACTACTTATACTGGTAATTTACCTTGCTACCATTACTACAAGTACTACTGTAGCTACTAATACTGGTAATGTACCCTGCTACCATGACTGCAAGTACTACTGTAACTACTAATACTGGTAATGCACCCTGCGACCATTACTAGAAGTTCTACTGTAACTGCTAATACTGGTAATGTACCCTGCTACTATTACTACAAGTACAACTGTAACTACTAATACTGGTAATGTACCCTGCTGCCATTACTACAAGTACTACTGTAACTACTAATACTGGTAATGTACCCTGCTACCATTACTACAAGTACTACTGTAACTGCTAATACCGGTAATGTACCCTGCTACCATTACTACAAGTACTACTGTAACTACTAATACTGGTAATGTACCCTGCTGCCATTACTACAAGTACTACTGTAGCTACTAATACTGGTAATGTACCCTGCTACCATTACTACAAGTACTACTGTAACTGCTAATACCGGTAATGTACCCTGCTACCATTACTACAAGTACTACTGCAACTGCTAATACTGGTAATGTATACTGCTACCATTACTAGAAGTACTACTGTAGCTACTAATACTGGTAATGTACCCTGCTACCATTACTACAAGTACTACTGTAACTACTAATACTGGTGATGTACCCTGCTACCATTACTACAAGTACTACTGTAACTGCTAATACCGGTAATGTACCCTGGTACTATTACTAGAAGTGCTAATGTATTTACTAATACTGGTAATGTACCCTGCTACCAATACTACAAGTACTACTGTAACTACTAATACTGGTAATGCACCTGCTACCATGACTACAAGTACTACTGTAACTACTAATACTGGTAATGTATCCTGCTACCATGACTACAAGTACTACTGTAACTACTAATATTGTAATGTGACCTGCTACCATTACTACAAGTACTACTGTAACTACTAATACGGGTAATTTACCCTGCTACCATTACTAGACGTACTACTGTAACTACTAATATAGGTAATGTGCCCTGCTACCAATACTACAAGTACTAGTGTAACTACTAAAACTGGTAATGTACCCTGCTACCATTACTAGAAGTACTATTGTAACTACTAATACTAGCAATGTACCCTGCTACTATTACTACAAGTACTACTGTAGCTACTAACACTGGCAATGTACCCTGCTACCATGACTACAAGTACTACTGTAACTGCTAATACCGGTAATGTACCCTGCTACCATTACTAGAAATACTACTGTAGTTACTAATACTGGCAATGAACCCTGCTACTATTACTACAAGTACTACTGTAGCTACTAATACTGATAATGTACTCTGTGACCATTACTAGAAGTACTACTGTAACTAATAACACTGGCAATGTACTCTGCTACCATTACTAGAAGTACTACTGTAGCTACTCATACCGCTAATGCGCTCTGCTACCATGACTACAAGTACTCCTGTAACTGCTAATACCGGTAATGTACCCTGCTACCATTACTAGAAGTACTACTGCAGCTACTAATACTGGTAATGTACCCTGCTACCATTACTAGAAGTACTACTGTGACTACTAATACTGGTAATGTACCCTGCTACCATTACTAGAAGTACTACTGTGACTACTAATACTGGTAATGTATACTGCTACTATTACTAGAAGTACTACTGTAACTACTAATACTGGTAATGCGCTCTGCTACCATTACTACAAGTACTACTGTAGCTACTAATACTGGTAATGTACCCTGCTACCATTACTACAAGTACAACTGTAACTACTAATACTGGTAATGTACCCTACTACCATTACTAGAAGTACAACTGTAACTACTAATACTGGTAATGTACCCTGCTACCATTACTACAAGTACAACTGTAACTACTAATACTGGTAATGTACCCTGCTACCATTACTACAAGTACAACTGTAACTACTAATACTGGTAATGTACCCTGCTACCATTACTACAAGTACTACTGTAACTACTAATACTAGTAATCTACCCTGCTACCATTACTGGAAGTACTACTGTAGCCTTTATGAGAAAGTGAGAGGTGTTGTGTGGGAAAACCGCTATATGTCTTACAGGCAGATGAAATACATGTGGTAAAAGCCTTGGGTTTGTCTGCAGTAACTCTTGGGTTACTGCAGACATATAGTAAGCAGGAATAGTCTGTTTTGTCTGTGTTGGCCTAGCTAACACAGACACATTGGTAATGTCCGTACTGGGCCTGCTTATTATGGGGTAGGGGTAGGCTGGTAGTGGGACTCCTACTCCACCCGGGCTTCGGTCCTGGGCTTTTGTATAGCCCACAGGTGCGGGTCACAGGTCTCGTTAGGGTCTGATTTAGTCTGCAGGCCAGAAGCAGTAGGAGAGGCCCTACCTGGAGAGCTGAAGGCGAGATTGCATTCTCACAGCAAAGGTAACTGAGGGTCTCCTGTCCTGCTGCTGGCCAAGAGCGTGTGCCAGGCAGCCTGGTACCCGGATAGCTAGGGTCCGCCAAATGTGTTAGACAGCGCCTAGCCGGGCAGGAATTACTTTTATAATGTTTTTGCATGTGCCTAAGCCAAGGCTGAATTTGTGTTCTGTTTTGCAAGTGTGAATAAACACTTAAGTTGGACTTTAAACCTGCGTTTGTCACTGCTTCCTGCACTGCTACCTGTCAACTACCAGAGCAATTCCCCACACCACTAACACTGGTAATGTACCCTGCTACCATGACTGCAAGTACTACTGTAACTACTAATACTGGTAATGTACCCTGCTACCATGACTGCAAGTACTACTGTAACTACTAATACTGGTAATGTACCCTGCTACCATTACTACAAGTACTACTGTAACTACTAATACTGGTAATGTACCCTGCTACCATTACTACAAGTACTACTGTAACTACTAATACTGGTAATGTACCCTGCTACCATTACTACAAGTACTACTGTAACTACTAATACTGGTAATGTACCCTGCTACCATTACTACAAGTACAACTGTAACTACTAATACTGGTAATGTACCCTGCTACCATTACTACAAGTACAACTGTAACTACTAATACTGGTAATGTACCCTGCTACCATTACTACAAGTACAACTGTAACTACTAATACTGGTAATGTACCCTGCTACCATTACTACAAGTACAACTGTAACTACTAATACTGGTAATGTACCCTGCTACCATTACTACAAGTACAACTGTAACTACTAATACTGGTAATGTACCCTGCTACCATTACTACAAGTACAACTGTAACTACTAATACTGGTAATGTACCCTGCTACCATTACTACAAGTACAACTGTAACTACTAATACTGGTAATGTACCCTGCTACCATTACTACAAGTACAACTGTAACTACTAATACTGGTAATGTACCCTGCTACCATTACTACAAGTACAACTGTAACTACTAATACTGGTAATGTACCCTGCTACCATTACTACAAGTACAACTGTAACTACTAATACTGGTAATGTACCCTGCTACCATTACTACAAGTACAACTGTAACTACTAATACTGGTAATGTACCCTGCTACCATTACTACAAGTACAACTGTAACTACTAATACTGGTAATGTACCCTGCTACCATTACTACAAGTACAACTGTAACTACTAATACTGGTAATGTACCCTGCTACCATTACTACAAGTACAACTGTAACTACTAATACTGGTAATGTACCCTGCTACCATTACTACAAGTACAACTGTAACTACTAATACTGGTAATGTACCCTGCTACCATTACTACAAGTACAACTGTAACTACTAATACTGGTAATGTACCCTGCTACCATTACTACAAGTACAACTGTAACTACTAATACTGGTAATGTACCCTGCTACCATTACTACAAGTACAACTGTAACTACTAATACTGGTAATGTACCCTGCTACCATTACTACAAGTACAACTGTAACTACTAATACTGGTAATGTACCCTGCTACCATTACTACAAGTACAACTGTAACTACTAATACTGGTAATGTACCCTGCTACCATTACTACAAGTACAACTGTAACTACTAATACTGGTAATGTACCCTGCTACCATTACTACAAGTACAACTGTAACTACTAATACTGGTAATGTACCCTGCTACCATTACTACAAGTACAACTGTAACTACTAATACTGGTAATGTACCCTGCTACCATTACTACAAGTACAACTGTAACTACTAATACTGGTAATGTACCCTGCTACCATTACTACAAGTACAACTGTAACTACTAATACTGGTAATGTACCCTGCTACCATTACTACAAGTACAACTGTAACTACTAATACTGGTAATGTACCCTGCTACCATTACTACAAGTACAACTGTAACTACTAATACTGGTAATGTACCCTGCTACCATTACTACAAGTACAACTGTAACTACTAATACTGGTAATGTACCCTGCTACCATTACTACAAGTACAACTGTAACTACTAATACTGGTAATGTACCCTGCTACCATTACTACAAGTACAACTGTAACTACTAATACTGGTAATGTACCCTGCTACCATTACTACAAGTACAACTGTAACTACTAATACTGGTAATGTACCCTGCTACCATTACTACAAGTACAACTGTAACTACTAATACTGGTAATGTACCCTGCTACCATTACTACAAGTACAACTGTAACTACTAATACTGGTAATGTACCCTGCTACCATTACTACAAGTACAACTGTAACTACTAATACTGGTAATGTACCCTGCTACCATTACTACAAGTACAACTGTAACTACTAATACTGGTAATGTACCCTGCTACCATTACTACAAGTACAACTGTAACTACTAATACTGGTAATGTACCCTGCTACCATTACTACAAGTACAACTGTAACTACTAATACTGGTAATGTACCCTGCTACCATTACTACAAGTACAACTGTAACTACTAATACTGGTAATGTACCCTGCTACCATTACTACAAGTACAACTGTAACTACTAATACTGGTAATGTACCCTGCTACCATTACTACAAGTACAACTGTAACTACTAATACTGGTAATGTACCCTGCTACCATTACTACAAGTACAACTGTAACTACTAATACTGGTAATGTACCCTGCTACCATTACTACAAGTACAACTGTAACTACTAATACTGGTAATGTACCCTGCTACCATTACTACAAGTACAACTGTAACTACTAATACTGGTAATGTACCCTGCTACCATTACTACAAGTACAACTGTAACTACTAATACTGGTAATGTACCCTGCTACCATTACTACAAGTACAACTGTAACTACTAATACTGGTAATGTACCCTGCTACCATTACTACAAGTACAACTGTAACTACTAATACTGGTAATGTACCCTGCTACCATTACTACAAGTACAACTGTAACTACTAATACTGGTAATGTACCCTGCTACCATTACTACAAGTACAACTGTAACTACTAATACTGGTAATGTACCCTGCTACCATTACTACAAGTACAACTGTAACTACTAATACTGGTAATGTACCCTGCTACCATTACTACAAGTACAACTGTAACTACTAATACTGGTAATGTACCCTGCTACCATTACTACAAGTACAACTGTAACTACTAATACTGGTAATGTACCCTGCTACCATTACTACAAGTACTACTGTAGTAACCAATACTGGTAAAGTGCCCTGCTACCATTACTACTAATACTAGCATTGTGTCCTGCTGCCATAACTGGTAGTACAATTATCACCTCTTTGATATATGTACAGCCGGTATAACCTGGGGATCTCCTGTATATAATGATATATGTACAGCCGGTATAACCTGGGGATCTCCTGTATATAATGATATATGTACAGCCGGTATAACCTGGGGATCTCCTGTATATAACGATATATGTACAGCCGGTATAACCTGGGGATCTCCTGTATATAACGATATATGTACAGCCGGTATAACCTGGGGATCTCCTGTATATAACGATATATGTACAGCCGGTATAACCTGGGGATCTCCTGTATATAACGATATATGTACAGCCGGTATAACCTGGGGATCTCCTGTATATAACGATATATGTACAGCCGGTATAACCTGGGGATCCCTCCTAGTCTCTGGATGATACCCCCCAGGCCCCTGTGCTGCTGATACTTCCCTGATACTTGGTGTGGAGCTGTGACATGAGATGTGATGCTTGGCTCCCCGCTATCAGTACCACGGCCAGCGGCCACTCTCCAGCCCCAGTATCTCTAGTAACTGGGAGGAAGCAGCTGTCAGGATCATGTTACTGGACAGTGGTGATAGTCAAAGGGGAGGGGCTGTGACACCTGACAGGTTACACCATAGACAGAGCAGAACTGCAGCAGCTCCTCACAAGTGTGTAACTATTACTAGGAATCTCTTCTCCATACAAGGAGCCTGCGATTGCCTGCAGGTGTCAGCCAGGATGCTACACACACACAGTCTTGTACCAATCTACCTACAGGAGGTGATATGTATGTGTAATGTGTACAGTACAGCCAGTCACAGGAGACGCCCCCTACAGGAGGTGATATGTATGTGTAGTGTGTATAGTGCAGCCAGTCACAGGAGACGCCCCCTACAGGAGGTGATATGTATGTGTAGTGTGTATAGTACAGCCAGTCACAGGAGACGCCCCCTACAGGTGGTGATATGTATGTGTAGTGTGTATAGTACAGCCAGTCACAGGAGACGCCCCCTACAGGTGGTGATATGTATGTGTAGTGTGTATAGTACAGCCAGTCACAGGAGACGCCCCCTACAGGTGGTGATATGTATGTGTAGTGTGTATAGTACAGCCAGTCACGGGAGACGCCCCCTACAGGAGGTGATATGTATGTGTAGTGTGTATAGTACAGCCAGTCACAGGAGGCGCCCCCTACAGGTGGTGATATGTATGTGTAGTGTGTATAGTACAGCCAGTCACAGGAGACGCCCCCTACAGGTGGTGATATGTATGTGTAGTGTGTATAGTACAGCCAGTCACAGAAGAGGCCCCCTACAGGAGGTGATATGTATGTGTAGTGTGTATAGTACAGCCAGTCACAGGAGACGCCCCCTACAGGAGGTGATATGTATGTGTAGTGTGTATAGTGCAGCCAGTCACAGGAGGCACCCCCTACAGGAGGTGATATGTATGTGTAGTGTGTATAGTGCAGCCAGTCACAGGAGGCGCCCCCTACAGGAGGTGATATGTATGTGTAGTGTGTATAGTGCAGCCAGTCACAGGAGGCGCCCCCTACAGGAGGTGATATGTATGTGTAGTGTGTATAGTGCAGCCAGTCACAGGAGGCGCCCCCTACAGGAGGTGATATGTATGTGTAGTGTGTATAGTGCAGCCAGTCACAGGAGGCGCCCCCTACAGGTGGTGATATGCATGTGTAGTGTGTATAGTACAGCCAGTCACAGGAGGCGCCCCCTACAGGAGGTGATATGTATGTGTAGTGTGTATAGTACAGCCAGTCACAGGAGGCGCCCCCTACAGGAGGTGATATGTATGTGTAGTGTGTGTAGTGCAGCCAGTCACGGGAGACGCCCCCTACAGGTGGTGATATGTATGTGTAGTGTGTGTAGTGCAGCCAGTCACAGGAGGCGCCCCCTACAGGAGGTGATATGTATGTGTAGTGTGTGTAGTGCAGCCAGTCACGGGAGACGCCCCCTACAGGTGGTGATATGTATGTGTAGTGTGTGTAGTACAGCCAGTCACAGGAGGCGCCCCCTACAGGTGGTGATATGTATGTGTAGTGTGTATAGTACAGCCAGTCACAGGAGACGCCCCCTACAGGTGGTGATATGTATGTGTAGTGTGTATAGTGCAGCCAGTCACGGGAGGCGCCCCCTACAGGAGGTGATATGTATGTGTAGTGTGTATAGTACAGCCAGTCACGGGAGGCGCCCCCTACAGGTGGTGATATGTATGTGTAGTGTGTATAGTGCAGCCAGTCACAGGAGGCGCCCCCTACAGGAGGTGATATGTATGTGTAGTGTGTACAGTACAGCCAGTCACAGGAGACGCCCCCTACAGGAGGTGATATGTATGTGTAGTGTGTATAGTACAGCCAGTCACAGGAGACGCCCCCTACAGCAGGTGATATGTATGTGTAGTGTGTATAGTGCAGCCAGTCACAGGAGACGCCCCCTACAGGAGGTGATATGTATGTGTAGTGTGTATAGTGCAGCCAGTCACAGGAGGCGCCCCCTACAGGAGGTGATATGTATGTGTAGTGTGTATAGTGCAGCCAGTCACAGGAGACGCCCCCTACAGGTGGTGATATGTATGTGTAGTGTGTATAGTACAGCCAGTCACAGGAGGCGCCCCCTACAGGTGGTGATATGTATGTGTAGTGTGTATAGTACAGCCAGTCACAGGAGGCGCCCCCTACAGGTGGTGATATGTATGTGTAGTGTGTATAGTACAGCCAGTCACAGGAGGCGCCCCCTACAGGTGGTAAAATGTATGTGTAGTGTGTATAGTGCAGCCAGTCACAGGAGGCGCCCCCTACAGGAGGTGATATGTATGTGTAGTGTGTATAGTGCGGTCTCTTCTCTATCGCTTCCTTTGTGCGCCTGTGACGTAGAACGTTATTTTGAGACCTCAGGTGGGTTTGTCGGATTGTGTATGTATGGATTAACCCCGTGCGCGCTGGCCAGTGTGTCACAGAGAGACGATTCACTGCTGCGTATTTGCTTTTACGTATCAGGAAACAACAGTTCATTGATTCGCCTTCGGCCTCTCCAGGTGTTTCTTTGGGACGTAGCGGAGGAATCTCTTGTGTCTGTCACATTGTCGCCTGTGTGGGGGCTCTCGGTATGGTGAGTAGATGATGGGTGAACGGGATCTCATTTCCCTCCCAAAAACCACTTCTATGTAAGACATGGGGTGAGACTGGAGCTCTGTGTCCCCTGCCCCCACCCCTCCTGCGCCTCCTCCTCCCCGTCCTCCTATGCTGCAGGGATGGAGCCTGGTCCCAGCCGCTGGAAGTAATATCTCCATTTATTCTCACGCATTGCCTTGTATCGCCACCTAGTGGTTACACCTGGGAGTGCACATCCCACCAGTCTGCACCCACCAGTCTGCACCCACCAGTCTGCACCCACCAGTCTGCACCCACAGCTCTGCACCCACAGCTCTGCACCCACAGCTCTGCACCCACAGCTCTGCACCCAACGCCCTATACCCACCGCTCTGCACCCAACGCTCTGCACCCACCACCCTGCACCCACTGCTCTGCACCCACCGTCCTGCACCCTTAAAGGTAATGCCGTAAGGTCTTTTAAATCATCACAAATAAGGACCAGAAAAACCCAAACCGACACCATGAGAACTCCAAAAAATAGTTCTGAAATATTCTACTGAGGAGAGAGAAATCTCTGGGAAATATTTGGGCCCCGATCAGTGTGATCCCCTGGTCACCAGAGCCGCCTCCTGCTGCAGCTTCACAGGCTGTTACACTTCCCCCTTTACAGCACCTATGGGGGCGGAGTTCTGAGGGAGCAGACATGGAGATAGTGTAACAGCCTGTGAAGCTACAGCACAGAAGGGCTCTGGTACCTCCCTTTAGAGCCCTTCTGTCTCTGTAGCATAATTCTCAATGTTGAGGGAGAGAAAGGAGACCATGGGTGACACATGAGAAGATGCCGCAGTCCCGGTCCTGGATCTATCACAATGGATTTTGAAGATTTCCTTTAAGAGATCGGATATGCATTAAAGGGATATTAGCATCTATTAAACACAAGACTCGCCCCATCCAGCAGCCACCTAGTGGCAGGACACCTGTACTGCAGTCATGCCCCGCACAGGGCACAGCAGTGTTACCCATGCTCCAGGCGCCTGTACAGGGAATGAGCCCCCCATATTATACTCCCACACATTCCTTCTGGTTTTGGGGAATTTCCTAAAATTAGTGTCCTCCCCCTCCCTCCTTTATACAGAAGTGCAGACAATGTGACTAGCGGGAAGCGCGGGGCAGACGTCACCTCACAATAGTCACTACCTGCCAATCACCAGAAGAGGAGAAGCTGCTGCAGCGCTCGGGGTCTCCATTACCGCCGTGTAATTATTTTCTGCTTGTTTTAACAAGTTGTCACCGACCAATTGACAGGGAGAAGTCAGGGGTCAAAGGCCAAAGCATCAGCCGTTCCGCACAATGTAACATCAGGATGGAATATGAGGACCTGCACCTCAATCATAGACCAGATGACACTATGTACAATCCGCTCAGCTCCTCCTGCTCTATAACATGCTGCCTGCAGATAGGACACTATGTACAATCCGCTCATCTCCTCCTGCTCTATAACATGCTGCCTGCAGATAGGACACTATGTACAATCTGCTCATCTCCTCCTGCTCTATAACATGCTGCCTGCAGATAGGACACTATGTACAATCCGCTCATCTCCTCCTGCTCTATAACATGCTGCCTGCAGATAGGACACTATGTACAATCCGCTCAGCTCCTCCTGCTCTATAACATGCTGCCTGCAGATAGGACACTATGTACAATCCGCTCAGCTCCTCCTGCTCTATAACATGCTGCCTGCAGATAGGACACTATGTACAATCTGCTCATCTCCTCCTGCTCTATAACATGCTGCCTGCAGATAGGACACTATGTACAATCTGCTCAGCTCCTCCTGCTCTATAACATGCTGCCTGCAGATAGGACACTATGTACAATCCGCTCAGCTCCTCCTGCTCTATAACATGCTGCCTGCAGATAGGATACTATGTACAATCCGCTCATCTCCTCCTGCTCTATAACATGCTGCCTGCAGATAGGACACTATGTACAATCTGCTCATCTCCTCCTGCTCTATAACATGCTGCCTGCAGATAGGACACTATGTACAATCTGCTCAGCTCCTCCTGCTCTATAACATGTTTCCTGCAGATAGGACACTATGTACAATCTGCTCAGCTCCTTGTGCTCTATAACATGCTGCCTGCAGATAGGACACTATGTACAATCTGCTCAGCTCCTCCTGCTCTATAACATGCTGCCTGCAGATAGGACACTATGTACAATCTGCTCCACTCCTCCTGCTCTATAACATGCTGCCTGCAGATAGGACACTATGTACAATCTGCTCAGCTCCTCCTGCTCTATAACATGCTGCCTGCAGATAGGACACTATGTACAATCTGCTCAGCTCTTCTGTTCTATAACATGCTGCCTGCAGATAGGACACTATATACAATCTGCTCAGCTCCTCCTGCTCTATAACATGCTGCCTGCAGATAGGACACTATGTACAATCTGCTCAGCTCTTCTGTTCTATAACATGCTGCCTGCAGATAGGACACTATATACAATCTGCTCAGCTCCTCCTGCTCTATAACATGCTGCCTGCAGATAGGACACTATGTACAATCTGCTCAGCTCCTCCTGCTCTATAACATGCTGCCTGCAGATAGGACACTATGTACAATCCGCTCAGCTCCTCCTGCTCTATAACATGCTGCCTGCAGATAGGACACTGTGTACAATTTGCTCAGCTCCTCCTGCTCTATAACATGCTGCCTGCAGATAGGACACTATGTACAATATGCTCAGCTCCTCCTGCTCTATAACATGCTGCCTGCAGATAAGACACTATGTACAATCTGCTCAGCTCCTCCTGCTCTATAACATGCTGCCTGCAGATAGGACACTATATACAATCTGCTCAGCTCCTCCTGCTCTATAACATGCTGTCTGCAGATAGGACACTATGTACAATCTGCTCAGCTCCTCCTGCTCTATAACATGCTGCTTGCAGATAGGACACTATGTACAATATGCTCCACTCCTCCTGCTCTATAACATGCTGCCTGCAGATAGGACACTATGTACAATCTGCTCAGCTCCTCCTGCTCTATAACATGCTGCCTGCAGATAGGACACTATGTACAATCTGTTCAGCTCTTCTGTTCTATAACATGCTGCCTGCAGATAGGACACTATATACAATCTGCTCAGCTCCTCCTGCTCTATAACATGCTGCCTGCAGATAGGACACTATGTACAATCTGCTCAGCTCCTCCTGCTCTATAACATGTTTCCTGCAGATAGGACACTATGTACAATCTGCTCAGCTCCTCCTGCTCTATAACATGCTGCCTGCAGATAGGACACTATGTACAATCTGCTCAGCTCCTCCTGCTCTATAACATGCTGCTTGCAATACTACTGGATTATCTGCAACACTACCGAATTATCTTCATCACTACTGGATTATCTAGCGCAGATTGAAGGCATTACATCAGTTTTCATATAACTGCGCCATAGATTTAAGTTTCTCAACATTGTCAAGATCCCTGCTTGCTGTCAGTGAATAAGAAGTAGAACTATTTCTATGAAAAGCTGGTGCTTTGCTACAAGTGCATCTAGTGTAGTCACATTTTACTGCACTGATACACTGTAACAAACTTTCTAGACAGGAGAGTGCAGCTGTTACGATCTCACAGAGGATTGTCCTTGCTGGATACAATTGTAACAGACCCTCTGCTGTGAGAAGTCACGACTAATGTTACATCCACCTGCTGCAGGTCTAGGGCTCAGGTTGGTCATGTCTGTGTGTTTGGTGGGTAAAGGGGGTTACAGGTAATGTCTTCTATCCACTGATACGTACAGATGTAGCAGAGCTGAGTGTGACAGACGCAGCACAAGACATGGCAGCACCGGGAGGTTTTACATAGGACTGCAGATTCACTTCATACAGAGAAATCCACAAGTACATAACTGGCTCTGCTATATCAGCTATGCCTAATAACCTACTCAGCTCTGCTACATTAGCTATGTAATAACCTACTCAGCACTGCTACATCAGCTATGCCTAATAACCTACTCAGCTCTGCTACATCAGCTATGCCTAATAACCTACTCAGCTCTGCTACATTAGCTATGTAATAACCTACTCAGCTCTGCTACATTAGCTATGTAATAACCTACTCAGCTCTGTTACATCAGCTATGCCTAATAACCTACTCAGCTCTGCTACATCAGCTATGCCTAATAACCTACTCAGCACTGCTACATCAGCTATACCTAATAACGTACTCAGCTCTGCTACATCAGCTATGTCTAAATAACCTACTCAGCTCTGCTACATCAGCTATGCCTAATAACCTACTCAGCTCTGCTACATCAGCTATACCTAATAACCTACTCAGCTCTGCTACATCAGCTATGCCTAATAACCTACTCAGCATTGCTACATCAGCTATGTAATAACCTACTCAGCTCTGCTACATCAGCTATGCCTAATAACCTACTCAGCTCTGCTACATCAGCTATGCCTAATAACCTACTCAGCTCTGCTACATCAGCTATGCCTAATAACCTACTCAGCTCTGCTACATCAGCTATGCCTAATAACCTACTCAGCTCTGCTACATCAGCTATGTAATAACCTACTCAGCTCTGCTACATCAGCTATGTCTAATAACCTACTCAGCCCTGCTACTCGGCCACTGATTACATCCGATACCTTGTAGCCAGCGCATCATACGTTCGGCCATGAGAGGGTTAATCTCCGTGATTTCAGGAATCCCGGATCTGAGAGACTCAGGAAATTCATCTGCAATTATTTTTTTTCCTTTTCTCACAAAATTATCAACCAAAAATTTTCAAAAACGATCTCACAGTCAGAATGCGGGAGCGGAGCCATCACCTCCGGGCGATACAGATGTAGCAGAGCCGACACCACCGGACACTGCAGCCGCTGCACAACCCTCACTGTCTGACACTTTTCTACAATGCAGGATTTTTGTGACCCAGAAACGTCACAAAAAGCAAAACTGCCCCGACATCATCCGCTCAGAGGGCAAAGTGCACTGAGTACACGGCACAGCAGCGAGTACACGGCACGGCAGCGAGTACACGGCACGGCAGCGAGTACACGGCACGGCAAAAAGTACACGGCACAGAGTACAAGGCACGGCACCGAGTACATGGCACAGCACTGAGTACACGGCACAGAGGACACAGCACTGAGTACATGGCACAGCACTGAGTACACGGCACAGAGGACACAGCACCGAGTACACGGCGCGGCAACGAGTACACGGCGCGGCAACGAGTACACGGCGCGGCAACGAGTACACGGCGCGGCAACGAGTACACGGCACAGCACTGACTACATGGCACAGCACTGACTACATGGCACAGCACCGACTACATGGCACAGCACCGACTACATGGCACAGCACCAAGTACACATCACAGCACCGAGTACACGGCACAGAGTACACAGCACAGCACCAAGTACACAGCATTGAGTACATGGCACAGCACCAAGTACACGGCACAGCACTGAGTATAAGGCACAGCACCGAGTACACGGCATCGAGTACCTGGCACAGCACCGAGTACACGGCACAGAGTACACAGCACAGCACCAAGTACACAGCATTGAGTACATGGCACAGCACCAAGTACACGGCACAGAACTGAGTATAAGGCACAGCACCGAGTACACGGCATCGAGTACACGGCACAGCACCGAGTACATGCCCCCTCTCACCTGCACAATACTCATAGTAATTCGTATAATAATATCAACATTAATGCAGAAACATCACAGAAAAACTAAATTAATCAAAAGAAATAAATATTTTTTACTATTTTTATTTTTTTCTGTTTTTGTAAAAAATTCTTCCATTTTTCGGCCTGAAATTGTTTAGTAAAATGAGGTTTTCCTGCTTCTTCCTTCTCTCATCCTGAAATCTTTCCTGTTTCCCTTTCTCCCTGATTTTTCTTTCTTTTCTCCATAACTTTTCCTTTTCCGCTATTTTTCCCATTTTGCAGTCATGTTCCTTCTTCTGGTGGTAGCCCCCAGTGATGTCCCTCCCCTCAGGAGCAGCTCAGGTACATGGGGCAGGTAGGTGGCTGCGGGGGCACTTACCTTCAGCAGGAGCAGCACTTGACTTCTGAAGGGGATCAATAAGATTGTGGCAATTTTTCAAAGCAGTCAGTGACAAAGCAAACAATCCAGCATTTTATAGAATGAAAACTTGTGCGGGTCCCCACCCCCAGTGACTGCAGCTAATGAATATTCACAGCAGCTGATAGGGATGGGGGGGTCCTGCAGCCACAGCGCCCCCTCCCCCTGCACAAGGGGCTCCGCTGCTCCTTATTCTTATCAGCTTCCCTGGCTGCAGTGTAACTCCTCAGATACATGGGGCACAGGGTCACCCCCAGGAAGGGCACAGGGTCACCCCCAGGATCAGCACATGGGTCACAGTGTCACCCCCAGGATCAGCACAAGGGGCACAGGGTCACCCCCAGGATCAGCACAAGGGGCACAGGGTCACTCCCAGGAAGGGCACAGGGTCACCCCCAGGATCAGCACAAGGGGCACAGGGTCACCCCCAGGATCAGCACATGAGTCACAGTGTCACCTTCAGAATCAGCACATGCGGCACAGGGTCCCCTCCAGGATAGGCACAGGGTCACCCCCAGGATCAGCACAAGGGGCACAGGGTCATCCCCAGGAAGGGCACAGGGTTACCCCAGGATCAGCACATGGGGCACAGGGTCACCCCCAAGATCAGTACATGGGGCACAGGGTCACCCCCAGGAAGGGCACAGGGTCACCCCCAGGAAGGGCACAGGGTCACCCCCAGGAAGGGCACAGGGTTATCCCTAGAATCAGCACAAGGGGCACAGGGTCACCCCCAAGATCAGTACATGGGGCACAGGGTCACCCCCAGGAAGGGCACAGGGTCACCCCCAGGATCAGCACATGGGGCACAGGGTCACCCCCAGGAAGTGCACAGGGTCACCCCCAGGAAGGGCACAGGTTACCCCTAGGATCAGCACATGGGGCACAGGGTGACCCCCAGGATCAGCACATGGGGTACAGGGTGACCCCCAGGATCAGCGCATGGTGCATAGGGTCACCCCCAGGATCAGCTCATGGGGCACAGGGTCACTCCCAGGATCAGTACATGGGGCACAGGGTCACCCCCAGGATCAGTACATGGGGCACAGGGTCACCCCCAGGATCAGTACATGGAGCACAGGGTCACCCCCAGGATTAGCACATGGGGCACAGGGTCACCCCCAGGATCAGCACATGGGGCACAGGGTCACCCCCAGGATCAGTACATGGGGCACAGGGTCACCCCCAGGATCAGCACATGGGGCACAGGGTCACCCCCAGGATCAGCACATGGGGCACAGGGTCACCCCCAGGATCAGCACATGGGGCACAGTGTCACCCCCAGGATCGTCAGACAGAGGGGTCTGTCTGGTCAGATCTGATATCTGGGGTGCACAGGAGCATGGGGGTTCAGCCTGCTGCCAGTCCTAGTAGCGTTGGCACCCCCTATAAGGCAGCTGCCAGGGGGCTCCTGCTGCTAATCCTGCAGAGTGCAGACACTGGTTGGGACTCCGGGTTGCGCTGGCAGAGACCCCCATAGAGGTAAGGTAGGTCCTCCGGGCATGGGTACCTGGTGCGGGCACACACCTTGGCACCATCATCCCCGGTATAATTTCCTGTGTACCAGGGCACTGTCTATATTGGACCGATGCCTCATTACAGACACTTGTTAGAACCATGTGCCATGGACCGGCACCGGGGGCATTTATCACTGCACCTGTGCCCGGGACTGGTGACTCCCTTCATACCTGGGCATCACCCTCCTATGTTATGAGCTGTAAGGTAGAGCGGAGCGGAGCGGAGTCCCGGGTGTCTATTGTTATGGTCTACATTTGCCCAGTTGCAGCTCCTACACCCGGTGCCCTCTCCCTGCAGGTCCTACACCCGGTGCCCTCTCCCTGGTGCCCTCTCCCTGCAGGTCCTACACCCGGTGCCTTCTCCCTGGTGCCCTCTCCCTGCAGGTCCTACACCCGGTGCCCTCTCCCTGGTGCCCTCTCCCTGCAGGTCCTACACCCGGTGCCCTCTCCCTGCAGGTCCTACACCCGGTGCCTTCTCCCTGGTGCCCTCTCCCTGCAGGTCCTACACCCGGTGCCCTCTCCCTGGTGCCCTCTCCCTGCAGGTCCTACACCCGGTGCCCTCTCCCTGGTGCCCTCTCCCTGCAGGTCCTACACCCGGTGCCTTCTCCCTGGTGCCCTCTCCCTGCAGGTCCTACACCCGGTGCCCTCTCCCTGGTGCCCTCTCCCTGCAGGTCCTACACCCGGTGCCCTCTCCCTGCAGGTCCTACACCCGGTGCCTTCTCCCTGGTGCCCTCTCCCTGCAGGTCCTACACCCGGTGCCCTCTCCCTCGGGTCTCACACCCGGTGCCCTCTCCCTGGTGCCCTCTCCCTCGGGTCTCACACCCGGTGCCCTCTCCCTGCAGGTCCTACAGCCGGTGCCCTCTCCCTGGTACCCTCGCCCTGGTGCCCTCTCCCTCGGGTCTCACACCCGGTGCCCTCTCCCTCGGGTCTCACACCCGGTGCCCTCTCCCCGGTGCCCTCTCCCTCGGGTCTCACACCCGGTGCCCTCTCCCTGCAGGTCTCACACCCGGTGCCCTCTCCCCGGTGCCCTCTCCCTGGTGCCCTCTCCCCGGTGCCCTCTCCCTGGTGCCCTCTCCCTGCAGGTCCTACAGCCGGTGCCCTCTCCCCGTTGCCCTCTCCCTCTGGTCTCACACCCGGTGCCCTCTCCCCGGTGCCCTATCCCTCTGGTCTCACACCCGGTGCCCTCTCCCCGGTGCCCTCTCCCTGGTGCCCTCTCCCCGGTGCCCTCTCCCCGGTGCCCTCTCCCTCGGGTCTCACACCCGGTGCCCTCTCCCTCTGGTCTCTGCTCCTTTCCCGTTGCTCAGCAGCTGCAAATCTCACAAGGAAACAACGAAATATTTATTGTCATCCATCAATTTCTACAGAAAGGGGAATTTCCTGCACAAGAAAAGAGAAATGAAACCAAATCCGACAAAAATATCATCCACATAATATACAGGACACTAATACACAGGACTCTAATACACAGTATCATCCACATAATATACAGGACACTAATACACAGTATCATCCACATAATACACAGGACTCTAATACACAGTATCATCCACATAATATACAGGACTCTAATACACAGTATCATCCACATAATACACAGGACTCTAATACACAGTATCATCCACATAATATACAGGACACTAATACACAGTATCATCCACATAATATACAGGACTCTAATACACAGTATCATCCACTTAATATACAGGAGACTCTAATACACAGTATCATCCACATAATATACAGGACACTAATACACAGTATCATCCACTTAATATACAGGAGACTAATACACAGTATCATCCACATAATATACAGGACTCTAATACACAGCATCATCCACATAATACACAGGACACTAATACACAGTATCATCCACATAATATACAAGACACTAATACACAGTATCATCCACATAATACACATGACTCTAATACACAGTATCATCCACATAATACACATGACTCTAATACACAGTATCATCCACATAATACACATGACTCTAATACACAGTATCATCCACATAATACACAGGACACTAATACACAGTATCATCCACATAATACACAGGACACTAATACACAGTATCATCCACATAATATACAGGACACTAATACACAGTATCATCCACATAATATACAGGAAACTAATACACAGTATCATCCACATAATATACAGGACACTAATACACAGTATCATCCACATAATACACATGACTCTAATACACAGTATCATCCACATAATACACATGACTCTAATACACAGTATCATCCACATAATATACAGGAGACTAATACACAGTATCATCCACATAATACACAGGACTCTAATACACAGCATTATCCACATAATACACAGGACTCTAATACACAGTATCATCCACATAATATACAGGACACTAATACACAGTATCATCCACATAATACACAGGACTCTAATACACAGTATCATCCACATAATATACAGGACACTAATACACAGTATCATCCACATAATACACAGGACACTAATACACAGTATCATCCACATAATATACAGGACTCTAATACACAGCATCATCCACATAATATACAGGAGACACTAATACACAGTATCATCCACATAATACACAGGACTCTAATACACAGTATCATCCACATAATACAAAGTATCAATTACAACATACAGTACAATACAATGTGTCCTCCTTATACAGGGTACAAAGATCTACACATCACAGTATAAGGGCAGAGCAATAACACAGGATAGAATATAATACATACAGTATATAATGGAAGACATGGAGAGTATCTCAGCAGTGATACCTTATAGATTAGATACACTCCACACTATATTCTAGAGAGAGAGGATGGGACCATCACACTATACAGAACATATATATATACATTGTACATCTCCCATCCGGGCTGCGGTACCGCAGGACTCTGTACACACCAGCGATTATTATTATTATGCATTAGATACACGGAATTATTCAGGATGAAATATTTTGTCGGATTCCCGAATGTCTAGAGGTCCAGGAGAGGAGGGCATTGTGTCACCTGTAGTACTACACACCCTGCGACTGTGATATTTATCTGTCCTGGATTACTTAATATCGGGGATTATACTGATGATAGATTGGATTATTATTAATAAATCAATTCTACAGATAATTACTAGATATTAGAGATACGTAATGATTATCAGATACATGGGATTAATGATCAGATTAATAACGATTATTCCATTCTTATTATTGATGAGTAGATTAGTAATGATTATTAGCGGTTTATTATTAATGATTAGGGATCCGAATGTCTTGTTTTTGGGATTATTATTGATGAGTGAATATTTTTTAATTTTAAGAATCAAATATCCCGGATTATAGGGGGAATAATAGATCGTCTGACTTCTACCATTCATGATCAGATATCTGGGATTACTAATGATGAGATTATTAATTTTATTATTATTGATTATTATATCGTGATGATTATTATTGGGAGTGAATATCCGGGAGATTATCGATGATTTATAGAAGATTTATGGGTTTATTAATGATGATTCGATGTCTCAAATAATGATTAATTATATATGAAATTGTTAAATTCTGATTATCAATCTTGGATTATAATTTATCCGATATCTGGGATTATTATTGACAATGTAATTTCTATTCAGATTATTAGATATCGGGGATTAATATTGTCCGGTTGGATACCCGGGGTTATAAATGATCATTTATCTGGGTATCTGTGGGATTATAAATAATTGATTCGATATCTGGGATTATAATGGACTATTAGATATTAAACACCTGAAATCATCATTGATTATTTATCTGTGATTGTTGTTGTAGATGATTCGCTTCTGGATTATTGAGGATGATTACAGACATGTTATTCCTATGGATGAGACATATGAGGTGAGTAAATATTTGGGATTACACTTGATGAAAATATAACTGGATTATTAATTCATGAAAATAAATGACAATTTCCTGCGATGTGTGAATAAACCCTAAACTCCCAGTTTCCATCTTCTCCAGTCTCCAGGTAGATGTAATGTTTCCCATTTAGAATGAATGAGATTTAGTTTTTGCAGAACTGAACAGAAGTCGGAATGTCCTGTAACCCGGTGACATAAAGCTGCACAGCGCTGCTCCGCTACAATGTATCAGGAGACGGATCTCCCTGTCACTGCTGACACATTGTACGGCGCCCTCTAGCTGCAGGAGAAGGACTCGGTTAGTGAATTAGAGCTGCTACTCACAAGTGGGGTCTTAAAGGGAAACCATCATCCAGTGTGAACATGCAGAATGCAACCAGTGCTAGGTGTAATTCTCACACTGCTGTGCTCTGTGGTCTCTGCAGCCAGTGTTAGGTATAATACTCACACTGCTGTGCACTGTGCTCTCTGCAGCCTGTGTTAGGTATAGTACACTGCTGTGCACTGTGCTCTCTACAGCCAGTGTTAGGTATAATACTCACACTGCTGTGCTCTGTCCCAGTGTTAGGTATAATACTCACACTGCTGTGCACTGTGCTCTCTGCAGCCAGTGTTAGGTATAGTACACTGCTGTGCTCTCTACAGCCAGTGTTGGGTATAGTACTCACACTGCTGCGCTCTGTGCTCCTTGCAACCAATTTTAGGTATAGTACTCACACTGCTGTGCTCTGTGCTCTCTGAAGCCAGTGTTAGGTATAATACTCACACTGCTGTGCTCTGTGGTCTCTGCAGCCAGTGTTAGGTATAATACTCACACTGCTGTGCACTGTGCTCTCTGCAGCCTGTGTTAGGTATAGTACACTGCTGTGCACTGTGCTCTCTACAGCCAGTGTTAGGTATATTACACACACTGCTGTGCTCTGTCCCAGTGTTAGGTATAATACTCACACTGCTGTGCACTGTGCTCTCTGCAGCCAGTGTTAGGTATAGTACACTGCTGTGCTCTGTGCTCTCTACAGCCAGTGTTGGGTATAGTACTCACACTGCTGCGCTCTGTGCTCCTTGCAACCAATTTTAGGTATAGTACTCACACTGCTGTGCTCTGTGCTCTCTGAAGCCAGTGTTAGGTATAATACTCACAATGCTGTGCTCTCTGCTCTCTGCAGCCAGTGTTAGGTATAGTACTCACACTGCTGCGCTCTGTGCTCCTTGCAACCAATTTTAGGTACAGTACTCACACTGCTGTGCTCTGTGCAGCCAGTGTTTAGGTATAGTACACACAATGCTGTGCTCTCTGAAGCCAGTGTTAGGTATAATACTCACAATGCTGTGCTCTCTGCAGCCAGTGTTAGGTATAGTACTCACACTGCTGCGCTCTCTGCAGCCAGAGTTAGGTATAATACTCACACTGCTGTGCACTGTGCTCTCTGCAGCCAGAGTTAGGTATAATACTCACACTGCTGTGAACTGTGCTCTCTGCAGCCAGTGTTAGGTATAGTACTCACACTGCTGCGCTCTGTGCTTTCTGAAGCCAGTGTTAGGTATAGTAATCACACTGCTGTGATCTGTGCAGCGATTGTTAGGTATAATACTCACACTGCTGTGCTCTGTGCTCTCTGCAGCCAGTTTCAGGTTTAGTACTCACACTGCTTTGCTCTGTGCTCTCTGCAGCCAGTGTTAGATATAATACTGACACTGCTGTGCGCTGTGCTCTCTGCCGCGAGGTGTTAAGTATTGTCCCTGGTTATATGTGTGATTATACCCCTCTATATCTTGTTTGTAGCAGCGGGACTGTGAAATATGGATATATATTACAGGATTGTTGGGGTCATGTCCTCACACTGCTGTGCTCTGTGCAGCTTGTGTTTGGTATTGTCCCCGGAAAGATGTGTGATCATACCTTTGTGTATGTTGGGTGTACTCTAATATTTTAGTTTCTCCATATGCATTTCCTCACAATGCTGTACACACAGCATGTAATTGCTCAGCTTCTGGTTGAATAGTACAGCAGGCAATCCCAGCAGAGAGTACTATGCAGGGCACAGCAGTGTGAGGAAACCTCCGGTGGCTGCAATCCTGGAAAGGAATATGTTACAGGGATTTCTTAGGAGAGTAATATGGATGTTCAGAGGGGAAAATTTACAGTATTTCTGGGGTCTTCATTAATGTTGGGGTGTAAGGAAATATTCCCTACTTGTGATTGGTCAGGGATGTCTGGGGTCTGACCGCAGCCGTCTCCTCTGAAGTCTCTCAGATCCTGTCCTAGACCAGTGTTCGCACAGCGCGGAGCCTGAGGAGGTAGGTGACCCCTGGACTTCTAGCACGTCACACAGGGGCCCCGGTACTATAGGGGCAGTGACTGTATGTGCCCATGAAAGTGAGAGTTACAGAGCAGGAAGAGCAGCGTCTCCAGCAGCGCAGAGGGTTTCAGCAGATGTCACATGATGCTGCTGGTGAGTGATGTTAGGGGGCCGCAGCACAGAGTATTTCAGGAGCTGCCGGGGCTCATATGGCAGCGCTGTCCCTTTCTTCCTATAATTGTGGGATACTTTCCTGGAATGTCTCATTATTCCGCTTGTATAATGTGTGAAATATGTCAAATCAATAAAAATATTTACAGAATCTGCTGGAAATTCTCTGGGTTATAAAAGGGCCATATGCTCACAATGTGCGGAGAGCGCAGCGTGTGGGGCGTATGGGGCGTAGAGGGAGTATGGGGTGTGAGGGGTGTATAGGGAGTATGGGGGGTGAGGGGTGTATAGGGAGTATGGGGTGTGAGGGGTGTATAGGGAGTATGGGGTGTGAGGGGTGTATAGGGAGTATGGGGTGTGAGGGGTGTATGGGGTGTATAGGGAGTATGGGGTGTGAGGGGGGTATAGGGAGTATGGGGAGTGAGGGGGGTATAGGGAGTATGGGGTGTGAGGGGTGTATGGGGTGTATAGGGAGTATGGGGTGTGAGGGGGGTATAGGGAGTATGGGGTGTGAGGGGTGTATAGGGAGTATGGGGTGTGAGGGGTGTATGGGGTGTGAGGGGTGTATGGGGTGTATAGGGAGTATGGGGTGTGAGGGGTGTATAGGGAGTATGGGGTGTATACGGAGTATGGGGTGTGAGGGGTGTATGGGGTGTGAGGGGTGTATGGGGTGTAAGGGGTGTATGGGATGTATAGGGCATATAGGATATGTGTAGTGTATGGGATATATAGGGTTTGTGTAGTGTATAGGATGTATAGGGTGTATGGGGTGTGAGAGAGGCCCCTAATAACTTGTCGGGGGAGTGATGGGACCACTACGAGGTGGAGCACCGGGGTATGAGGACAGGGGGCAAATCACCATAAATGAATGATCATATGGCCCACCCCAGTAAAGAGCAGCACCCGTAGCCTATAGCATGGATCAGCAACTACTGGTGACCCCCCAAAATAATCAGCATGCACAGCCTAGTATAGATGAGCACCTATAGACTGTCCTACGATGGGACAACACCCTTAGGTAGCACCAGAATAGACCTGACCTTACGGATAACCCTGGTATAGATCAGCACCTATAGCCAGCCCCAGTATAGATACACACCAATATGTTGCCCCTGTATAAATGAGCACATATAGGTGACCTCCAGTAAACCCCGGCCCCTATGGCATGTCCTTATACATTTATCAGAAGTGATTATATACTGTATAGGGAAGACTATAGGTGATATTCTATACTGGTGCACCAGTAGGTTCTGATCACCATCTCCCTCCTGCCTCTCTGGAGCTCAGACATAGTGATCCCGGGGTTCTTCTTTACCTCTCACCAAGGCTCTTGTCCCATGACTGCTTACTTTGGCTGGACAGCCAGGTCATGGAAGAGTTGTAGTCGACCAAAACTTTTTCCATGTAAGGATTATGGAGGCCACTGTGCTCTTAGGAACCTTGAGTGCTACAGAAATGCTTTTGTAACCTTTCACAATTCTGTCTCTGTGTTCCTTGGGCAGTTCCTTAGACCTCATGGTTCTCCTGCACTCTGATATGCACTGTGAGCTGTGAGGTCTTATATAGACAGGTGGAGCCTTTCCTAATCAAGCCCAATCAGTTTAATTAAACACCGCTAGACTCCAACGAAGGATTAGAACCATCTGAAAGAGGATCAGAATGTGAATTACATATGAGTGCCACAACAAAGTGGCTGAATACTTTGGCTTTTCTTTTTTAATTAATTAGCAAAATTAACTTCATTTTGGGTTTTTTTCTGTTAAGAGGGGGGGTAGGGTGCACATTACTGGGGTGCAGAGTGCACATTACTGGGGTGCAGAGGGCACATTACTGGGGGGGCAGAGTGCACATTACTGAAGGAGCAGAGGGCACGTTACTGGGGGCAGAGGGCACATTACTGGGGGTCAGAGGGCACATTACGGGGGGGGGGGCATGAGTGTGCATTACTGGGGGGCAGGGTGCACATTACTAGGGGCAGAGTGCACATGACTAAGGGACAGAGGGCACATTACTGGGGGGCAGAGGGCACATTACTGGGGGGCAGAGGGCACATTACTGCAGGGATAGAGTGCACATTACTGCAGGGCAGAGGGCACAATACTGGGGGGGCAGAGTGCACATTACTGGGGGGCAGAGTGCACATTACTGGGGGGGCAGAGGGCACATTACTGCGGGGCACAGTGCAAATTACTGGAGGGGCAGAGGGCACATTACTGGAGGGGCAGAGTGCACATTACTGGGGGGCAGAGGGCACATTACTGGAGGGGCAGAGTGCACATTACTGGGGGGCAGAGAGCACATTACTGGGGGCAGAGTGCACATGACTGAGGGACAGAGGGCACATTACTGGGGGGCTGAGGGCACATTACTAGGGGCAGGGGACACATTACTGCAGGGACAGAGGGCACATTACTGGGGAGGCAGAGGGTACATTACTGCAGGGACAGAGTGCACATTACTGCGGGGCAAAGTGCACATTACTGGGGAGGCAGAGGGCACAATACTGGGGGGCAGAGAGCACATTACTGGGGGCAGACGGCACATTACTGGGGGGCAGAGAGCACATTACTGGGGGCAGAGGGCACATTACTGCAGGGCAGAGGGCACAATACTGGGGGGGCAGAGGGCACATTACTGGGGGGCAAAGTTCACATTACTGGGGGGCAGAGTGCACATTACTGGGGGGGCAGAGGGCACATTACTGAGGGAGAGCAGAGGGCACATTACTTGGGGGCTGAGGGCACATTACTGGGGGCAGAGGGCACATTACTGGAGGGGCAGAGAGCACATTACTGCGGGGGCACAGTGCAAATTACTGGAGGGGCAGAGTGCACATTACTGGGGGGCAGAGAGCACATTACTGGGGGCAGAGTGCACATTACTGAGAGACAGAGGGCACATTACTGGGGGGGGGGGCAGAGTGCACATTACTGAGGGACAGAGGGCACATTACTGGTGAGGCAGAGGGCACATTACTGCAGGGACAGAGTGAACATTACTGCGGGGCAAAGTGCACATTACTGGGGAGGCAGAGGGCACAATACTGGGGGGGCAGGGTGCACATTACTCAGGGACAGAGGGCACATTACTGGGGGGGCAGAAGGCACATTACTGGGGGCAGAGGGCACATTACTGGGGGGCAGAGGGCACATTACTGGGGGGCAGAGGGCACATTACTGGGGGACAGAGGGCACATTACTGGGGGTAGAGTGCACATTACTGGGGACAGAGGGCACATTACTGGGGGGGCATAGTGCACATTACTGGGGGGGCAGAGGGCACATTACTGGGGTGCAGAGGGGACATTACTGGGGACAGAGGGCACATTACAGGGGGCACAGTGCACATTACTGGGGGGCACACTGCACATTACTGGGGGGGCAGAGGACACATTACTGGGGGGCACAGTTCACATTACTGGAGGGGCAGAGAGCACATTACTGGGGGGGCAGAGGGCACATTACTAGGGGGCAGAGAGCACATTACCGGGAGGAAGTGTGCACATTACTTGGGGGCAGAGTGCACATTCCTGAGGGGCAGAGTGCACATTACTAATGGGGCAGAGGGCACATTACTAGGGGCAGAGGGCACATTACTGGGGGGGCAGAGAGCACATTACTGGGGGGGCAGAGAGCACATTACTGGGGGGGCAGAGGGCACATTACTGGAGGAGGCAGAGTGCACATTAATGGAGGGGCAGAGAGCACATTACTGGGGGGGCAGAGGGCACATTACTGGGGGGCAGAGAGCACATTACTGGGGGGGCAGAGGGCACATTACTGGGGGCAGAGGGCACATTACTGGGGGGCAGAGAGCACATTACTGGGGGGGCAGAGGGCACATTACTGGGGGGCAGAGAGCACATTACTGGGGGGGCAGAGGGCACATTACTGGGGGCAGAGGGCACATTACTGGGGGGGCAGAGGGCACATTACTGGGACCGAGTGCACATTACAGAGGGGCAGAGTGCACATTACTGGGGACAGAGGGCACATTACTGGGGGGGCATAGTGCACATTACTGGGGGCCAAGTGCACATTACTTGAGGGGCAGAGAACACAATACTGGGGAGGCAGAAGGCACATTACTGGGGGGGCAGAGTGCACATTACTGGGGGGCACAGTTCACATTACTGGGGGCCAAGTGCACATTACTGGAGGGGCAGAGAGCACATTACTGGGGGGGCAGAGAGCACATTACTGGGGGGGCAGAGGGCACATTACTGGGGGGCAGAGGGCACATTACCGGGAGGAAGTGTGCACATTACTTGGGGGCAGAGTGCACATTCCTGAGGGGCAGAGGGCACATTACTGGGGGCAGAGGGCACATCACTGGGGGGGCAATGAGCACATTACTGGGGGGGCAGAGAGCACATTACTGGGGGGTAGAGTGCACATTACTGGAGGGGCAGAGAGCACATTACTAATGGGGCAGAGGGCACATTACTGGGGGCAGAGGGCACATCACTGGGGGGGCAATGAGCACATTGCTGGGGGGGCAGAGAGCACATTACTGGGGGGTAGAGTGCACATTACTGGAGGGGCAGAGAGCACATTACTGGGGGGGGCAGAGGGCACATTACTGGGGGGAAGAATGCACATTACTTGGGGGCAGAGGGCACATTACTGGGGGCAGAGGGCACATTACTGGAGGGGTAGAGAGCACATTACTGGGGGGTACAGTGCACATTACTGGGGGGGCAGAGGGCACATTACTGGGGGGCAGAGTGCACATTACTGGGGAGCAGAGAGCACATTACTGGGGGGGCAGAGGGCACATTACTGGGGGCAGAGGGCACATTACTGGGGGGCAGAGTGCACATTACTTGGGGGCAGAGTGCACATTCCTGAGGGGCAGAGGGCACATTCCTGAGGGGCAGAGGGTACATTACTGAGGGGAATAGGGCACATTTCTGGGGAGCAGAGAGCACATTACTGAAGGGCAGAGAGCACATTACTGGGGGGGAAAGGGCACAATACTGGGGGGGCAGAAGGCACATAACTGGGGTGCAGAGGGCACATTACAGGGGGCAGAAGGCACATAACTGGGGTGCAGAGGGCACAATACTGGGGGCAGAGTGCACATTACTGAGGGACAGAGGGCACATTACTGGGGGCAAAGGGCACATTACTGGGGGGCAGAGAGCACATTACTGGGGGGGCAGAGGGCACATTACTGGGGGGCAGAGAGCACATTACTGGGGGGGGCAGAGGGCACATTACTGGGGGGAAGAATGCACATTACTTGGGGGCAGAGTGCACATTACTGGGGGGCAGAGAGCACATTACTGGGGGCAGAGTGCACATTACTGAGAGACAGAGGGCACATTACTGGGGGGGGGGCAGAGTGCACATTACTGAGGGACAGAGGGCACATTACTGGTGAGGCAGAGGGCACATTACTGCAGGGACAGAGTGAACATTACTGCGGGGCAAAGTGCACATTACTGGGGAGGCAGAGGGCACAATACTGGGGGGGCAGGGTGCACATTACTCAGGGACAGAGGGCACATTACTGGGGGGGCAGAAGGCACATTACTGGGGGCAGAGGGCACATTACTGGGGGGCAGAGGGCACATTACTGGGGGGCAGAGGGCACATTACTGGGGGACAGAGGGCACATTACTGGGGGTAGAGTGCACATTACTGGGGACAGAGGGCACATTACTGGGGGGGCATAGTGCACATTACTGGGGGGGCAGAGGGCACATTACTGGGGTGCAGAGGGGACATTACTGGGGACAGAGGGCACATTACAGGGGGCACAGTGCACATTACTGGGGGGCACACTGCACATTACTGGGGGGGCAGAGGACACATTACTGGGGGGCACAGTTCACATTACTGGAGGGGCAGAGAGCACATTACTGGGGGGGCAGAGGGCACATTACTAGGGGGCAGAGAGCACATTACCGGGAGGAAGTGTGCACATTACTTGGGGGCAGAGTGCACATTCCTGAGGGGCAGAGTGCACATTACTAATGGGGCAGAGGGCACATTACTAGGGGCAGAGGGCACATTACTGGGGGGGCAGAGAGCACATTACTGGGGGGTAGAGTGCACATTAATGGAGGGGCAGAGAGCACATTACTGGGGGGGCAGAGGGCACATTACTGGGGGGCAGAGAGCACATTACTGGGGGGGCAGAGGGCACATTACTGGGGGCAGAGGGCACATTACTGGGGGGCAGAGAGCACATTACTGGGGGGGCAGAGGGCACATTACTGGGGGGCAGAGAGCACATTACTGGGGGGGCAGAGGGCACATTACTGGGGGCAGAGGGCACATTACTGGGGGGGCAGAGGGCACATTACTGGGACCGAGTGCACATTACAGAGGGGCAGAGTGCACATTACTGGGGACAGAGGGCACATTACTGGGGGGGCATAGTGCACATTACTGGGGGCCAAGTGCACATTACTTGAGGGGCAGAGAACACAATACTGGGGAGGCAGAAGGCACATTACTGGGGGGGCAGAGTGCACATTACTGGGGGGCACAGTTCACATTACTGGGGGCCAAGTGCACATTACTGGAGGGGCAGAGAGCACATTACTGGGGGGGCAGAGAGCACATTACTGGGGGGGCAGAGGGCACATTACTGGGGGGCAGAGGGCACATTACCGGGAGGAAGTGTGCACATTACTTGGGGGCAGAGTGCACATTCCTGAGGGGCAGAGGGCACATTACTGGGGGCAGAGGGCACATCACTGGGGGGGCAATGAGCACATTACTGGGGGGGCAGAGAGCACATTACTGGGGGGTAGAGTGCACATTACTGGAGGGGCAGAGAGCACATTACTAATGGGGCAGAGGGCACATTACTGGGGGCAGAGGGCACATCACTGGGGGGGCAATGAGCACATTGCTGGGGGGGCAGAGAGCACATTACTGGGGGGTAGAGTGCACATTACTGGAGGGGCAGAGAGCACATTACTGGGGGGGGCAGAGGGCACATTACTGGGGGGAAGAATGCACATTACTTGGGGGCAGAGGGCACATTACTGGGGGCAGAGGGCACATTACTGGAGGGGTAGAGAGCACATTACTGGGGGGTACAGTGCACATTACTGGGGGGGCAGAGGGCACATTACTGGGGGGCAGAGTGCACATTACTGGGGAGCAGAGAGCACATTACTGGGGGGGCAGAGGGCACATTACTGGGGGCAGAGGGCACATTACTGGGGGGCAGAGTGCACATTACTTGGGGGCAGAGTGCACATTCCTGAGGGGCAGAGGGCACATTCCTGAGGGGCAGAGGGTACATTACTGAGGGGAATAGGGCACATTTCTGGGGAGCAGAGAGCACATTACTGAAGGGCAGAGAGCACATTACTGGGGGGGAAAGGGCACAATACTGGGGGGGCAGAAGGCACATAACTGGGGTGCAGAGGGCACATTACAGGGGGCAGAAGGCACATAACTGGGGTGCAGAGGGCACAATACTGGGGGCAGAGTGCACATTACTGAGGGACAGAGGGCACATTACTGGGGGCAAAGGGCACATTACTGGGGGGCAGAGAGCACATTACTGGGGGGGCAGAGGGCACATTACTGGGGGGCAGAGAGCACATTACTTGGGGCAGAGTGCACATTCCTGAGGGGCAGAGTGCACATTACTAATGGGGCAGAGGGCACATTACTGGGGGGTAGAGGGTACATTCCTGGGGAGGAGAGTGCATATTACTTGGGGAAGAGGGAACATTACTGGGGGGCAGAGGGCACATTACTGGGGGGCTGAGGGCACATTACTGGGGACAGAGGGCACATTACTGGGGGGCTGAGGACACATTACTGGGGGCAGAGGGCACATTACTGGGGGGCTGAGGACACATTACTGGGGGCAGAGGGCACGTTACTGGGGGCAGAGTTCACATTACTGAGGGACAGAGGGCACATTACTGGGGGGGCAGAGGGCACATTACTGGGGGGCAGAGTGCACATTACTGGGGGGCAGAGGGCACATTACTGGGGGGGCACAGTACAGATAACTGGAGGGGCAGAGTGCAAATTATTGGGGGGCAGAGTTCTCATTACTGGGGGGCTGATGGCACATTACTGGGGGGCAGAGTGCATATAACTAGAGGGCAGAGGGCACATTACTGGGGGGCTGAGGGCACATTACTGGGGGGGCAGAGGACACATTACTGGGGGGGGCACAGTACAGATAACTGGAGGGGCAGAGTGCAAATTACTGGGGGCAGAGTGCTCATTACTGGGGGGCAGAGTGCACATTACTGGGGTGCAGAGGGCACATTACTGGGGGGCAGAGTGCAAATTACTGGGGGCAGAGGGCACATTACTGGGGGCAGAGTTCACATTACTGAGGGACAGAGGGCAGATTACTGGGGGGCAGAGGGAACATTACTGGGGGGCAGAGTGCACATTACTGGGGGGCAGAGGGCACATTACTGGGGGGGCACAGTACAGATAACTGGAGGGGCAGAGTGCAAATTACTGGGGGCAGAGTTCTCATTACTGGGGGGCTGATGGCACATTACTGGGGGGCAGAGTGCATATAACTAGAGGGCAGAGGGCACATTACTGGGGGGCTGAGGGCACATTAATGGGGGCTGAGGACACATTACTGGGGACAGAGGGCACATTACTGGGGGTTGAGGACACATTACTGGGGGCAGAGGGCACATTACTGGGGGGCAGAGGGCACGTTACTGGGGGGCAGAGTTCACATTACTGAGGGACAGAGGGCATATTACTGGGGGGGCAGAGGGCACATTACTGAGGGGCAGAGTGCACATTACTGGGGGGCAGAGTGCACATTACTGGGGGGGCAGAGTGCACATTACTGGGGGGCAGAGTGCACATTACTGGGGGGGCAGAGTGCACATTACTGGGGGCAGAGGGCACATTACTGGGGGGGGCAGAGGGCACATTACTGGGGGGCAGAGGGCACGTTACTGGGGGGCAGAGTTCACATTACTGAGGGACAGAGGGCATATTACTGGGGGGGCAGAGGGCACATTACTGAGGGGCAGAGTGCACATTACTGGGGGGCAGAGTGCACATTACTGGGGGGGGCACAGTACAGATAACTGGAGGGGCAGAGGGCACATTACTGGGGGGCAGAGTGCTCATTACTGGGGGGCAGAGTGCACATTACTGGGGGGGGGGCACAGTACAGATAACTGGAGGGGCAGAGGGCACATATCTATTGATCTATCTATCTATCTCCTATCTATCTATCTCCTATCTATCTCCTTTCTATCTATCTATCTATCTGTCACATATCTATCTATCTATCTATCTCCTATCTATCTCCTATCTGTCTATCTATCTCCTATCTATCTCATATCTATCTTTCTATCTCATATCTATCTATCTATCTATCTATCTATCTATCTCATATCTATCTTTCTATCTCATATCTATCTATCTATCTCATATCTATCTATCTCCTATCTATCTATCTATCTCATATCTATCTATCTATCTATCTCATATCTATCTATCTATCTCATATCTATCTATCTCATATCTATCTATCTATCTATCTATCTATCTATCTCCTATCTATCTATCTATCTATCTCATATCTATCTATCTCCTATCTATCTATCTATCTATCTATCTCATATCTATCTATCTATCTATCTCATATCTATCTATCTATCTCATATCTATCTATCTATCTCATATCTATCTATCTCATATCTATCTATCTATCTATCTCATATCTATCTATCTATCTCCTATCTATCTATCTATCTCCTATCTATCTATCTATCTATCTATCTATCCCAACTTGGGAGTGCTGCCTCTATTTTTTTGGATATTGTATACATGCAAGTCTTTTACCAGGACTGGTGAGTCTCTGCACCCTTTCTTCTTAGGGGTCTCTGTATGGCACTGTGCTGCTGTGGACTTTCTTTATCTATCTATCTATCTCCTATCTATCTATCTATCTATCTCCTATCTATCTACCTCATATCTATCTATCTATCTATCTACCTCATATCTATCTATCTCATATCTATCTATCTATCTATCTATCTCCTATCTATCTATCTATCTATCTACCTCATATCTATCTATCTATCTATCTATCTATCTATCTATCTATCTATCTATCTATCTCATATCTATCTATCTATCTATCTCATATCTATCTATCTATCTCATATCTATCTATCTCCTATCTATCTCCTATCTATCTATCTATCTACCTCATATCTATCTATCTCATATCTATCTATCTATCTATCTCATATCTATCTATCTCCTATCTATCTCATATCTATCTCCTATCTATCTATCTATCTATCTATCTATCTATCTATCTATCTCCTATCTATCTATCTCCTATCTATCTATCTCATATCTATCTATCTATCTATCCATCTATCTATCTACCTCATATCTATCTATCTATCTACCTCATATCTATCTATCTATCTATCTATCTCATATCTATCTATCTATCTATCTATCTCATATCTATCTATCTCATATCTATCTATCTATCTGTACAGGAGGTCATGACACCCTTGTCCCTATCCGCAGAGGTGATGATGAGGTCTGTGCACTTTTCAGCGCTGTGATTCTTCAGGATTTAGTACTTGTGACACTTGACCTTTCTTCCACAATCTGGATCCCATTTCTAGTTCCTATTTTGTTAAATTTTTTTTTCCCATTGAAATTTAGAGAGGAAAATATTTCTTAGTTCTTGTTATTTATTCCTTAATATTCTTTGTTCTTCAGACGTCGTGTGATTAATTTACTTCTTCCATCCTGCGGTTTCCTCTTTTCACTTTATGACTATTGTTGTGTTTTGTTCTTAATCCTTTTTCTTTTAATGAAGAGCAAAAAAAAAAAAAATAATTTTTTACTTACTGAAATATCAAAGCAGATGTGTTCTTGGGCTTCACATTGCGATGTTGGCAGAGAAAAAACATTGTTCTCTGTGGCAGAATCCCAAAAAATTCTGTGAGTAAACTTGAACCTTGAGGCTTCTGGGAGTGCGGTGGTGAGCGGGGTCTAGCGGCCGATCATGGGCAGCTTCCTGTCATGTGACACCTGCCACCAATTAACACCTTTTATCTACCGACACAGTGTAACGGAGAAGCTGATGGCAGATAGGAAGCATTCGGGTTCCTTCTTCTTCCTGTGGCTTGGATTTTTCTACTGCAGGAAACTGTCTGGAGATTTGTAGACCCTAGTGGAAGGTGGCAGATCTGAGTGTCACCCCCGATGACCTCTATAGCATAAACATGGAGTAATGGGGGGAAATGGGAACGTAAAGCCACCCCACCCGTAGCCATAAGAGGTCTCCTTCAGCTGCTCCATGACTGAGCCTGAAACATTTGCATCATCCATGAGGTCTCAGAGTTTAGAGAAACCTATGGGTAAATATGCAAATAAGTTTTCCAGGATGGGATAAGGAAAGCCACACCTCTTTTAGGCACCTTGGGATACAGCTCCCTTGACATCAAGCATGACCTTCAGGAAGCCTTATGACATGATAAAAAGGCTTCATAATGGTCATGCTTGATGTCAAGGGAGCTGTCTTACAAGGTTCCTTAAAATAGGCAAAGTTTTCCTTACACCATCCTAAAAAACTTATTTGCATGTTTTCCCAGAATCCCATAGTGAAGCATCAATGGCTATACGTCTCCACATGCCTTAATTGGCAGTATCCGGAAGGAGACATCTTACTTCCCGACCCGAGAAACATATGCAAAGCAGTATACAAAAGGTTTTTGGGATAAGCTTTCTGTAACCCAAGTGCCAACAACATGGATACTACAATTAGGAAACCAGAAGAAATAATGGATAATTACCCAAATTCCAAGGAAAACTTTGGAAAATCCAGCACTACTGAGGAGCACCTGAGGTATTTGGATCACACTAGATCACCAGGAACAGGAACAATTTCTATCCAACAGTATTTGCAGATGTCATGTGGGGCATTTCCAGGGTGTTGTCGTAAGTAACTACCAAGAGTGGTCCAACAACAGGGCTATTGTCAGGATCAAAGTAGTGGATCCTCTGGACCGCCGCGGACGATAACGTAAGCCGACACCTGGGACTGGAATCTAAATGGTGCCCGGTTTTCACCAGAGCCATCCGCAGAGCAGTTTGGACTTGTTGCAGCGTTCGGCAGGGGCAACTTTGTCCGTAGAGGCGGCCAAGGCATAGTGCAGAATCGTAAAGGCAACCTCGTGGTCGTGAAAAGGCTGGAGGTCAAGACAGGCAGCACAGGATCAGAATCGGGACGTAGCAATAGGTAAGGACAGGCAGCACAGGATCAGAATCGGGACGTAGCAATAGGTAAGGACAGGCAGCACGGGATTGGAGTCAGGAACAGAATCAAGGTCACAATGGGAAATCAGGATAATCACAAAGGGCTTGGAATACAGCTCTCTCTTAGGCATAGAAGCACAAAGATTCGGCAAGGGACAGAGGACTAGGTTGACCATATACAGGATGTCAGATGGCCAGCTCAAATTAGCAGTGCCCTGGCCCTTTAAATTTCAGATGGCCACTGAAGCAAGGAGACCATCGCTGAAGCGTGGCAAGGTAAGTGAGGCTGCCGACGAGAGAGGGCACACATGCAACCCGAAACATGGGTCACAGGTTCATCCGTGACAGCTCTGATATAGAAGGGTGTAGTTGCAGAGCAGTCAGAGCGCACATGCTGACCACCCTGACCACTGCTGGCTATCATAGAAAGGTGTCAGGACACACAGGACATGGCAGCTCGCTGTGTATGGGGGGTGTAGTCACAGAGAGGTCAGAGCACCCATGCTGACCCCTGACCACTGCTGGCTATGATAGAAAGGTGTCAGGACACACAGGACATGGCAGCTCGCTGTGTATGGGGAGGTGTAGTCACAGAGTGGTCAGAGCACCCATGCTGACCCCTGACCACTGCTGGCTATCATAGAAAGGTGTCAGGACACACAGGACATGGCAGCTCGCTGTGTATGGGAGGTGTAGTCACAGAGGGGTCAGAGCACCCATGCTGACCCCTGACCACTGCTGGCTATGATAGAAAGGTGTCAGGACACACAGGACATGGCAGCTCGCTGTGTATGGGGGGTGTAGTCACAGAGGGGGCAGAGCACCCATGCTGACCCCTGACCACTGCTGGCTATGATAGAAAGGTGTCAGGACACAGGACATGGCAGCTCGCTGTGTATGGGGGGTGTAGTCACAGAGGGGTCAGAGCGCCCATGCTGACCCCTGACCACTGCTGGCTATGATAGAAAGGTGTCAGGACACAGGACATGGCAGCTCTCTGTGTATGGGAGGTGTAGTCACAGAGGGGTCAGAGCGCCCATGCTGACCCCTGACCACTGCTGGCTATGAAAGAGAGGTGTCAGGACACACAGGACATGGCAGCTCGCTGTGTATGGGGAGGTGTAGTCACAGAGGGGTCAGAGCGCCCATGCTGACCCCTGACCACTGCTGGCTATGATAGAAAGGTGTCAGGACACACAGGACATGGCAGCTCGCTGTGTATGGGGGGTGTAGTCACAGAGGGGTCAGAGCACCTATGCTGACCCCTGACCACTGCTGGCTATGATAGAAAGGTGTCAGGACACACAGGACATGGCAGCTCGCTGTGTATGGGGGTGTAGTCACAGAGGGGTCAGAGCGCCCATGCTGACCCCTGACCACTGCTGGCTATGATAGAATGGTGTCAGGACACACAGGACATGGCAGCTCGCTGTGTATGGGGGTGTAGTCACAGAGGGGTCAGAGCACCAATGCTGACCCCTGACCACCGCTGGCTATGATAGAAAGGTGTCAGGACACAGGACATGGCAGCTCGCTGTGTATGGGGGGTGTAGTCACAGAGGGGTCAGAGCACCCATGCTGACCCCTGACCACTGCTGGCTATGATAGAAAGGTGTCAGGACACACAGGACATGGCAGCTCGCTATGTATGGGCGGTGTAGTCACAGAGGGGTCAGAGCGCCCATGCTGACCCCTGACCACTGCTGGCTATGATAGAAAGGTGTCAGGACACACAGGACATGGCAGCTCGCTGTGTATGGGGCTGTAGTCACAGAGGGGTCAGAGCACCCATGCTGACCCCTGACCACTGCTGGCTATGATAGAAAGGTGTCAGGACACACAGGACATGGCAGCTCGCTGTGTATGGGGGTGTAGTCACAAAGGGGTCAGAGCACCCATGCTGACCACCCTGACCACTGCTGGCTATGATAGAAAGGTGTCAGGACACACAGGACATGGCAGCTCGCTGTGTATGGGGGGAGCAGTCACAGAGGGGTCAGAGCGCCCATGCTGACCCCTGACCACTGCTGGCTATGATAGAAAGGTGTCAGGACACACAGGGCATGGCAGCTCGCTGTGTATGGGGGGTGTAGTCACAGAGGGGTCAGAGCGCCCATGCTGACCCCTGACCACTGCTGGCTATGATAGAAAGGTGTCAGGACACACAGGACATGGCAGCTCGCTGTGTATGGGGCTGTAGTCACAGAGGGGTCAGAGCGCCCATGCTGACCCCTGACTACTGCTGGCTATGATAGAAAGGTGTTAGGACACACAGGACATTGCAGCACGCTGTGTATGGGGGTGTAGTCACAGAGGGGTCAGAGCACCCATGCTAACCCCTGACCACTGCTGGCTATGATAGAAAGGTGTCAGGATACACAGGACATGGCAGCTCGCTGTGTATGGGCGGTGTAGTCACAGAGGGGTCAGAGCGCCCATGCTGACCCCTGACCACTGCTGGCTATGATAGAAAGGTGTCAGGACACAGGACATGGCAGCTCGCTGTGTATGGGGGGTGTAGTCACAGAGGGGTCAGAGCACCCATGCTGACCCCTGACCACTGCTGGCTATGATAGAAAGGTGTCAGGACACAAGGGACATGGCAGCTCGCTGTGTATGGGCGGTATAGTCACAGAGCGGTCAGAGCGCCCATGCTGACCCCTGACCACAGCTGGCTATGATAGAAAGGTGTCAGGACACACGGGACATGGCAGCTCGCTGTGTATGGGGGGTGTAGTCACAGAGGGGTAAGAGCGCCCATGCTGACCCCTGAACACTGCTGGCTATGGTAGAAAGGTGTCAGGACACAGGACATGGCTGCTCGCTGTGTATGGGGGGTGTAGTCACAGAGGGGTCAGAGTGTCCATACTGACCCCTGACCACTGCTGGCTATGATAGAAAGGTGTCAGGACACACAGGACATGGCAGCTCGCTGTGTATAGGGGGTGTAGTCACAGAGTGGTCAGAGCACCCATGCTGACCCCTGACCACTGCTGGCTATGATAGAAAGGTGTCAGGACACACAGGACATGGCAGCTCGCTGTGTATGGGGGGTGTAGTCACAGAGGGGTCAGAGCGCCCATGCTGACCCCTGAACACTGCTGGCTATGATAGAAAGGTGTCAGGACACAGGACATGGCAGCTCGCTGTGTATGGGGGGGTGTAGTCACAGAGGGGTCAGAGCGCCCATGCTGACCCCTGACCACTGCTGGCTATGATAGAAAGGTGTCAGGACACACAGGACATGGCAGCTCGCTGTGTATGGGGCTGTAGTCACAGAGGGGTAAGAGCGCCCATGCTGACCACCCTGACCACTGCTGGCTATCATAGAAAGGTGTCAGGACACACAGGACATGGCAGCTCGCTGTGTATGGGGAGGTGTAGTCACAGAGGGGTCAGAGCGCCCATGCTGACCCCTGACCACTGCTGGCTATGATAGAAAGGTGTCAGGACACACAGGACATGGCAGCTCGCTGTGTATGGGGGGTGTAGTCACAGAGGGGTCAGAGCACCCATGCTGACCCCTGACCACTGCTGGCTATGATAGAAAGGTGTCAGGACACACAGGACATGGCAGCTCACTGTGTATGGGGGGTGTAGTCACAGTGGGGTCAGAGCGCCCATGCTGACCCCTGACCACTGCTGGCTATGATAGAAAGGTGTCAGGACACAGGACATGGCAGCTCGCTGTGTATGGGGGGTGTAGTCACAGAGGGGTCAGAGCGCCCATGCTGACCCCTGACCACCGCTGGCTATGATAGAAAGGTGTCAGGACACACAGGACATGGCAGCTCGCTGTGTATGGGGGTGTAGTCACAAAGGGGTTAGAGCACCCATGCTGACCACCCTGACCACTGCTGGCTATGATAGAAAGGTGTCAGGACACACAAGACATGGCAGCTCGCTGTGTATGGGGGGAGCAGTCACAGAGGGGTCAGAGCGCCCATGCTGACCCCTGACCACTGCTGGCTATGATAGAAAGGTGTCAGGACACACAGGGCATGGCAGCTCGCTGTGTATGGGGGGTGTAGTCACAGGGGGGTCAGAGCGCCCATGCTGACCCCTGACCACTGCTGGCTATGATAGAAAGGTGTCAGGACACACAGGACATGGCAGCTCGCTGTGTATGGGGCTGCAGTCACAGAGGGGTCAGAGCGCCCATGCTGACCCCTGACTACTGCTGGCTATGATAGAAAGGTGTTAGGACACACAGGACATTGCAGCACGCTGTGTATGGGGGTGTAGTCACAGAGGGGTCAGAGCACCCATGCTAACCCCTGACCACTGCTGGCTATGATAGAAAGGTGTCAGGATACACAGGACATGGCAGCTCGCTGTGTATGGAGGGTGTAGTCACAGAGGGGTCAGAGCGCCCATGCTGACCCCTGACCACTGCTGGCTATGATAGAAAGGTGTCAGGACACAGGACATGGCAGCTCGCTGTGTATGGGGGGTATAGTCACAGAGCGGTCAGAGCGCCCATGCTGACCCCTGACCACTGCTGGCTATGATAGAAAGGTGTCAGGACACACGGGACATGGCAGCTCGCTGTGTATGGGGGGTGTAGTCACAGAGGGGTAAGAGCGCCCATGCTGACCCCTGAACACTGCTGGCTATGGTAGAAAGGTGTCAGGACACAGGACATGGCTGCTCGCTGTGTATGGGGGGTGTAGTCAAAGAGGGGTCAGAGTGTCCATACTGACCCCTGACCACTGCTGGCTATGATAGAAAGGTGTCAGGACACACAGTACATGGCAGCTCGCTGTGTATGGGGGGTGTAGTCACAGAGGGGTCAGAGCGCCCATGCTGACCCCTGACCACGGCTGGCTATGATAGAAAGGTGTCAGGACACAGGACATGGCTACTCGCTGTGTATGGGGGGTGTAGTCACAGAGGGGTTAGAGCGCCCATGCTGACCCCTGACCACTGCTGGCTATGATAGAAAGGTATCAGGACACACAGGACATGGCAGCTCGCTGTGTATGGAGGGTGTAGTCACAGAGGGGTCAGAGCGCCCATGCTGACCCCTGACAACTGCTGGCTATGATAGAAAGGTGTCAGGACACACAGGACATGGCAGGTCGCTGTGTATGGGGGTGTAGTCACAGAGGAGTCAGAGCGCACATGCTGACCCCTGACCACTGCTGGCTATGATAGAAAGGTGTCAGGACACACAGGACATGGCAGCTCGCTGTGTATGAGGTGTGTGGTCACAGAGGGGTCAGAGCGCCCATGCTGACCACCCTGACCACTGCTGGCTATGATAGAAAGGTGTCAGGTCACAGGACATGGCTGCTCGCTGTGTATGGGGGGTGTAGTCACAGAGGGGTCAGAGTGTCCATACTGACCCCTGACCACAGCTGGCTATGATAGAAAGGTGTCAGGACACAGCACATGGCAGCTCGCTGTGTATGGGGGGTGCAGTCACAGAGGAGTCAGAGCGCCCATACTGACCCCTGACCACTGCTGGCTATGATAGAAAGGTGTCAGGAAACACAGGACATGGCAGCTCGCTGTGTATGGGGGGAGTAGTCACAGAGAGGTCAGAGCACCCATGCTGACCCCTGACCACTGCTGGCTATGATAGAAAGGTGTCAGGACACACATGACATTATAGCTCGATGTGTATGGGGGGAGTAGTCACAGAGAGGTCAGAGCACCCATGCTGACCCCTTACCACTGCTGGCTATGATAGAAAGGTGTCAGGACACACAAGACATGGCAGCTCGCTGTGTATGGGGGGTGTAGTCACAGAGGGGTCAGAGCGCCCATGCTGACCCCTGACCACTGCTGGCTATGATAGAAAGGTGTCAGGACACACAGGACATGGCAGCTCGCTGTGTATGGGGGTGTAGTCACAGAGGAGTCAGAGCGCCCATGCTGACCCCTGACCACTGCTGGCTATGATAGAAAGGTGTCAGGACACACAGGACATGGCAGCTCGCTGTGTATGGGGGGTGTAGTCACAGAGGGGTCAGAGCTCCCATGATGACCTCTGACCACTGCTGGCTTTGATAGAAAGGTGTCAGGACACACAGGACATGGCAGCTCGCTGTGTATGGGGGGTGTAGTCACAGAGGGGTCAGAGCGCCCATGATGACCCCTGACCACTGCTGGCTATGATAGAAAGGTGTCAGGACACACAGGACATGGCAGCTCGCTGTGTATGGGGGGTGTAGTCACAGAGGGGTCAGAGCTCCCATGATGACCCCTGACCACTGCTGGCTATTATAGAAAGGTGTCAGGACACACAGGACATGGCAGCTCGCTGTGTATGGGGGGTGTAGTCACAGAGGGGTCAGAGCGCCCATGCTGACCCCTGACCACTGCTGGCTATGATAGAAAGGTGTCAGGACACACAGGACATGGCAGCTCGCTGTGTATGGGGGGTGTAGTCACAGAGGGGTCAGAGCGCCCATGCTGACCCCTGACCACTGCTGGCTATGATAGAAAGGTGTCAGGGCACAGGACATGGAAGCTCGCTGTGTATGAGGGTGTAGTCACAGAGGGGTCAGAGCGCCCATGCTGACCCCTGACCACTGCTGGCTATGATAGAAAGGTGTCAGGACACACAGGACATGGCAGCTCGCTGTGTATGGGGGGTGTAGTCACAGAGGGGTCAGAGCGCCCATGCTGACCCCTGACCACTGCTGGCTATGATAGAAAGGTGTCAGGAAACACAGGACATGGCAGCTCGCTGTGTATGGGGGGTGTAGTCACAGAGGGGTCAGAGCACCCATGCTGACCCCTGACCACTGCTGGCTATGATAGAAAGGTGTCAGGACACACAGGACATGGCAGCTCGCTGTGTATGGGGGTGTAGTCACAGAGGGGTCAGAGCGCCCATGCTGACCCCTGACCACTGCTGGCTATGATAGAAAGGTGTCAGGACACACAGGACATGGCAGCTCGCTGTGTATGGGGGGTGTAGTCACAGAGGGGTCAGAGCGCCCATGCTGACCCCTGACTACTGCTGGCTATGATAGAAAGATGTCAGGACACACAGGACATGGCAGCTCGGTGTGTATGGGGGGTGTAGTCACAGAGGGGTCAGAGCGCCCATGCTGACCCCTGCTGGCTATGATAGAAAGGTGTCAGGACACACAGGACATGGCAGCTCGCTGTGTATGGGGGGTGTAGTCACAGAGGGGTCAGAGCACCCATGCTGACCCCTGACCACTGCTGGCTATGATAGAAAGGTGTCAGGACATACAGGACATGGCAGCTCGCTGTGTATGGGGGGGGTGTAGTCACAGAGAGGTCAGAGTGCCCATGCTGACCCCTGACCACTGCTGGCTATGATAGAAAGGTGTCAGGACACACAGGACATGGCAGCTCACTGTGTATGGAGGGTGTAGTCACAGAAGGGTTAGAGCACCCATGCTGACCCCTGACCACTGCTGGCTATGATAGAAAGGTGTCAGGACACACAGGACATGGCAGCTCGCTGTGTATGGGGGGCGTAGTCACACAGGGGTCAGAGCCTCCATGCTGACCCCTGACCACTGCTGGCTATGATAGAAAGGTGTCAGGACACACAGGACATGGCAGCTCGCTGTGTATGGGGGTGTAGTCACAGAGGGGTCAGAGCGCCCATGCTGACCCCTGACCACTGCTGGCTATGATAGAAAGGTGTCAGGATACACAGGACATGGTAGCTCGCTGTGTATGGGGGGTGTAGTCACAGAGGGGTCAGAGCGCCCATGCTGACCCCTGACCACTGCTGTCTATGATAGAAAGGTGTCAGGACACACAGGACATGGCAGCTCGCTGTGTATGGGGAGGTGTAGTCACAGAGGGGTCAGAGCGCCCATGCTGACCCCTGACCACTGCTGGCTATGTTAGAAAGGTGTCAGGACACAGGACATGGCAGCTCGCTGTGTATGGTGGTGTAGTCACAGAGGGGTCAGAGCGCCCATGCTGACCCCTGACCACTGCTGGCTATGATAGAAAGGTGTCAGGACATACAGGACATGGCAGCTCGCTGTGTATGGGGGGGGTGTAGTCACAGAGAGGTCAGAGTGCCCATGCTGACCCCTGACCACTGCTGGCTATGATAGAAAGGTGTCAGGACACACAGGACATGGCAGCTCGCTGTGTATGGGGGGATGTAGTCACAGAGGGGTCAGAGCACCCATGCTGACCCCTGACCACTGCTGGCTATGATAGAAAGGTGTCAGGACACACAGGACATGGCAGCTCGCTGTGTATGGAGGGTGTAGTCACAGAGGGGTCAGAGCACCCATGCTGACCCCTGACCACTGCTGGCTATGATAGAAAGGTGTCAGGACACACAGGACATGGCAGCTCACTGTGTATGGGGGGTGTAGTCAAAGAAGGGTTAGAGCACCCATGCTGACCCCTGACCACTGCTGGCTATGATAGAAAGGTGTCAGGACACACAGGACATGGCAGCTCGCTGTGTATGGGGGGTGTAGTCACACAGGGGTCAGAGCCTCCATGCTGACCCCTGACCACTGCTGGCTATGATAGAAAGGTGTCAGGACACACAGGACATGGCAGCTCGCTGTGTATGGGGGTGTAGTCACAGAGGGGTCAGAGCGCCCATGCTGACCCCTGACCACTGCTGTCTATGATAGAAAGGTGTCAGGACACACAGGACATGGCAGCTCGCTGTGTATGGGGAGGTGTAGTCACAGAGGGGTCAGAGCGCCCATGCTGACCCCTGACCACTGCTGGCTATGATAGAAAGGTGTCAGGACACACAGGACATGGCAGCTCGCTGTGTATGGGGGATGTAGTCACAGAGAGGTCAGAGCACCCATGCTGACCCCTGACCACTGCTGGCTATGATAGAAAGGTGTCAGGACACACAGGACATGGCAGCTCGCTGTGTATGGGGGGGCGTAGTCACAGAGGGGTCAGAGCACCTATGCTGACCCCTGACCACTGCTGCTATGATAGAAAGGTGTCAGGACACAGGACATGGCAGCTCGCTGTGTATGGGGGGTGTAGTCACAGAGGGGTCAGAGCGCCCATGCTGACCCCTGACCACTGCTGGCTATGATAGAAAGGTGTCAGGACACACAGGACATGGCAGCTTGCTGTGTATGGGGGGTGTAGTCACAGAGGGGTCAGAGCGCCCATGCTGACCCCTGACCACTGCTAGCTATGATAGAAAGGTGTCAGGACACACAGGACATGGCAGCTCGCTGTGTATGGAGGGTGTAGTCACAGCTGTTGATGTGGCCTTTAAAATAAATCCAATCGATGGAGGCCACACATGGAAAATTTAATTCGTTACAGGATCTGCTGCCAACATCTCAGTTGCCAAATACCAAAGGAAGTCTTGTGGAGTCAATGAAGCAGGTGATTTCAATGTTATGGCTGATTGGTGTATATAAAACGTTGCCAAATTTTGTATAAAAAGGGGAAGACAGAAAGCAAAGTTTTGGTCATTGTGTATATAAACAAATGGGTAACTGCTGATGGAGTCTGTACTCTGGATACTACACTATGCGTACTTAATACCCCATCTTTTAACACACATATACTGTCCCCTTTTCAACACCCCCCTTAGCATATAATGGTCACCTATCTGTAGCCCCCTGATTATGCCTCGTTTCTCCCCATCATTATAATGCTCATAATGCTTGCCCCCTCAACAAACTTCTTTTCTTATTCCTCACCTATTCATTTACTTACTTTTTCTCGTTTCCTCGCAGTAGTTCAGCCGTCTTTTCTATGTTGCGGCTGTGCTCGGTTAAGCCGGCAGATGCAATGATGTCATCACAGCAGCAAAGGCTCAATAGTGGAGCGAGAAGGTGATGACTCCTAGTTTCACCAATCCATTCAACTTTAACTGTGTCCTTTTGTCATACTCAACAACATCATAGATGGGGGGCCACCCAACAGAGCCAGAGATGGAGAGACACCCAACACCACCAAAGATGGGGGGGATACCCATCACCATAGATTGGGGAAACCCAACACTTACATGAATGGTAGGACACACAATATCGCTAGAGATGGGGGGGATACCCAACACCACCAGACATGGGAGGACACCCCCTTCACCGCCAGAGATGGTAACACATCTAACAATGCCAGAGATGGAAGGACACCCAATACCACCAGTGATGGGGAACAACTGACACCGTCAGAGATGGGAAACACCCAACACCATCAGAGATCGGGGGACAAGCAGCACTGTCAGAGATGGGGGACATTCAACACCACCAGAGATGAGGAAAGACCCAAACATCATCAGAGATGGAGGAAGTCCAACACCACCAGTGATGGGGGATACTCAACAACCCCAGAGATGGGAGGACACCCAACATCACTAGAGATGGTGGATACCCCAGACCACCAGAGATGGAGGAAACCCCAAACAGCCCCAGAGATAGGAGGACACCCAACACCACTAGAGATTGGAGGGCTACCCAACACCATCAGAGATCAGCGGAAACCCAACACCATCAGAGATTTGGAGACAAACAACACCAGCAGAGATGGGGGTACACCCAACACTTCGAGAGATGGGGTAGACCCATCACCACCAGAGATAGGGGGACACCAACACTGCTAGAGATGGGGAACACCAACACCACCAGCGATGGAGGAAAACGCAAACAGCAGCAGAGATAGGGGGACACCCAACACTGCCAGAGATGGGGAACACCAACACCACCAGAGATGGAGGAAAACCCAAACAGCACCAGAGATAGGGGGACACCCAACACTGCCAGAGATGGAGGAAAACCCAAACAGCACCAGAGATAGGGGGACACCCAACACTGCCAGAGATGGGGAACACCCCCGACAACCCCAGAGATGGGGGACACTCAAAAATCTCAAAATCCGCTGAATCTGGAATGGTTGGAAAGTATGCCATGGCTGTGTTTGAAAGTTTCGATAGACGATGCTGAATGCTCATATCTCAGGCCCCTAGAAGAAGAACCAGGGGCCCACATAGAAATACATAGAAATATATTATTTTCAACGAATATTATAAAATCATAGAAAAATACAATGAAATTGAAAAAAATGAATGAAATCCCAAAATCCCCTAATATTGCCCTAAAAATTGTAAAAGTTTCTAAATGTTTCTAAAAAGTTTCTAAAAAGTTTCTAAAAGTTCAAAATGACACAAACATCTCCTCATATGCAGATACTTTATACATGGATATAATCCCCAGTAAAACCTCTTCTTATTAAACGTGGGGTCCTACACGCCAGATAATAAAGGTTATAGAACGGGACAAGAATGTTCTAGAAGAAAACCCCTAAAACATAAACTTCTAATGTCATTCCAAGATGTTTTATGCAAGAACAAAAGTTTTTTTGTTCATTTCATGCAAACTTTGTTTTTTAAACTTTCTATAGAAAATATATAGAAGATAGATAGAAATATAGTAAGACAGATATAAATTGGGCAGATATCTGGATGTGTGCTCCTCTATCTGATGACGGTTCCCCCCCTTTGTTCTGTCTCTTGGCTTCGGCTTCTCGTTTCCCGTGTGTCCTGACAACCGCAAAAGAATGTTCCGGGGCCAGGTCCTATTTGTCGTCTTTGTAATAAGAGTGAAACATTTCATGTAACTATAAATGTAAATCCCCAGAACCTTCACCCAGTTGTAATAATTATTCACATGGATTTTCCGGATAATTATTTGTCCATCTTGGCCAAGATTTGGTTTTCTGCTTAACTTAAAAAAAATCCAATAAATGCTTCGGAATATTTCTGTGTTTGTCTATTTCACAATTCAATACGTTCCAAGATGTGGAAACTACTTCTGTCTTCTGCACGTCCCACCCGATAGATGTTTTCGTTCAGTCCTTTGCGAGGTTCAAAGACTTCCAAAAATATTCCAAAAGTTCCTTTAAAATGGATTCCTGAAATAATAATATTTCCACTAAATCCATGATAATTGTCTTAAGGGGAAATCACCGGAGAAGTCTGAAAATCATCCGGGAGAAATATCATGGATTATCCGTCCTTCTTCATCCTCGGAGCTCGGCCCAGATGTCGTTCATATCTTTTTATGAAATCTTCCATCTTATGAGCATCTGGCCCGTAAAAATATTGTCCTCTCCCTCCACGTGAAGCGAATAAGAGCGACCTGTAGGCAGCTGGTAAACATACCGCCATACGCCGTGCCCTCTGCCATTGTAACGGGGATTACCCATTGACCCGAACATATCCGGCTCTTTTCTTCTCCCTTCAGAATTGTAACAAATGGCAATTTTCCCTAATCCGCCCATCTGATGCTGATTCCCATTTATAGGGTGCGCGAAATACTGGACGAGAAATATGGAAAACATTGTCTGAGTAGATATCAGTATCGGGTGGGAGACCATAGATTTCTAGTAAAAGCACAAAAAAAATATAATACAAAAAAAATAAAATACTCATGTAACGACATGTATCACTTCATAAATAATAGCACTAAACATATGTATTACTTATAGAAAAGCAAAAATAAAGACACTGCCGAAACGAGATTTAAAAGACATAAAAACAGTAAAAAACAACAAAATATCTAAACAAAATGAAACTATAAAATTATACGAGAAACTGAAATTAATATTCAAATAAAATAACAAATAAATGGAAATGAATTTTCAACATTGTTTTGTGTTTTTAAATTTTTCTGTACTTTTGTTAATTTTTTAATTTCTTTTTTTTTTCAGTGAAATTGAATTGTGTTTTTTTTTCTTCTTTTCTCCATCGATCTGATTTTAATGTGAATATTTTTCTCCATTTTTTATATTTTTAACTAAACAAAAATGAAAAATAAAAAGATTTTAAAAAAATCAAAGGCAACGTATGTGGTTTGTATTAGAAAAAAAAACTATGTACAATAAAACACAGATTTTGAATTTTACAAGAAAACCATTTATTGTTTTTTTGTTTTTTAATCTGAGAAGGAAAATGTTATTTCTTGTAAAACAAAACACATAAAATTAATAAGAAGACAAGGAACACAAACATTTGTATTTTTGACAGTGGGTTACAAAGAATTTGGAATGAAAGTTTTTTTCATAAGTTTATAAATTAGAAAAATCTTGTTTTTGTTTTGCTGTTATTAAATTCATTATTAAATTCGAAAAATTACTATTTACTAGTTTTCATTAATTGAATTATTTAAGTTTTATTAAGTGATTTATATTTTCATACTTATTTGTCATGGTTTATTATTAGTTTAGTTTAAAATTTTTCTGCTACATTTTTTACTTTAGTTTATTAAGATATGTATATAATTTTATTAGATTGGGGATATTTTGGTGCGTGTAATGTTTATAGGACAATATCAAACATTCACAATATTTGGAAACTGATAGCCCAAATTATTTTTAAGAAAACCTGAAATATTATAACACTTCCACAATGATAACTGCATTCATAGATTATGGGAAGAAAATGAGGATAATAATTAATTACAATATCATTATATTTATATCCAATATATTTATATTGTTAATTTAATAAAATGAACAGTTTTATAAGAAAAAAAACTAAAACAAAACAAATTTCCAAAATACACAAGTTTGTAATTTTTCATTGCAGTATAATATCTGAAGACGTGGAGCAAGGTTCTATGAGTAAATTCTGTATAGGATGGGGTAAGCAATGGCTGAACATGTGGGAAAGAGTTGGTGTCTTCCAGACCGTGTAGATCAATCGAAACAAAATATGCACAGAATTCCTCTACATCTGCCTAAGAAATCCACCATCGTGCCACTTCTTCTCATAGATTTTGGATTAAACCTCTGCCTGGATGAAAGGCAAATGGCTGCAGCCGGAGCAGGAGAAATTCCCATGCAGATGGTGCCGAAGACTTTTAGATTGCAGACCCACCCGTTTTCCGTTGGGAGCTGTTGGTCTGACAACCATTTTTTGTCACATTAAGTCCTTGAGAGCCTGGCACCCTGGGCAATATCCGGACCATGAGGGCAGCAAGACACAGAAGAGGAGGAAGGAGAGAAGGAAGCAGGAAGAAAAGAGAATGGGTCTTGTCACGGATCGAAAGTCTGAGTCTGATTTAAGGTCCTCACCTTAAGTTCCACATTTGTGTAAGGGGGGGGTGTGTGTCTTGGGGTGAGGATGGGGAACCAGAAGAAGGTACTCAGATGTGTTCTGTAGTAAAGAAAGAATGGGTGGCCATGCCATATATTCAGCACTGGTCTCAGGTGGTGGTGGGGGGGTGTCCTTCATCCGATAACTTTTCACACCAAGTGACCAGAGCAAGCCAGGAAGAGATACGTCTAGCAACTTCTCTGCAGAAAAATGTGCAAACCTAGGAAGCGTTTGTGAGTTCCGGAGCACCCGGCTGTGATCAGCGAGTTCCATGTGGAAGTGCAGTCACGACTTTCACACCAGTTGCTGCCATATGAGTCTACATCTTATGAGTTGACTGTAGTGGACAGTATGCACATGTTCTGTATAGCTGGAGGGTGGACATCCTACTTTTTGGGCTTTGGTGGGACCTCTAGTCCAACACTTATCCCACCAATGACAGTCACCTCTACATCCGTGGTGTTATAGTAAAGACAGTGGGTGACATGGACCATTGGGCACATCATGAGACTCTAGTTGTAAACCACAACATGGTATTTGTACACTTCCACCATTATCACAAAAACCTTTATAAATATTTGTCATGAATTTTACAGAACTGTTTTTCCAGCATTTGAGTTTTGCACCTTCTATAGAGAATTCACTTTACTCCCAACCTTTAAGAGGCATCGGAGGCTCCAACAAAAGCGAGCGAGTCTCGTCCAGGTCTCCCTCCCTGGCAAACATGCTCGGCTTTGTGGCCATAGTGAGAGGGGAACAAGAGGCATTTTGTGTCTGGAGAATACACAATGGATTTTCCTGAAAACAGAAAAAAGCCTGTCTGCTGGAAGGCGGATTCGATGTGCTCTCTCCACAGAGGCAATTGTCATAATGAAGGTGATTACCGGGATCTGATTGCAATCAATATCACCATTAAATGCCATGTTATGTAAACATCCAGTCCTGTCCGCTTCGGCTGACCCCCTTTACTTCCATTCTCTGCCGGGAGTCATGTTCTCCGGCTGCACACTACGTCTTTGCTTTCAGATCCCCCCCACTCCTTTCTTTCTAACCTGACATTTCCCTCCCCTCCAAAGAAAGAAGAAATGAAAAAAAAAAAACGTCTTCAATCCCCAATTCAGACGGTTCCTTATCTCACATTGCTGTCTAAATGCTAAGCCGAGAGAAGGCTGGAGCTTTATCCTGCTGTCTCTGGGGGGAATTACCATCCTTGTGTAAGGTCCGGGATGCTCCGTTAATAAGGCGAGCCATGCTTTCCTCGCTGCCATCAGAGATCTTTGTCCTTGTGACCCGCTCTTTAATAATGGCAGGGAAGAAGATGTGTATCGGAGGCCATTGTCCGCGCCTGGGTGTAATGGAAATGAGGCACTATTCATGAACTCCGAGATATGAACTTAGATACAGAGGCTGAGTGTGGAAATATGAGCCTGGAAAATCTCAACTCACTTAGCGAAAGACAAGGACGACTCTCTAAGATGAGCTGCGAAGGACTTTTTTGCATCTAGTTGTCCGTGACACATATCTACAGCCCAACACAGGTCCAAGAGCGACCAAGCATCTCACCAACTCAATCGATGTTCTTAACTCCGTCCAAACTCTTTCCAGAATGATTCAGCCCCAATTGGCTGCGTAGGACTTTTTTGATAATTGTCCATGGCATGTGTCTTCAGCCCAACACAGGTCCAAGAGCTACCAGGTATATTGTCAACTCAAGTGATGGACTTAACTCTGAGTCCAAGAGCGACCAAGTATCTCAGCACCTCAAATGTTCTGACCAAATGCTTTCCAGAATGATTCAGCCCACAATGTGAATTAAGTTTCCTCAGGGTCATCCCCAAATGCATCACAAAATGCTTCAGTCTCAGATTCATGGATGGCCTTCATAGGCAGCATCTTTAACCCTTAGTAATGCCCCATCTCAGGCCATCAGCTGCTGCACACATGAAGCATTGCCAGATGACAATGTTCCTCAGAAATCTTATCTCTTTCCATTCAAGCAATGGTCACAAGTTCACTAATTTCCCTGGGTTTACATGCTCTGATCAATATCTTTAAATCCTCCCTAAAATGTTCTATGGGGCTCGGGTAACTGTGAATTAGTGCTTGGGTTTATTGTCCTGTTACAAGGTTCAGTAACATCCAAGCTTCATCTTTGCAATAGATGGCGAGATTTGTTCTCCTAGAACAGTGATGGCCAACCTTTTGGAGACAGAGTGCCCAAAGTACAAACAAAAACCCACTTATATGTCGCAAAGTGCCAACATGACAATTTAAGCAGCAACTTATTGATCCCTACTGTATCACAGGTTTCAATCGTATTGGCGTCCTGAGTTCACCAATACAATAGAAAGATGGAGAAATGTGGATTGTAGCTTCAATCCAGGGTCCCCTGAAGAGGAAGAATCAGGGTTCCCAGAGCAGGAACTCTGTGTTGGGGTGAAGCCCTGGGTGCCCACAGAAAGGGCTCTGAGTGCCACCTCCGGCACCCGTACCATAGGTTCGCCACCACTGTCCTAGAATTTTCTGGTATCTGTATGTATCCATCTTAGTAATGATGGAGGAATAATTGTGATGGCCTCTGTAGATCTAGTCCCGAGGTCTCTGAGATCCTGGCCCTCTGCTCTATACAGTAGATGGTACTATGGGAGACACAAGGTGGGGTCAGCAGTACCTGTATATATCGGGTCACAGTTCTGCTCTGTTTCTTCAGAGCCTGTGCCCAGATCAATCCCCTTCATCTGAAAGATCCCTCTGTAGGAAGAAGATTTCAAAAGTTTCTGCAAACTTTCATTGTGTTTACCTATAAACAAAGGATTTACCCCCCCCCCCTCCATAGACTGAGATTTCACCCAGGAAGATGCAAAGTGCTGATAGAAGATCTCCGTTGACCTCCTACGTCCCCTCTGGCTACTGATGGTCTCATTGAGTGGATACTAATAAGATGTATTCATCTCACTTCTTCTAGAAATAAAGACGTTACTGGAGCGCGGAAGAGAAACTGAGTGGTAGCTGCTACAAAGTAGCAAATGAATGATGTATTCAGTGGTTACAGTGTTCTACTAAAGTCTATAAGATAACCAGAGGAGGATCTCACAGATACAGAAGATATAGAAGATAAGTGATAGATCATTAGCTGCCGCCAGGATTTAATGTAGTTGACGTATTCATCTCTGTAGCCCGGATGTTTGGTTAATTTGTGCGACTTTTAGGCTTGGAATTGTCCCAATTTTTGTGCCTAATAAGTGGCAAAACGGAGCGCACTAGACCCAGACTTACTTTTGGTAAATTACTATTTGGGAATAGAAAGGCGCACATCACAAAAAGTTGCAAAAGTGACTCTGAACCGGCAACTCATCACATGTATCACAAAGGGGAACAATGTCAGATACATTGCAGTGATTAACTAGCTTCAGGAAATGTGGAAAAGTGGCAGCCGAAAAACTATGATACATGTGACCCAGGGAGAGGCTGCTCTGCAGATGTTTGCTCGGGATCTATCACAATTTTGTGCCTAAAAAGTTGCAAAAACTCCCGGGTCTAAGCGGCTGCACTGGGGAAAAAAACTTCATTTTTCATTACTGGAAACAAAATTTTTCTCTTCCCAAATGAAAAATTAACTGAATGCAACAAGAAAAAGTTTAAAAATTACTAGTAATTAAAATTTCTCCAGTGACGACTTCATCATTGTCTGTGGGATCATCTCTGGGAGTGATTATTGTCTATGGGATCATCTCTGGGAGTGATTATTGTCTATGGGATCATCTCTGGGAGTGATTATTGTCTATGGGATCATCTCTGGGAGTGATTATTGTCTATGGGATCATCTCTGGGAGTGATTATTGTCTATGGGATCATCTCTGGGAGTGATCATTGTCTATGGGATCATCTCTGGGAGTGATTATTGTCTATGGGATCATCTCTGGGAGTGATTATTGTCTATGGGATCATCTCTGGGAGTGATTATTGTCTATGGGATCATCTCTGGGAGTGATTATTGTCTATGGGATCATCTCTGGGAGTGATCATTGTCTATGGGATCATCTCTGGGAGTGATTATTGTCTATGGGATCATCTCTGGGAGTGATTATTGTCTCTGGGATCATCTCTGGGAGTGATTATTGTCTATGGGATCATCTCTGGGAGTGATTATTGTCTATGGGATCATCTCTGGGAGTGATTATTGTCTATGGGATCATCTCTGGGAGTGATTATTGTCTATGGGATCATCTCTGGGAGTGATTATTGTCTATGGGATCATCTCTGGGAGTGATTATTGTCTATGGGATCATCTCTGGGAGTGATCATTGTCTATGGGATCATCTCTGGGAGTGATTATTGTCTATGGGATCATCTCTGGGAGTGATTATTGTCTATGGGATCATCTCTGGGAGTGATTATTGTCTATGGGATCATCTCTGGGAGTGATTATTGTCTATGGGATCATCTCTGGGAGTGATCATTGTCTATGGGATCATCTCTGGGAGTGATTATTGTCTATGGGATCATCTCTGGGAGTGATTATTGTCTCTGGGATCATCTCTGGGAGTGATTATTGTCTATGGGATCATCTCTGGGAGTGATTATTGTCTATGGGATCATCTCTGGGAGTGATTATTGTCTATGGGACCATCTCTGGGAGTTATTATTGTCTATGGGATCATCTCTGGGAGTGATTATTGTCTGTGGGATCATCTCTGGGAGTGATTATTGTCTATGGGATCATCTCTGGGAGTGATCATTGTCTATGGGATCATCTCTGGGAGTGATTATTGTCTATGGGATCATCTCTGGGAGTGATTATTGTCTATGGGATCATCTCTGGGAGTGATTATTGTCTATGGGATCATCTCTGGGAGTGATTATTGTCTATGGGATCATCTCTGGGAGTGATTATTGTCTATGGGATCATCTCTGGGAGTGATTATTGTCTATGGGATCATCTCTGGGAGTGATCATTGTCTATGGGATCATCTCTGGGAGTGATTATTGTCTATGGGATCATCTCTGGGAGTGATTATGGTCTATGGGATCATCTCTGGGAGTGATTATTGTCTATGGGATCATCTCTGGGAGTGATTATTGTCTGTGGGATCATCTCTGGGAGTGATTATTGTCTATGGGATCATCTCTGGGAGTGATTATTGTCTATGGGATCATCTCTGGGAGTGATTATTGTCTATGGGACCATCTCTGGGAGTGATTATTGTCTATGGGATCATCTCTGGGAGTGATTATTGTCTATGGGATCATCTCTGGGAGTGATTATTGTCTATGGGATCATCTCTGGGAGTGATTATTGTCTCTGGGATCATCTCTGGGAGTGATTATTGTCTATGGGATCATCTCTGGGAGTGATTATTGTCTATGGGATCATCTCTGGGAGTGATTATTGTCTATGGGACCATCTCTGGGAGTGATTATTGTCTGTGGGATCATCTCTGGGAGTGATTATTGTCTGTGGGATCATCTCTGGGAGTGATTATTGTCTATGGGATCATCTCTGGGAGTGATCATTGTCTATGGGATCATCTCTGGGAGTGATTATTGTCTATGGGATCATCTCTGGGAGTGATTATTGTCTATGGGATCATCTCTGGGAGTGATTATTGTCTATGGGATCATCTCTGGGAGTGATTATTGTCTATGGGATCATCTCTGGGAGTGATTATTGTCTATGGGATCATCTCTGGGAGTGATTATTGTCTATGGGATCATCTCTGGGAGTGATTATTGTCTATGGGATCATCTCTGGGAGTGATCATTGTCTATGGGATCATCTCTGGGAGTGATTATTGTCTATGGGATCATCTCTGGGAGTGATTATGGTCTATGGGATCATCTCTGGGAGTGATTATTGTCTATGGGATCATCTCTGGGAGTGATTAGTGTCTATGGGATCATCTCTGGGAGTGATTATTGTCTATGGGATCATCTCTGGGAGTGATTATTGTCTATGGGATCATCTCTGGGAGTGATTATTGTCTATGGGATCATCTCTGGGAGTGATTATTGTCTATGGGATCATCTCTGGGAGTGATTATTGTCTATGGGATCATCTCTGGGAGTGATTAGTGTCTATGGGATCATCTCTGGGAGTGATTATTGTCTATGGGATCATCTCTGGGAGTGATTATTGTCTATGGGACCATCTCTGGGAGTGATTATTGTCTATGGGATCATCTCTGGGAGTGATTATTGTCTATGGGATCATCTCTGGGAGTGATTATTGTCTATGGGATCATCTCTGGGAGTGATTATTGTCTATGGGATCATCTCTGGGAGTGATTATTGTCTATGGGATCATCTCTGGGAGTGATTATTGTCTATGGGATCATCTCTGGGAGTGATTATTGTCTATGGGATCATCTCTGGGAGTGATCATTGTCTATGGGATCATCTCTGGGAGTGATTAGTGTCTATGGAATCATCTCTGGGAGTGATTATTGTCTATGGGATCATCTCTGGGAGTGATTACTGTCTATGGGATCATCTCTGGGAGTGATTATTGTCTCTGGGATCATCTCTGGGAGTGATTATTGTCTATGGGATCCTCTCTGGGAGTGATTATTGTCTATGGGATCATCTCTGGGAGTGATTATTGTCTATGGGATCATCTCTGGGAGTGATTATTGTCTATGGGATCATCTCTGGGAGTGATTATTGTCTTATTGTACAGATCTGAGAATATTATCAGTCTCCATTTCCTGGACATTATAAGAAAAAAGGCAAAGAATTTTTTTTCCATCTCTGTAACTTTTAGTCCCTGCAGTTACATCACAATGTAGTCCGCCAATAAATGTTGATTATACCTAAAAATAGGCAAACCTGAGACCCCCTATGCTTAATGTCCCCCAATACAGATGATAGATAGATGTTAGATTGATTATTGATCGCTAGGTATGAGACTCCTGTCATTATTTTGTGTATTCCTACAGTCTGATAGATGAGGAGGCCTCACATGGAGACATTTAGGACAAATATAATGAAGTCAATTATTTTTGCCCTTTAAAACTATACAAAACATGTGAAAAACATCCTGAGTCACCCATCTCCCGCGCCGTGCACCTAGATTTTTGTATTTATAGGCCTGGAAGACGTAGTCATTTCACAAGAGGTTGGAGATGTTTTTCTGTCAGTAGGGAAAATCAGATGTGTGAAATATGTAGGGGGCGCTGTGGAGTATTATCTATAGACACAGGGAGGAGCTTCTGTCTGGCAGGGGAGGGGCATCCTGGGGAGGGGGATTCTTTCCTATTCGTGTGATTGCCCCTCTTACAGCCACAATATATGTCCCCTGTATATATATGTATACATCTTGTTCCCATGTACAAGACACTTTGAGCTGAGGACTGGTGGACACAGATGCTCCACCCACATCTTCTGTGCACTGCAGTCCAGCCAATAGGAATATCTTTCTACCCTGCCTGTCATGGAAGGAGAAAAGCCTCTGCAGTACATGGCCGGATAGCTGAAAACAAGCAGAGTAAGACTGGACTATATTGTCAGATGCCAGAAGGAGAAGGAGATTTTGTCCTGCTTGCCAGTTACACAGTAGTTTAGATTAGGAGACTCCTTATGGAGACTGAGAATAAACCTGATTCTGTGTTGCTTGCCCAGGTCATGGCTTTTACAGTTTAGGATACTATAGCAAAGAAGATAAATTTTTCAGGACTATAAGAAGTAACCATGTAGTCAGCTGCCAAAGGGGGAAGTAGACTGATTCTGGCCTGATTGTTATTAATGGAGAAGCTTTCTGTAGTATGTGGTGGGGTAGTTGGAAAAACTCAATTTGCAAAGAGAGAGTAAGATGGGATTATATTGTCAACTGTCAAATGGGGAATGAGACCGAGTCTGTCCTGAATACCATAAAATTTGCAATATATGGCATAATAGCTGAGGAAGTGACTATATTTTCATCTGCCAGAGCCTGATTAGTCCTGTTAGTCAAGGAAGAGGCAGAGCTTGTACAGAAGAAGCTGAAGTTGGTAAGGACCATATTATCAGCTTCCAGGAGAGGGAGGAGACTGATTGTGTCCTGCTGGTCAGAGAAGGAGCAAAACATCTGCAGTAAATATTGGTGCATCTGATAAGGGATGACATTTTTAGATGCGCAGAGGGTGAAGGAGACTGACTCTCTTGTGGTTGTCAGAAAAAAGAAGGGTTTTTAAAGTAAATTTTGCACTAACATATAAAGTATTTTAGATGCATAAGGAGATGGAGACTGATTTTGACCTAATTGTACAGGAAGAAGAAAAGCCTCTGGTATAACTGAGAAGACTCTTTCTACAGGGAAAGTAAGAAGAAACCATATTGTTAGCTGCCCGAGAGGGATGGAGACTGATTCTGTCTCACTTGTCAGTGAAGGTATAATATATGTTGAAATAACTGATACAACTGAGAAGACTCCTTCTGTCGCGTAGATATAAGGGGCTATACTTTCAGATGGGAAGAGGAGACTGATTATCTCTTTATTGCAAGGACCTATATTGTCTGCTGCCAGATGGGGAAGAAGACCGATTCTATCTGGAGCTTGCCTTAATGGCACAAATTAGCAGTCACACAAAGCTGAACAAGTGGAAGCAAAAAATAATAAAAAAATTGCAGTTTCCGGCTGAGCTTTGGCTCATGGATAAGATAGATGACATTTCTATATCAGGAAAGAAACCAAGGTGTTACAGGAGAGAAGGGTGGAATCCTGCAGCAGATCAAAGCTAAGGTGGAGACCTGCAAATATGTGACAGAAATTCTTTACTAACCGGTTACACCCAGGCCAGAGCAGTGCATCCTTCGGTCTGATCAGATACCTCAACATGACAAATTCTCTTCTCTTCATCTTATAAATAGAATAAAATCATCAGTCATAGTGGCGGAGGCCTCATTAATCAGCCGGGTGGGTTCTGTGGAACATGACATAACCACTGTCCTGAATGGTTATCCTTGAAGGAGAGGTGGACCTACATCAAGAATCATCCCTGGATAATACTTCTATCATTCCAAGACATAAGAAGTCATCAAATGGAGAATTACTAGTTCTACAAAGTGTGTAAGGGGCAAATGTACATCAACACTTTCATATACAGTACATCAACTGGATTGGATTGAAGTCTGGGGACTGTGGGGACATCTGATATCTCTACTTCATCGTCACTGAATCCTTGCTTTGACAATCTTGACATATGATTGAGGCTTTTGTCCTATTGGAACATCATGTTGTCCTTTTCATACCTCAGTATTTGAGTGTGTAATAATGAATGACTCAAATATATCTCAGCATTGAGACCACCATTGATCCTGGTCAAGTTTCCAACAAAGGCCTTGAAGCAACCCCATGCATGTCATCAGGTTTCCTGCACCGAACTTGACAGTTCCTGTCTATCTCCATCCATTGACCCTTTTCCATTGACCAAGTGTATTGACTTTCATCCCATCGCTACAATAACCCATTTCCAATTCTCTTCTCCCACTTTTTATACTTTTTTGCAAACTCAGGTTGAATATTGAACATTGAATTTGAAGCTTCGTGGTCTTTTCTCGTGCCACCATTCGAGACGTTGCCCCGCTTGCATGGACATCTGTGATCTCATTATTATAAAGCTTATGAGCTGCCTCCACTGCCGTGTTACTGCACCAGAACTAATAGACCTTGGGATGAGACAACTTGTTGCCTCCGATATTTCGCCTCAACGTCCAACTCTTGGCTTTCAAATGGATGGATTCCATTTCCTATTCTTCCAGCTGTCATGGCCTCACATGATGCAGATGCAGTAATTTTTTTTGTCCAAGACACTTCTATTGATGAGCTGAATGATGCAGTTTCTCTTTTCTTGGGAAATCTTCTTCATGGCTTCTCCACAATGACCTTTGACTTGGGAGTCTACCTAATAACATACTGAGCTATTATCACCTTATGACCACTGTATCAGGTTTTTACGTGGTTGTTTAAGATACTTCTTCTGATGCGCCACCGTTCTATGGTACCAAGATTTGAAAATTTCAGATCCTGGGTGTTTAGCTTCTTGGACCCCCCGTCAAACATGGACCATGGTTTCTAAACAGGTGCACATCACTGTGCACATTGACCAAGAGAATAGAAGTTTTTGGGGTTTATTTAAGATTCAAGCCCTGAAATAATCGTAAATGGCTGGTGATCTACCTGCACTTGTGATTATTTCCTCCGTTACGCCATCTCCCTCCCAAGCAGACGCGGAGGGGTGCGATGGAGCGGGGGGTGAAAGTTCGAATGTTACAAAATATTTCTATGCCAGGTAGGACCTGGTGTAGACATAAACGCTGTGGAGGCCGGAGACTCTTGATGTATTGGGGCATGAGCTACAACATAAATTAAATAACATAAAGGGGGTTATTTATCATATTTCCTTTCACCTGTAGGACATATGAATGAGGGGTTATGGAAAGATTGTTCTACCACCGGGAGCAACAGTTACACAACTAATAACATGCTAAATAGTAGCAAGTCACATATATGTATGAGAAGCCCAGGTATAAGCCCACCGCTCGGTCACCTCACCAGACTGTATCAGGGTCATACCCCCGGAGGGGCAGATACAGGAGGCAGATGTAAGTTTATTGTCAGATGGAAATCTGGGGGAAGTCCTGACATCTTCGGCCTCACAGCAATGTTGTAAGGTTGGGAAATCACTAAAACAGAAAAATACCGATCATTGACTGTAAAGGTAACAAGTCCATGTGACTGAGAATGATGCCCCAGGACACTGGTACACGGGAGGTACAGCGGGGGAGGTTGTGGGGTTTAATATTTGATGCCCTAAGTGCAAACTCTTGACTTTGTGAACTCAGGAAACTATGCGAAGAAGAAGAGAACTATAACCTGAACTGCAATAACATATGTAACCTCTTCATAAAGGGATACAAGATAAATATGGGATGAAATCCAAATGGTAGATTGGATTCACAGTTACGTCTCTGCTGCCCTATTACATGAGCAGTTCTAATAATCCCATCATCCATACAGGGGCAACCTACCTGCAGGTGTCCGGATGACACAGGAGACATGAGAGGCTGGTGCAGTCAGATGTGAAGGAGCAGGGTCAGGATAGGAAGGGGAGATAAGATGTTCTTTCAGGAAGCTACACCAAGTGTCTAATTTTAGGAGGAAACAGCTGATCACCTAAGAGATGGTTATCAGATGGGAATAAGTGCCCATAGGGCTTATTAGAGACACCAAAACAAGAAGGAGGTGAGAGCTGCTGAAATCCTGACAACTGACCCATGACTCCACCATGAAGGCTGGAGACATAGGAGGACATCGGGTTGTGCTGGTGACCGGATACACAATCCTTGGCTGGAATGTCGATACGTGCTGGTGGTGAGCATACAGCTGATATTTTGGTCATCACTCACACATGATATCTGATGGGTTATCTCTATGACAGATAAAAGGAATCCAAGGAATCTAGAGAGTAAAATGACCAACAGCGCCTTCCTCCCAGGGATGAGGTCAACCAGCTCCATTCCTGGAGACCCGAAACACTCCAGCAATCTACCGCAACCTTCCCCCACCCATCATACATAGCATGTAAACAGATGAGGACAATCCAGCTCCCCAACTTTCCTGGAATAGTTGACCCCTAACCGCCTTGTCTCCGTTGTCCTGGTTTACTCCTTTATGCTATACAGCTGGAAGTTTCATGTTCCTTCCTCACGATAGATCTTGAGTGGCTACCTCTACATCTGCCCTTCTAATAATCAGTTAGTACGTGATGGAAATGTTAGTGATTCATCATATATGAATAAGAACTTGTTGGAGAAGAGCAGGAAGCGGATGGTCACATCCACGTTATGTTGACTTCAAGTTCCAATTAGAAAGTTTATTTCTCTGTTGAGTTTGGTGTTCTCGGCACTGGCCAAATTGGTGAATGAGGCAGTGAAGTGATTATGAGGGAAAGTGAGGTCATGAGGAGTCCGATGACTAAGAGTAGGATAGCGGCCGAGTAATGGACCATGAGTCAAGGATGAAGATGAGATGTAAATGTCAGGGCAGAGAGAAGATGGCTTTGGGTCGTGACTCTACTTAACCTTCATTGAAAATGAGTGCAACCCTTGAACCAAATTAACTTTTCTAATAACTATGATGTTTTATCAACTAATAAAAGTTTAATGCTATCATTATGGCTATAAAAATAAGACTACACTGTCTTCAACGATGTTTTACTTTTTAACAAGAGCATATATCGAAAAACTTCCTATTGTTTCTTATTGGAAACTAGTTAAGAATATTGTAAATTCTGTTGTGGGACGTTCGATACCCCTGGACCCCGGCGTCTATTTCCTAAATGTTTGACCTACCTATTTGGGGAAGCTTGGTGCTAAGCTGCTCATAGAGAATGCAAGATCAAAGACCATATTATAGAGGAGTTTAGTAAGTGAAAGACTGATAAGTCGGGAGTTGTCGAGACAAGAGAATTAGTGGGACAACTGCAGTTTTATGGTAAGGAAAATGCGGATTCTGGAAATGTTTTGCTTCAGTCTGACCACTATATGTCGCAAGCTTCACCTTTCCATCCTGCTGCCTCCTGCGAAGCGATGTATGTGCTCAGCAGAGGCAATGGGGAACAGATGCAACGTATTGCATCCCTCCTCCAGGCTCGCTGAGCGGATACATTGCTCAGCAAGATGGAGGGAACCGATGATGTCCTGTCCACACATTGGCACGACCAATCGCTGGATGTCGTAATGCACTCCTCCCCCCAAATTCATGTATAAGCATGCAATGGGATACATCTGTGCCATACGTTGTAAGGACACATCAGAATCCCCCCCAATGTGCTCTTACAATGTATGGTACAAAAGGAGATGTGAGCCCAGCCTGAGGAAAAGGAAAGACGACTGATAACTGTGGAATGACAGCAAAAGGAAGACAAGAAGAGAGAGAGATCCAGCAGAGAAGACACTGAAAACCACGAGAGTGCAGTGTCCTTCAGGATTGAAGCCTCCTGTGGCTCCTGAGCTGATGGTCCACCGTGTCAAACACTGCCCAGAGATCCAGGGGAATGAGGAGAGAATAGTCATTTTTTGATTTAGATGTAAGGAGATCATTAGAGACACAGTGCACAGTGTGGAAACCAGATTGTAAGGGATCGAGGAGGGAGACAGCAGAGAGATACCACGTGTTCCAGGAGTTTGGAGTTGAAAGGGAGATTAGAGACTGGACGGTAGATGGTTAAACTTAAATTTAATTAGATGACCAGTAAATTAGAGATAGAGTATGAAGAAGGGAGAACCTCCTGCACTGTGTTCTTATAATGGTCCAGTCTAATGCAGTTAGACTAATGCAAAAACTTTATGGGCCAATTGTTTTTTGAAGCCTCTCCTGACGTCACTGCTTCACCAAGCAGGAGAGAGACGCCTCTACAAAACTTTAATACCCAAAATGTAATGAGACTTGGATGCTCTGAAATTTTGAGTATTTAATCAGGTAGTTATAAAGTCTTGTGGGCGCTAGTCTGTGAGAAAGAAAAATTATAATGTATTTTTCTGCTTTCAGCACCACTTAGCGGTAAATGCGTCATTAAAAAAATAGGACTTTAGAAATATAACTTTTTGAAGGGCCTTTTTTTATTTTTAATTTTACTTTGGGTCATTTTACAGCCACGTTATTTCCTAAACAAACAAGAAATGACTCAAACGAATTTGGACATAATTAGTCTGAATCAGATCACCTCTCCAGTCCAGGGGTTATAGGACCCTCTCATAAATCTCTAGATGTTATTAAATTAAGGTAACGTACGAGGACCATGGAAACAAATTCTACTGTTAGAGGAGAGGAGAAGTGATTCTACCATTGTCATCGACATAGAGGAGAGGAGGTTCTACCATCACCATAGACAGGGGGCATCCTCTACACCTAGAGGAGAGGAGGTTCTACCATTGCCATAGACAGGGGGCATCCACTACACCTAGAGGAGAGGAGGTTCTGCCATCACCATAGACAGGGGGCATCCTCTACACCTAGAGAAGAGGAGGTTCTACCATCACCATAGACAGAGGGCATCCTCTACACCTAGAGGAGAGGATGTTCTACCATCACCATAGACAGGGGGCATCCTCTACACCTAGAGGAGAGGATGTTCTACCATCACCATAGACAGGGGGCATCCTCTACACCTAGAGGAGAGGAGGTTCTACCATCACCATAGACAGGGGGCATCCTCTACACCTAGAGGAAAGGAGGTTCTACCATCACCATAGACAGGGGGCATCCTCTAGAGGAGAGGAGGTCCTACCATCACCATAGACAGGGGGCATCCTCTACACCTAGAGGAGAGGTGGTTCTATCATCAACATAGACAGGGGGCATCCTCTACACCTAGAGGAGAGGAGGTTCTACCATCACCATAGACAGGGGACATCCTCTACACCTAGAGGGGAGGTGGTTCTACAATCACCATAGACAGGGGGCATCCTCTACACCTAGAGGAGAGGAGGTTCTACCATCACCATAGACAGGGGGCATCCTCTACACCTAGAGGAGAGGAGGTTCTACCATCACCATAGACAGGAGGCATCCTCTACATCTAGAGGAGAGGAGGTTCTACCATCACCATAGACAGGGGGCATCCTCTACACCTAGAGGAGAGGAGGTTCTACCATCACCATAGACAGGGGGCATCCTCTACACCTAGAGGAAAGGAGGTTCTACCATCACCATAGACAGGGGGCATCCTCTAGAGGAGAGGAGGTCCTACCATCACCATAGACAGGGGGTATCCTCTACACCTAGAGGAGAGGCGGTTCTATCATCAACATAGACAGGGGGCATCCTCTACACCTAGAGGGGAGGTGGTTCTACCATCACCATAGACAGGGGGCATCCTCTACACCTAGAGGAGAGGAGGTTCTACCATCACCATAGACAGGGGGAATCCTCTACACCTAGAGGAGAGGAGGTTCTACCATCACCATAGACAGGGGGCATCCTCTACACCTAGAGGAGAGGAGGTTCTACCATTGCCATAGACAGGGGGCATCCTCTACACCTAGAGGAGAGGAGGTTCTACCATCACCATAGACAGGGGGCATCCTCTACACCTAGAGGAAAGGAGGTTCTACCATCACCATAGACAGGGGGCATCCTCTAGAGGAGAGGAGGTCCTACCATCACCATAGACAGGGGGCATCCTCTACACCTAGAGGAGAGGCGGTTCTATCATCAACATAGACAGGGGGCATCCTCTACACCTAGAGGGGAGGTGGTTCTACCATCACCATAGACAGGGGGCATCCTCTACACCTAGAGGAGAGGAGGTTCTACCATCACCATAGACAGGGGGAATCCTCTACACCTAGAGGAAAGGAGGTTCTACCATCACCATAGACAGGGGGCATCCTCTAGAGGAGAGGAGGTTCTACCATCACCATAGACAGGGGGAATCCTCTACACCTAGAGGAGAGGAGGTTCTATCATCAACATAGACAGGGGGCATCCTCTACACCTAGAGGGGAGGTGGTTCTACAATCACCATAGACAGGGGGCATCCTCTACACCTAGAGGAGAGGAGGTTCTACCATCACCATAGACAGGGGGCATCCTCTACACCTAGAGGAGAGGGGTTTCTACTATCACGATAGACAGGGGGCTTCCTCTACACCTAGAGGAGAGGGGGTTCTACCATCACCATAGACAGGGGGAATCCTCTACACCTAGAGGAGAGGAGGTTCTACCATCACCATAGACAGGGGGCATCCTCTACACCTAGAGGAGAGGGGTTTCTACTATCACGATAGACAGGGGGCTTCCTCTACACCTAGAGGAGAGGAGGTTCTACCATCACCATAGACAGGGGGAATCCTCTACACCTAGAGGAGAGGAGGTTCTACCATCACCATAGACAGGGGGCATCCTCTACACCTAGAGGAGAGGAGGTTCTACCATTGCCATAGACAGGGGGCATCCTCTACACCTAGAGGAGAGGAGGTTCTACCATCACCATAGACAGGGGGCATCCTCTACACCTAGAGGAAAGGAGGTTCTACCATCACCATAGACAGGGGGCATCCTCTAGAGGAGAGGAGGTCCTACCATCACCATAGACAGGGGGCATCCTCTACACCTAGAGGAGAGGCGGTTCTATCATCAACATAGACAGGGGGCATCCTCTACACCTAGAGGGGAGGTGGTTCTACCATCACCATAGACAGGGGGCATCCTCTACACCTAGAGGAGAGGAGGTTCTACCATCACCATAGACAGGGGGAATCCTCTACACCTAGAGGAAAGGAGGTTCTACCATCACCATAGACAGGGGGCATCCTCTAGAGGAGAGGAGGTTCTACCATCACCATAGACAGGGGGAATCCTCTACACCTAGAGGAGAGGAGGTTCTATCATCAACATAGACAGGGGGCATCCTCTACACCTAGAGGAGAGGGGGTTCTACCATCACGATAGACAGGGGGCATCCTCTACACCTAGAGGAGAGGGGGTTCTACCATCACCATAGACAGGGAGCATCCTCTACACCTAGAGGAGAGGGGGTTCTACCATCACCATAGACAGGGGGCATCCTCTACACCTAGAGGAGAGGGGGTTCTACCATCACCATAGACAGGGGGCATCCTCTACACCTAGAGGAGAAGGGGTTCTACCATCACGATAGACAGGGGGCATCCTCTACACCTAGAGGAGAGGAGGTTATACCATCACCATAGACAGGAGGCATCCTCTGCACCTAGAGGAGAGGAGGTTCTACCATCACCATAGACAGGAGGCATCCTCTACACCTAGAGGAGAGGAGGTTCTACCATCACCATAGACAGGGGGCATCCTCTACACCTAGAGGAGAGGAGGTTCTACCATCACCATAGACAGGGAGCATCCTCTACACCTAGAGGTGAGGAGGCTCTACCATCACCATAGACAGGGGGCATCCTCTACACCTAGAGGAGAGGAGGTTCAACCATCAACATAGACAGGGCATCCTCTACACCTAGAGGAGAGGAGGTTCTACCATCACCATAGACAGGGGCATCCTCTACACCTAGAGGAGAGGAGGTTCTTCCATCACCATAGACAGGGGACATCCTCTACAACTAGAGGAAAGGAAGTTCTACCATCACCATAGACAGGGGACATCCTCTACACCTAGAGGAGAGGAGGTTCTATCATCACCATAGACAGGGAGCATCTTCTACACCTAAAGGAGAGGTGGTTCTACCATCACCATAGACAGGGGGCATCCTCTACACCTAGAGGAGAGGAGGATCTACCATCACCATAGAAAGGGGGCATCCTCTTCACCTAGAGGAGAGGAGGTTCTACCATCACCATAGACAGGGGGCATGCTCTACACCTAGAGGAGAGGAGGTTCTACCATCACCATAGACAGGGGCATCCTCTACACCTAGAGGAGAGGAGGTTCAACCATCAACATAGACAGGGGCATCCTCTACACCTAGAGGAGAGGAGTTTCTACCATCAACATAGACAGGAGGCAATCTCTACACCTAGAGGAGAGGAGGTTCTACCATCACCATAGACAGGGTGCATCCTCTACACCTAGAGGAGAGGAGGTTCTACCATCACCATAGACAGGAGGCATCCTCTACACCTAGAGAGGAGGTTCTACCATCACCATAGACAGGGAGCATCCTCTACACCTAGAGGAGTGGAGGCTCTACCATCACCATAGACAGGGGGCATCCTCTACACCTAGAGGAGAGGAGGTTCTACCATCAACATAGACAGGGGCATCCTCTACACCTAGAGGAGAGAAGTTTCTAACATCACAATAGACAGGGGCATCCTCTACACCTAGAGGAGAGGAGGTTCTTTCATCACCATAGACAGGGGGCATCCTCTACAACTAGAGGAAAGGAGGTTCTACCATCACCATAGACAGGGGGCATTGTCTACACCTTGAGGAGAAGGGGTTCTACCATCACCATAGACAGGGGGCATCCTCTACACCTAAAGGAGAGGTGGTTCTACCATCACCATAGACAGGAGGCATCCTCTACACCTAGAGGAGAGGAAGTTCTACCATCACCATAGACAGGAGGCATCCTCTACACCTCGAGGAGAGGAGGTTCTACCATCACCATAGACAGGAGGCAATATCTACACCTAGAGGAGAGGAGGTTCTACCATCACCATAGACAGGGTGCATCCTCTACACCTAGAGGAGAGGAGGTTCTACCATCACCATAGACAGGAGGCATCCTCTACACCTCGAAGAGAGGAGGTTCTACCATCACCATAGACAGGAGGCATCCTCTACACCTAGAGGAGAGGAGGTTCTAACATCACCATAGACAGGGGACATCCTCTACACCTAGAGGAGAGGAGGTTATACCATACCATAGATAGGGGACATCCTCTACACCTAGAGGAGAGGAGGTTCTACCATCACCATAGACAGGGGGCATCCTCTACACCTAGAGGAGAGGAGGTTCTACCATCACCATAGACAGGGGGCATCCTCTACACCTAGAGGAGAGGAGGTTTTACCATCACCATAGACAGGGGGGCATCCTCTACACCTAGAGGGGAGGAGGTTCTACCATCACCATAGACAGGGGGCATCCTCTATACCTAGAGGAGAGGAGGTTCTACCATCATCATATACAGGGGGCATCCTCTACACCTAGAGGGGAGGAGGTTCTACCATCACTATAGACAGGGGGCATCCTCTACACCTAGAGAAAAGGAGGATCTACCATCACCATAGACAGGGGCCATCATCTACACCTAGAGGAGAGGCGGTTCTACCATCACCATAGACAGGGGGCATCCTCTACACCTAGAGGAGAGGAGGTTCTACCATCACCATAGACAGGGGGCATCCTCTACACCTAGAGGAGAGGAGGTTCTACCATCACCATAGACAGAGGGCATCCTCTACACCTAGAGGAGAGGAGGTTCTACCATCACCATAGACAGGGGACATCCTCTACACCTAGAGCAGAGGAGGTTTTACCATTACATCTATTGTTCACAGAAAAACTATTGATTTTACCAGAAGATGTCAAGGCCATTGGTTTAAGGTTTGGGTGTGCTACATTCTCTAGATTCTTTTCTCCCAATTTCCAGTGTCTTAATAATCACACACTGATAGTTGTAAGAAATTTTTATCTTTTTATTTTCCATTTTAAGGAACCTCAAACAATCATGAAAAACGGCTGCAAAATTGCCCTCAAAGGAAACCTACCACCGTGGATCTACAATATAAAGGTAGATCGGGTGGTAGGGGCATCTATAGGACGTGACGATAGCCCTTTAAAGGGATTGAACGGAGTCATTGGAAATCCCATAGAGTGGATGAAGCTCAGGTTGAGGGGTTAACTTTTGGTCCTGTATGATCCTAACAGTTCTGCCATCAGCAATCAGACTTCTTTGCAGAGGAGAAGGGAGAAATGGCTTTTGAGAGACATTTTGAGGTAACTTGGTTTGTTTATAATAACTGGGATTTTCCATTTTCAGATAACATAAACTGACTTCTCTTCATTCCTTCCTGCACGGCCTGTAATGTGGGTCTGAACTGTCATCAAGACGGAGCGGTGTGTTTCATCTCAAGTTCATGAACTTTCAGTGAACATGTGTTACATCGTGGTGAACTTTATCCCTGGAGGTGACACTCAGTGACGGAATTCAACAAAACAAACTCTGGCAACGAATGCAGGAAGAAGATGGTGAGATGGGACAAGGTGCGACAAACCCATTATTCCGAAAAGTAGAAGTTGATCCATAATTAGGAGAGTATTAAAGGGTCACCACAGATGAGTTATCAATTTGAGAAGCAAATCATTAAGTAATTGCTTGAAGGAACCCATCATTGAGGTGAGTTCCATCTAGAGTAACTTTGGGCCAGGGTGTTGACCATTGACTAACAACTGGTGGACTCTCATAGTCAGGACTCCTCAATATAATAAAGGTGTCATCGTGCTGGACAATTGACAGGTGTAGGAGCCCCAGGTGTAAGACTGGCATCTGGTTTCCTCCTGGTGGTCACGTGTAGTCACCGCCACATTGTTCCTTGTCCTTCCCACAGCAGTGCAGGTCTTCTGCACACTCGGATAGAACATACACACATGTACTACTCACTTCTCATGGGACAGAGGGCCCCAGGTCTCCACTGGAGAATTACTCTACAATTTCAATATCTAGTTTTCCTAGTCCCACAAAGGTGTTTCTGTGTCCTTGACTTTTGGGTTTGATCTCCAGAACTTGAACCTGTGCTGCCTGGCCTGGATCGACTACACTCAAAGTCCACCTGAACTTCCCTCAAAGACCCGCTCCAATGTATATTGACCCACCTGGGCCAAGTTTCATTATCGACAGAATTAAGCCAAAAGGATGCAACAGGGTGAACACCAGGAGCATCCTCAGTATGTCCATACCCACTGATTTACCTGTAAAGTTAAAGTTTATGAAGGTAAAGTTCATTGATAATGCTTAATGACAATGAGTCAATCATGTGAACAAGGCCCTTACCCTAGAATCAGTGTTTTTCAAGACAAATAGCAAAGCATGCTGGGATTTATTGAGGTCTCCAAAACCCTCTCACTCAGCTAAGTCAGTTTCCTACACTGTACTGAAGAGATGAAAAGACATGGAAACAGCCATGTCTACAGTCGTGTATCTGTTCCCTCCCTCTGTAATAGAAATACTGGTTTGGCTCTTCTCCTGCATCATGTCATTAGGCTTCCTGAAAGTCATGCTTGATGGTAAGGGGGCTTCCTTACAAGGTAGCTAAGAGACAATGTAAAATGTGTCTGCATACTTCCCGGGATTTATTGACTGATGAAGCTAAAGAGTCTCAATGCTCGTCTTATCCTCACTGAAGATGCACCAAGTACAAGCCCTTTCTCCTCTAATTACAGGTCCAAACGCATCACAGCTCATCCTGGCCTGGCATCAAAGAACTTAAATCAGAAACATTCACACAAGACTGAAGAAGATTGTTTGATTTACTAGAGTTTCACAGACTGGACTCATTACCTGCAAACATCAGGATCAATGGCTGCTGCAGGATTTAAAGGAGCCTCTCCAGTACAGTCACCCCTATCCGAGGCTGCATCATATCATGATCCCGAGTGACCACCAGCACCAGAACTATGTATACAGCTGAGGCCATGTAGTACATAAAGAGACAAGGAAGTTTTCCTCACTCTCCCTTTTTGGGTCAATTAGTACCAAAAGTATTTATATTTGTCAAATGCCAGAATAATGAGAGAGAAGTGATTTTTATTACTTTCTGCAAAGTCTAAGGTTTCCATACATTTCATTAGTATTTGGTCCCGTTGTCCTTACACTGTACGACTTGGGTCAAATCTTTTGGATCCTTGCACAAGCCTCTCACAATAGTCGGATGGAGATGGTGCAGCTGAGCCGTGTTTGTAGCCTCTAGCCCGCTCCGGCCCTTTCAGCTTTGCCCATACCTGTTCCATAGGACTGAGATCGGGGATTTGTGATGGACCCTCCAAAATATTGGGCCACATTTATTAAAGTGTTTGCACCAGTTTTCTGTCTGACTATGCACTAGAAAGAACATGAAGACTGCTTGTACCTATATTTAAAAAGTCACCTATATTCATGGAAACGTTTAATGGGTGATGGTATTATCTATATTCACAAATAGAGGTCTTAAGGCTACATTGTATCTTCTATATCCATGGAGAAGCTATGACTATATAATCTGATCTATATTCCTGGAGAACTCATGTGGCGTCATCTATATCCATGGAGAAGTCTTATGCAAACATGGTGTTACCTATATCCATAGAAAGTTCTTATGGCTACACGACATCATCTATATCCATGAATAAGTGTTATGGCTACATGGCAACATCTATATTCATGGAGAAGTCTTATGGGTTTATGGTTTCATTTATATCCACAGAGAAGTCTAGTTGCATCATCTGTATCCATGGAGATTTCTAATGGCTAAATGGTGTCCTCTACAGCATATCATTGGAGAGGTTTTAAGGCTACATGGTGTGATCTGTATCCACGGAGAGGTCCTATGGGTACACAGCATCATCTCTATGCGCTGAGAAGTCTAATGGCTGCATGGCATCATCTGTATCCATGGAAAGGTCTTAAGGCTACATGGTGTCATCTATATCCAGGTCCTATTCCTGCATCTTTTTGCAGCACAGTCTTCGGAATGATTATAGACATGAGAGGGTTGAGCTTACCTCTCTTTATCACCACCCGGCTCGTGTGTTATTCGGCTTCAGTTATGGCCCGGTGAGGCACACGCTCGTCTACATGGAGCCTAAATCTAATAGTCATCCCTATTCATGGTGAAGTCTAATGGATACATAGTAGCATCTACGTCCATGATCCTGTCATAGTATGCTCTAGAACCCTGGAGAATTGTCATTGGTATATGGTGGTATCTGTGTCCATTGCAGAGTTTAAAGGGCACATGGTTTTCTTGAAATAGATATTTCTGGAGAAATCTAATCAGAACACGATCGGGTCTAAAGGAGTCTTATTCGGACATGGTGCCTTCTATGGCCGTGGAGAACCATAAAGGATGGAGATGCTGGATCTTGGACCGCAACCAATCTGATGATGAACACCTATCCTACGGAACAAATATGGGAGCGTCTCCTTAATATGTGTTTCCTCCCATGTTACACGCTGTAGTATCAGTGAAGCTCCACATCTGTGGGATAAGATTATTCGGAGCCTTCTCACCTCTTTCCAGGCTGGTAGAAATGATCATTACAATCCATCCACCATGTAGTCTGTTCTTTTGATGCCGTGTTATGGAGAAGGGGTTACTCTTCCCTATTATTAGCCACAAAACCCTCCGCTCTAATCTCTACCATTTGTTGAACAGATACGTTTCCCTCCAAATATAAAGTACAACCTGACCCCGAATTTGATTGGAATTCTCATTTTTGCCTTTTACTAGACATCACAATCTGCTTTTTATGAAATCTAGCATTTAGAAAAAAAAGAGAAGAAAAATGAAGAACTTAAAAGTGTTTTTAAGCTGAAGCAGACCTGAGCGCGGAGCTATAATGTGATCCGGAGGGGCTGGTGTGCAGGACAGCTATGGGGGATGAACAGCGTTACTAAAACATACGTTATACAATGTAACTGCATGTCTCTTCTCTGAAATCATCTGGTCCATTTATGGATCAGCACTGATTGTGCATCAGCAAATGGAATAGAAAACAGGTCGAAATGATGGTAATTATTGAGACAACCGTCATAATGGAGCGATTCTGTAGGTGGTGACCAAAGGCCACTTGTGTGTTCTCATCCTTTGTGGCTGTTGATTTGGTCACTTTTGCAGGGTCTACAACCGACAGAAAATGTTAGGTAGTGCAGCTCATCTAAGGTGGCACATCAATGCGATAAGAAGGTTAGCTGTGTCCAGAGCATGGAGGAGATACCAGGAGAAAGGCCAGTACACTACGTGACGTGGAGGAGGCAGTTGAAGGACTACAACCTCCTCCATTTTTGCAGGAGGAAAAGGAGGAGCAGGGCCGAGCCATGCAAAATGACCTCCAGCTGCCACTAATGTTCATGTGTTTGCTCAAACTGGAACCGGAACAGGCTCCATGAGGTAGGTATCAGGGCCTGATGTCCACAAGTCCGTGTTGTGCTTACAGCCCAACACCGTGCAGGGCAATTACCATTGAACACAAAGATTGGCAGATTCCACATTGGCAACCTGAGCTCTTCATGGACTCAACATCCGTCAGTATGACCGGTGAGGGAAGGCATTTCTGAGTCTCATTTCCATGTCTTGAGGCATCTCCACTGAAGTTGGATCAATGTTTTTGGTGGATGGAACAAGACATGATGTACCAGATGAGCTGGATTAGATTTAGGTCTGGGTCCTTCATCCAGCAGGGACTGCTGACACACTACAGCAACCAGAATAGTCATGTATCAGAAGGAAACCAGGGCCCACTGCACCAGCATATGGTCTCACACTGGGTCTGAGGATGTCATCCCTGTTCCTAAAGGTAGTCAGCATATCTCTGGCTAGCACATGGAGGGCTGAGTGGCCCTCCCAAGAAACCCCTTCCTACACCACGCCTGACCCACTGCCACAACGGTCATGCTGAAGGATGTTGCAGGTAGCAGTATGTTCTCCACGATGTCTGTCACATGTGCTCAGTGTGAACCTGCTCTCGACCATGAAGAGCACAGGGCGTCAATGTTCAATCTGCCAATCTTGGTGTTCTCCATAAAATTGCAATTGTCCTGAAAGTTGTTGGGCAGGATCTTGGGCCCTCATACCACCCCTGCGGAGTCCATTTCTAACAGTCTAAGTAGACACTTGGGTATTAGTGGTAGCTGGACGTCAATGTTCAGGGCTCACCTCCTCCTTGCCCAAAAAAGGAGGTAGTGGCCCTGCTGCTGGGTTGTTACTACGGGCCACTCCGCGATTCCTGGTATCTGCTACAAGCTGTGTACACGGTGCTGACAGACCCAGCGCACACCGATGTGTCACCATGGGTGCCCTGCATTACCCGAGTAACTTCTGTGGGTTGTAGGTGCTGCCTCATGCTACCTCTAGTGGTGAGAGCAACGGCAAAATGCAAAAGTGACCAAAACAACTGAAAAATGGTCTGTGGTCACCACCTACAGAAACCCTCCTTTAAAGGGGTTATCTTGCTAATTGCATAATTTCTACCTGTTGTCTGCTCGATTTGTACAACATCAGTATAGCTTAATTCACAATCACTGGGTTCGATTCCCACCCAAGTCAACATCTGCAAAGAGAGATCGTATGTTCTCTCCGTGTTTGTCCGGGTCCTCCGGTTTCCTCCCACACTCCAAAACATACTGTTAGCTTGCTTATATTGTGAACCCCATGGGGACAGGGACCGATTTATCATGCTTTGTGCAGCGCTGCGTAATCTGTGTGCGCTATATAAATAAAGAATTATTATTATTATGATCACTGATGATCCATAACTGGACAGGATGATTTGATTTGGAGATACATTATGATTACTGCTCCTTATAAATATATACACTCACCGGCCACTTTATTAGGTACACCTTGCTAGTAACGGGTTGGACCCCTTTTGCCTTCAGAACTGCCTCAATTCTTCGTGGCATAGATACAACAAGGTGCTGGAAGCATTCCTCAGAGATTTTGCTCCATATTGACATGATGGCATCACACAGTTGCCGCAGACTTGTCGGCTGCACATCCATGATGCGAATCTCCCGTTCCACCACATCCCAAAGATGCTCTATTGGATTGAGATCTGGTGACTGTGGAGGCCATTTGGGTCCAGTGACCTCATTGTCATGTTCAAGAAACCAGTCTGAGATGCTTCCAGCTTTATGACATGGCGCATTATCCTGCTGAAAGTAGCCATCAGATGTTACAGGGTACATTGTGCTCATAAAGGGATGGACATGGGCAGCAACAATACTCAGGTAGGCTGTGGCGTTGTACCAAGGGGCCCAAAGACACCATGACACCACCACCACCAGCCTGACCCGCTGATACAAGGCAGGATGGATCCATGACACCACCACCACCAGCCTGAGCCGCTGATACAAGGCAGGATGGATCCATGACACCACCACCACCAGCCTGAGCCGCTGATACAAGGCAGGATGGATCCATGCTTTCATGTTGTTGATGCCAAATTCTGACCCTACCATCCGAATGTTGCAGCAGAAATCGAGACTCATCAGACCAGGCAACGTTTTTCCGATCTTCTACTGTCCAATTTCGATGAGCTTGTGCAAATTGTAGCCTCAGTTTCCTTAGCTGATAGGAGTGGTACCCGGTGTGGTCTTCTGCTGCTGTAGCCCATCTGCCTCAAGGTTCGACGTACTGTGCGTTCAGAGATGCTCTTCTGCCTGCCTTGGTTGTAACCGGTGGCGATTTGAGTCACTGTTGCCTTTCTATCAGCTTGAACCAGTCTGCCCATTCTCCTCTGACCTCTGGCATCAACAAGGCATTTCCGCCCACAGAACTGCCGCTCACTGGATGTTTTTTCTTTTTCGGACCATTCTCTGTAAACCCTAGAGATGGTTGTGCGTGAAAATCCCAGTAGATCAGCAGTTTCTGAAATACTCAGACCTGCCCTTCTGGCACCAACAACCATGCCACGTTCAAAGGCCTCAAATCACCTTTCTTCCCCATACTGATGCTCGGGAGAACTGCAGGAGATTGTCCTGACCTTGTCTACATGCCTAAATGCACTGAGCTGCCGCCATGTGATTGGCTGATTAGAAATTAAGTGTTAACGAGCAGTTAGACAGGTGTACCTAATAAAGTGGCCGGTGAGTGTATATTTTTTTGAGCAGTGTATACAAGGTCCTGTCTTTTGGCTGCATGTAATGATGGAGTAGCTGAGCACATTGTCAGTAGATTCCTATTGGTTTCCTACTCTATTTAGACACATACATAGAGATCATTATAGTAATATTACATACCGGTATATATCGTTGTGTGGGGTTGAGTCTTGGTAGGTCTTTTTATTGCAGATTTTTAAAACACCTTCATAATGATTATCTGATGGCATCAAATCAAACTCTGTCTCTGTCCGAGGTGCTGAATTTTATCACATTTTCCTAAGTTTAATCTGGAAACTGAACACAACATCACGGTGAATATCAGACGATGGATCTATGACGCTTGTATCAGCTCCAGTCGTTGGTGAAGATTCTTGGATGGGCCCCAAGGAACAATCACTTTCATCTTGGCCAACTTTGGTTTCATACTCGAAATTAAACTTATAAAACTCAGAATGTTAAAAGCAATGACTGCTGTGTGACCGCTGTGTGACCCTCCCAAATGTTTATCTTCACCCGCCAATGGTCTGGTGTCCCACACGGAGATATGTACCTGGAGGTGACATTCTGAATTTATTACACCTGCAGGTGGATCGTGACTGTGTGTTACCATTACATACATTTTCTGCATAATTTCCTAAAAATAATCCCATGTATGTAAGTGACATGTAATGTAACACCTCTTACTCACACAGGTGGAATCGTGATTTAAGAGCGACGGCATAGCTAAAATACTAAGACGTGAGAACCTATCAGCGCCAAATCGTGTGAACTGTACAAAGCTCCTCCACCTAAGTTATAGATAGAAAGATCTGATTACTAGATCCACAATGACACGTTCATCGCTCGGATGAGCAACGTCGGGGTGTAACCAAAAGTATTAGCGGGGGGATCGGCAAGAAATAGAAGTAACCAGGACTAAATCCGGTGGAGAGGTCCGAGTAATAGTTCTGTTTGCCTAACTACCATTTTTAACCCCTATGCGGCTGAGGGTCATTGATGCTTGAACGTCCAGGTGAGATTTTGCAGTTCGGTTCTGCTCTTCTGTAAAAGACAAAGGGGCTCATTTACTAAGGGCTCCGCGGCCGCACTTTCGACGGGTTTCCCGACTTTTTACATTTTGCGGCGAATTCCGCTGGGATTTTGGTGCACGTGATCGGCTTTCACGAGACAGAAATCGGGGGCGTGGCCGTCGGAAAACCCGATGGATTCGGAAAAACAGCGGAATTTAAAAAATTAATTGTGTTGCAAAATCAATCACTCACATGCACCAAGAATAGATTGGTGAACTCCTGCGGACATCGGCGCAGCAGCGACACCTGGTGGACATTGGGCGAACGACCGAATCCTCGTCGGAGAAGGCGCCGCTGGATCGCGACATGACCGGGTAAGTAAATCTGTCCCAATATCCTAGGAACAGTTTACAGATCATAAGAATTTTTGCTTTAATATATTTGTGATGTGTGAGACTTTATTGGAAGTCAACCATTTTAAAAAAATCCCCTAGAAATACTCACTTCCGCTCCTCCACTTCTTGATCTCGACGCTGTCCGTAACTAATCTTGACACGTCTGGATCACCTAGAAAAGAAACTTGTAATTAGCAGCATTGGGGAGCATGGGAGAGGGAGACGCTGTCACTCGAGAGGTGTGACATCACTTCCCTCTCCCACATGAGCAGGAGGTGCGGGGACACGCATGATTAGCAGCCCGGAGCACTGGACATCTCATCCCCTGCTAGTAATAAGCCTTTTTCTAGGTGGTCCTGGTGTGTCAAGCCTAGTGACGGACAGCGGATCAAGGAGCGGAGGTGAGTGTTTCTATAAATATTTTTTTTTACTTGATAGTTTTGTTTTTTTCTCTATAAAATGAGCACATGAAAATGTAAACTATACACTGTCATTTTTTTCCCCATTAAATTTTTTAAATAAGTAATGTACACTCACCGGCCACTTTATTAGGTACACCATGCTAGTAACGGGTTGGACCCCCTTTTGCCTTCAGAGCTGCCTCAATTCTTCGTGGCATAGATACAACAAGGTGCTGGAAGCTCCTCAGAGATTTTGGTCCATAGTGACATGATGGCATCACACAGTTGCCGCAGATTTGTCGGCTGCACATCCATGATGCGAATCTCCCGTTCCACCACATCCCAAAGATGCTCTATTGGATTGAGATCTGGTGACTGTGGAGGCCATTTGTGTCCAGTGACCTCATTGTCATGTTCAAGAAACCAGTGTGAGATGATTCCAGCTTTATGACATGGCGCATTATCCTGCTGAAAGTAGCCATCAGATGTTACAGGGTACATTGTGCTCATAAAGGGATGGACATGGTCAGCAACAATACTCAGGTAGGCTGTGGCGTTGTACCAAGGGGCCCAAAGAGTGCCAAGAAAATATTCCCCACATCATGACACCACCACCACCAGCCTGACCCGCTGATACAAGGCAGGATGGATCCATGCTTTCATGTTGTTGACGCCAAATTCTGACCCTACCATCTGAATGTCGCAGCAGAAATCGAGACTCATCAGACCAGGCAACGTTTTTCCAATCTTCTACTGTCCAATTTCCATGAGCTTGTGCAAATTGTAGCCTCAGTTTCCTGTTCTTAGCTGAAAGGAGTGGCACCCGGTGTGGTCTTCTGCTGCTGTAGCCCATCTGCCTCGTACTGTGCGTTCAGAGATGCTCTTCTGCTTACCTTGGTTGTAACGGGTGGCGATTTGAGTCACTGTTGCCTTTCTATCAGCTCGAACCAGTCTGCCCATTCTCCTCTGACCTCTGGCATCAACAAGGCATTTCCGCCCACAGAACTGCCGCTCACTGGATGTTTTTTCTTTTTCGGACCATTCTCTGTAAACCCTAGAGATGGTTGTGCGTGAAAATCCCAGTAGATCAGCAGTTTCTGAAATACTCAGACCAGCCCTTCTGGCACCAACAACCATGCCACGTTCAAAGGCCACAAATCACCTTTCTTCCCCATACTGATGCTCGGTGTGAACTGCAGGAGATTGTCTTGACCATGTCTACATGCCTAAATGCACTGAGTTGCCGCCATGTGATTGGCTGATTAGAAATTAAGTGTTAACGAGCAGTTGGACAGGTGTACCTAATAAAGTGGCCGGTGAGTGTATATACTCGATGACCCAAATATAAGCCAAGGTGCCAAATTTTACCACAATAGAACATAGGGAAAAAGGGAAACATATTTCCTTAGGATGGGAAATGCAGCCGTTACTGCTAGCACCTACCAAAATTATGGCATAAAGCTATAATGGACTCCACACATCTCCTTTAGTCATCCACAGAGGATCCACTGCAGTGAGAATAAGAGACAGGCACACAGCAGGTGACCTATATGGCCAGGATCGGACCGGTGCAGGTGTGTTTTTAGGTGCTACAGTGCAGAAGACATTGCAGTTTGCAGTGTGCCACAGTCATGACCTCTATATCTGATCAGAGTATGTGCACTTAGGATTGTATAGGCATAAAGTAGTGGTGAGAGTGGGTTAAGGGTATATATAGTGCTGGCGCAGGGGTTGGGCGAGTGTGGGCCGTCTGGAAGTTGTCGGAGCAGAGCTTATGTGCCCCCGTTTGTTTATGTCTCCGATAAGACTACAGCACGGGACACCAGGAGCACCAAAAGGGGGTGAGTAAAGCTTTATTTTAGAAAAAAAAGCCCTCTCCAACCAACTTGATACATTTTTTTAATAATCTGACAACCCCTTTAAAGTGGCCACATGTTGGCCCGACGTCTTAGGCTTTCCCATGTGTGGAACCACCAACCTTAAATCTTGTCTTTCTGCTTTGCACAAATTAAAGATGTTAATTGGTTTGATTTTTTGGGGTTAAGGAGCGCAGACCAAAATCCAATCCAAAATCCTCAGTGTGAATATGGCCGTATAGTTGTCCATACTGTGATCATTGTATGGGAATAGCCTCACAGTGAAAGTTTGATTTCCAAGACGTGGTTGATCCGAAGTGCTTCGCCGTGCTCTAGGAGCCCTTGTTTACCAGGTTTATTGCTGTACTTTTTCCAGTGAAATAAATGGCATTACAGCTCATTCCTGCTGACTTTAATGGGATAGAGATCAGGCCCAGCAGATAAGATTTGGAGGTGGATGGAAGCCAAACCTGCATCAATATTTGTTTCTCCTGATCATAGGGCATCAGCATTCTAGTCCTGGAAAGCCCCTTTAATAATAGCCACTAATTAATTATTCAATTAATAAATTGGTATTGATATCTATTTTAGATACAATGAAACACTCAGCAAATCAGGGAGCAGGGAACACGTCTCCTGGCCGCCCCGGCAGACTCTGTTTGTCCATGTTATATTTAATGTGTGCCGTTTACTGAAGGCGTAATACAGTGATAAGATTCAGGAGCGATTTAAGTTCATCCCTCCCTGACTAAACACTGTAACGGAAACTCAGCACAGATAATGATGTCAGGCGGGAGGAAGGTGTTGGTAGGAAAAAGGGATAATGAGGCAGAAAGCAGAACAGATCGGCCATGATAAATCTTTGGTTGAATACTTGTAGTTTTGGGTTGGGAGGGTCGTGAAAGTTCTCGGTGGATTATTCCTCCATCTTGCTGAGGTTCAGAACATAGAAGTTTAGGAGGTCAATCTATGGAAGGACCTTAAATCATTTATGATGCTTCACACATAGGGAGAGGGTGGACATGACAGCAGCCAGACTATGGAAGGATGCAAGGATGCGGGCGACTCCAAGGGACAACATCAAGACCAACTAGGTGAATGCGGGTGCATGACCATCTCCCATAATAACGGAGCACAGCTGCAAAATCCCCATTCCAGAATAACGGATGTGGCTTAGGGATGAACATTGATCAGTGCACAACAAAGAAAATTCTGTAGATTTCTGTACGTATGGAAACAACATGGTGTAGAACATCTCCCTGGTTTGCCGATGGGTTACACATTGAAAAAAATCTGATTTCTAGAGTTGTATCCGTCTTTCCATTGTCTTTTCAGACAGCTTTTGATTCTTGTCCATTTGCCATCAGATTGGTCATTTTTACCCAACCAACCACAGATGAGATTGTCCTCCTTTGTCTAAAACACACACTTTCGTAGACTCAAGTCATACAACCGCTGGAGAAGACGATGGGGGTCATTTATTAAGGGCCCGATTCGCGTTTTACCGGCGTGTTACCCGAATATTTCCGTTTTTGCGCCGATTTCCCCTGAATTGCCCCGGGATTTTGGCACACGCGATCGGATTTTGGCGCATCGGTGCCGGCATGCACGCGACAGAAATCGGGGGGCGTGGCCGAACGAAAACCCGAAGTGTCGCGAAACTTGCACTTACCTTCACTAGGAATAGGCCGGTGTACTTGAGTGCATTTCGGGGAACTTCAAAGCAGCAGCGCCACCTGGTGGACGTCGGAGGAACTGCCTTAATGAATCGGACCCGAATCCACCGCAGAGAACGCGCCGCTGGATCGCGAATGGGCCGGGTAAGTAAATCTCCCCCGATATGTCAAAGCCAGACCATCGAGGACTCTCCAAACCTTGATTTTCTTTGCTGCTCTCACAAGTGCTCTGGGTGTTGGATGAAACCATAGCTTTGATTTGGGAAACCAAACTTCTTAACCCTTTAATGACAGCTGGTTTAGCCCTGTATGACCAAGCCGTTTTTTCTTGCGTTCTCCTCATGTTAAGTTGTGGCGTTCTAGGACTTGTGTCTCAATTTGTAAACGGTTTTCAGAGGGAATTAAAATAAACAGCAATTGCACCTGTTCTTTCCTTTTCATACCCAAAAAAATTGTCCTATTCACACAGCAGTTTTACCACCTCCATCAAGTATTATCATTCATGGGATGAATGGTAAAGAGAAAAGCACCGTGCTTTTCAATAGGACTTTATTATTATTGTCCAATAGGCCATTTCCGAGATACTCTCAGTTTAATCTGAATGTTAATGAGGCATTGTGTCCTCAGCAGTTCTATTCCTGAACGTCCTCCTCCTCCCAGTGTAAATCCATTCTTCTGACCATACGAGCCTATCGAAAAGAGGGGGTAGTGTTCTAGGCAGTAGTAGCAGCACTCTGGGTGCTGTAGACACGCCCCAGATGCACCAACTGCCTAATTAGCATATGGATTCAAATGGGAATTTTGCCAGAATAGCACAATGGACAAAAATAGTTCCCCTAAATTTCTCTACAACATGCGATCAGCAGATTATAATCCTCTATTCTCTGTTCTCATGTGGGTTAAGTAAAAAAAAAATTTTAACCTTATTTTATTATTGATGTATAACTTTTTTGTGTACTGTCATGTGATCTTGTGTAGTACACTTACAGTAGTTTAGTACATACCTCTGTACAAGTGACAGTATAAGGCCGCGCCTATTGCTTTGCGGCCTACTGACCATTAGGTCTTCAACCATCATCTACATTTGTGGGGTCTACGGCTAATAAAAGAAACTAATCTCCACCTAAAACCCCTTAGATGTTCATAGTCATAGTTGTTCCGATCCTGGACATTACGAGCAGGTGTCTATGTAGACAGCGTTGCGCTAGCACCACCCGGTACGGGAAACCCAAGAGCTAGAGAAGACATCTGGAGACAGCCGTCGTGACAGTGCAGGCTTCTTAGAACATTGCACGCTGAAGCCAGTGGGAATAATTTCTCCGGTTAATATGAAGAGACTCCAGACTGAGTCGGAATCAGTGGAGTGGTGTCTACTGAAGAAGGGGGCCGGTGGTGAAAGCCCCTTTTAAGGCTTTTCTCCTCCTGTTTAACTATGGCAAACAGTAAAGTTATCAGCTACAAGTGGAATTCTTGTTTTCATGCAGACAATTGCACTCGGGGCGTTGGTGTGAAGGCCAAATAAAGGTCCTTAATGAGCCAAAGAAATTCTTACTATGCAAGACCTCAGGAGGGGGAGGAAGACTGTCATCTGTCGGAGTGTTTGCTCACATTGAGTTTACACTCAGCCCGAGGCATTTATGTCTGAACTTCAAACGTAAGAAGGTCAGCAACTAGGATGAGGAACTCCAGGGTGAGATATGTCATGTAAGGGTTATCGCTGCAGAGCCAAATTCAAGGGATGACAAGCATTTTTAACTTAATTTCAACATATGCCACTTGTAAATGGAGTTGTATTGGAGGATGGAATCTTTTTGCATTTAGTGTTGAGAGACACAAATAATTTGTATTAAAAAAATATTTAGCCGTTCCAAGTAAAATCTCCAGCGGTGACGAGGCTTCTTCAGCGCAGCAACTGTAAATGTGTAGAACATCCTATCCCAGGAGAAAGCTGCAAATATGTGGAATAGTAATGAGGAGCTGATTCTTTACTGTAAGAGCAGTGACTTTATGGATTAGTAATCTCAGGAGCTGGTTCTTTACTGTAAGAGCAGTGACTTTATGGATTAGTAATCTCAGGAGCTGGTTCTTTACTGTAAGAGCTGTGACTTTATGGATTAGTAATCTCAGGAGCTGGTTCTTTACTGTAAGAGCTGTGACTTTATGGATTAGTAATCTCAGGAGTTGGTTCTTTACTGTAAGAGCAGTGACTTTATGGATTAGTAATCTCAGGAGCTGGTTCTTTACTGTAAGAGCAGTGACTTTATGGATTAGTAATCTCAGGAGCTGGTTCTTTACTGTAAGAGCAGTGACTTTATGGATTAGTAATCTCAGGAGCTGGTTCTTTACTGTAAGAGCAGTGACTTTATGGATTAGTAATCTCAGGAGCTGGTTCTTTACTGTAAGAGCAGTGACTTTATGGATTAGTAATCTCAGGAGCTGGTTCTTTACTGTAAGAGCAGTGACTTTATGGATTAGTAATCTCAGGAGCTGGTTCTTTACTGTAAGAGCTGTGACTTTATGGATTAGTAATCTCAGGAGCTGGTTCTTTACTGTAAGAGCTGTGACTTTATGGATTAGTAATCTCAGGAGTTGGTTCTTTACTGTAAGAGCAGTGACTTTATGGATTAGTAATCTCAGGAGCTGGTTCTTTACTGTAAGAGCAGTGACTTTATGGATTAGTAATCTCAGGAGCTGGTTCTTTACTGTAAGAGCTGTGACTTTATGGATTAGTAATCTCAGGAGCTGGTTCTTTACTGTAAGAGCTGTGACTTTATGGATTAGTAATCTCAGGAGTTGGTTCTTTACTGTAAGAGCAGTGACTTTATGGATTAGTAATCTCAGGAGCTGGTTCTTTACTGTAAGAGCAGTGACTTTATGGATTAGTAATCTCAGGAGTTGGTTCTTTACTGTAAGAGCAGTGATTTTATGGATTAGTAATCTCAGGAGTTGGTTTATTGTAAGAGCAGTGACTTTATGGATTAGTAATCTCAGGAGCTGGTTCTTTACTGTAAGAGCAGTGACTTTATGGATTAGTAATCTCAGGAGCTGGTTCTTTACTATAAGAGTAGTGACTTTATGGCTTAGTAATCTCAGGAGCTGGTTCTTTACTGTAAGAGTAGTGACTTTATGGATTAGTAATCTCAGGAGTTGGTTCTTTACTGTAAGAGTTGTGACTTTATGGATTAGTAATCTCAGGAGTTGGTTCTTTACTGTAAGAGTTGTGACTTTATGGATTAGTAATCTCAGGAGTTGGTTCTTTACTGTAAGAGCAGTGAATTTATGGATTAGTAATCTCAGGAGCTGGTTCTTTACTGTAAGAGCTGTGACTTTATGGATTAGTAATCTCAGGAGTTGATTCTTTACTGTAAGAGCTGTGACTTTATGGATTAGTAATCTCAGGAGCTGGTTCTTTACTGTAAGAGCTGTGACTTTATGGATTAGTAATCTCAGGAGTTGGTTCTTTACTGTAAGAGCTGTGACTTTATGGATTAGTAATCTCAGGAGCTGGTTCTTTACTGTAAGAGTTGTGACTTTATGGATTAGTAATCTCAGGAGTTGGTTCTTTACTGTAAGAGCAGTGCTTTTATGGATTAGTAATCTCAGGAGCTGGTTCTTTACTGTAAGAGCTGTGACTTTATGGATTAGTAATCTCAGGAGCTGGTTCTTTACTGTAAGAGCAGTAACTTTATGGATTAGTAATCTCAGGAGTTGGTTTATTGTAAGAGCAGTGACTTTATGGATTAGTAATCTCAGGAGCTGGTTCTTTACTGTAAGAGCAGTGACTTTATGGATTAGTAATCTCAGGAGCTGGTTCTTTACTGTAAGAGTAGTGACTTTATGGATTAGTAATCTCAGGAGTTGGTTCTTTACTGTAAGAGCAGTGATTTTATGGATTAGTAATCTCAGGAGCTGGTTCTTTACTAATCCATAAAGTCACAGCTCTTACAGTAAAGAACCAGCTCCTGAGATTACTAATCCATAAAGTCACTGCTCTTACAATAAACCAACTCCTGAGATTACTAATCCATAAAGTCACAGCTCTTACAGTAATCTCAGGAGTTGGTTTATTGTAAGAGCAGTGACTTTATGGATTAGTAATCTCAGGAGCTGGTTCTTTACTGTAAGAGCAGTGACTTTATGGATTAGTAATCTCAGGAGCTGGTTCTTTACTGTAAGAGTAGTGACTTTATGGATTAGTAATCTCAGGAGTTGGTTCTTTACTGTAAGAGCAGTGATTTTATGGATTAGTAATCTCAGGAGCTGGTTCTTTACTGTAAGAGCTGTGACTTTATGGATTAGTAATCTCAGGAGCTGGTTCTTTACTGTAAGAGTTGTGACTTTATGGATTAGTAATCTCAGGAGCTGGTTCTTTACTGTAAGAGTTGTGACTTTATGGATTAGTAATCTCAGGAGTTGGTTCTTTACTGTAAGAGCAGTGATTTTATGGATTAGTAATCTCAGGAGCTGGTTCTTTACTGTAAGAGCTGTGACTTTATGGATTAGTAATCTCAGGAGCTGGTTCTTTACTGTAAGAGCTGTGACTTTATGGATTAGTAATCTCAGGAGCTGGTTCTTTACTGTAAGAGCTGTGACTTTATAGATTATTACTCCCAGGAGTTGGTTCTTTACTGTAAGAGCAGTGACTTTATGGATTAGTAATATCTCTGGAGCTGCTATTTACTGTAAGAGTAGTTACATTGTGGATTAGATATCTCTGGAGCTGCTATTTACTGTAAGAGTAGTTACATTGTAGATTAGTAATCTCAGGAGATGCTTCTTTACTGTAAGAGTAGTGACTTTATGGATTAGTAATCTCAGGAGCTGGTTCTTTACTGTAAGAGCTGTGACTTTATGGATTAGTAATCTCAGGAGCTGGTTCTTTACTGTAAGAGTAGTGACTTTATGGATTAGTAATCTCAGGAGCTGGTTCTTTACTGTAAGAGTAGTGACTTTATAGATTATTACTCCCGGGAGTTGGTTCTTTACTGTAAGAGCAGTGACTTTATGGATTAGTAATATCTCTGGAGCTGGTTCTTTACTGTAAGAGCAGTTACATTGTGGATTAGATATCTCATGAGCTGCTTCTTTACTGTAAAAGCAGAAAATATAGGGAGCATGTTCTGTAAAAAAATAACTTTAGGAGGAGATTCAATTCGTAGAAGCTTCACTAAATTTTTCAAAAGCTTCAGTTTAGCTCCAAATTGATTGCATCCAAAGCACTGTTACTCTGTTGTCCTGGAAGTGGGTATATAACCCTGCCAGTCCGGCTCTATGTACACAGCCATATGAACTGGCTGAAACCCAAAGCCTAGATAAGACATCTTGAACTGTCTTGACAGAAGACGCTTCGATGAGCAGTCCTTTATAACCAGAGTTTTTAAGGAAAATTTTGTTAATATTTTTGGAATTCTTAAGCTCAGAGATGAATGAGATTATTTTCTAAGATTCTTCCGAATAGAGTCAAAAAGATTTATACAGAATCCATGGAGCATCGAATAGATTCCCTTTTCGCAGACCCTTCTATGAAAGAGTAAGACAACTGAAGACAGACACCATTCTGCGTTTAGGTTGTTTATTCCGGCTCTGTAAGGAGGATAATATAGTACAGGGTGTGTAGAGCAATTTAGAACATTTCCAGTCAACTAAAAATTCTAACAGCTAACCCCTGGTTAACATTTCACAGGTGTAAATAACTGCCCTGAACTTGCTATACCTCTAGGGTGTAACATTAAAATGAAAAAAACTTTGGGAGGCTCCGACCAGATCATCATGGCCTCCACCTAAAAAAACTAAATCTGACACATAAGCCTCCTCTATGGCAAATGAGGAGTTAAAAGTGCGCTATTACAAGTGGGATTCCGACTCTCCCCCCCGACCAATCCCATTTGCTTATCCCTTTGTCATCCTGGCTATGCTCTGGTCAAGTATCTTGGTATCAGTTATAAAGGAGTGATAGCACACGGGGGCTGCCATGTTATAAAGCCGCGCTCACCCTCATGGAAGCCTCCGCTGTGTCTACATAGAAAGTGCATGAAAAAAGCAACATTAATTTTCTTTTAAGCGCTGCAGCCAACCAATGTACTTGGCCTTACTTTAATGTGTTCAATTAAATCTTGTCATTAATTTTAAGAACATAAAAGGAGTTATTCTAACATAGCAAATCAGACCCTAGGACACAGGATAGAGCCTAACTTTCTGATCGGTGGGGGTGTCAGTGATGGGATTTCCCATGGATCAAAAGAAAGGGGGTCCCTTGTGCCCCCAATTGAACCCGAGTTGACCGAGACGTCGGCTGCTCTAGTCATCCCTATGGGTACGACGGAGATCGCAGAGTGCCACACTCGTCTATCTCCATCAGCTTCATAGAGATAAACAGAGCAGCCGACACATAGGCAACTGGTAATCTTGGGTGCAATGGGGGGTACAATGGACTCCATTTCTCCATGGAAGTCTCATAACTGATATCCCCACAAAGTTAGGCCCTATCCTGTGAACTTGCTATGACCGGACAACCACTTTAAGACAAGGTACTAGGATTTTGGGATGTCCATGGGCTTTACTAGGATCTATGTTTCTATTGGGATCAATGGACTCCCATATGCTCAATGCTGATGGCTGGGGAAGGTCTCAGCCCAATGTATGCCAACCAATGGTTTCTTCCATGATACAGAAGATAACATCCATGTATGTTCCCTTTTAGGTCTACAGTTCCATGGGACACGCCAAACCAAAAGTGTTCTTATTTGTAAATGGCACTGGAGAATGAGGCACAGCACAACGTTGGCACAGTTATTTTGTAGTAACCATAAGCCATCGGTACCTGACTGGACGTAACGTGCTAATATCTGCTCTTCCCAATAGTCACCGGGTGACTGCTAGTGCCGGACGTATAGGTCTATGGTACCTCCTCTCTGTGATATAATAGAGAAGGATAGAAGTATATATACTATCCAAAAACACTGTGACGTAAAAAAAACATCTAGCACACATCCAAAACTGCATTTTCTGCTGCCACTCAGCGTTTAGCCTTCAACAGTCAAACCTGGCATCCGTTCTGAGAAGATTTATTGCTTATAATTAAAGCCGATTGACATAACAAAAGGTCAATCGAAAAGTTGGCATAAAGGACAACCAGGTTTGATCTCTTTTCAGCTAGTTGCTGCCATGTGACCACAGTAACACTCAATAATTCATAAGAATGCTCCGAAAACATTAGTTGTGACAATCGGCCCAATCACATCTGCCCAGGACCAGATCAGTACATGACGAGTGAACTAGTGTATGTGCAGAGTGTGTGATGCATGTAAATTTGGCATGAACTGTAAGAGGATGTTGGTTTGGTAAAAATTCTAAAGTTTCTAGTTCCTCTACTATAACACGTGCAGTGCTGTGACATTCTCCAATATACAGAATTAGTCTTGAGTCTAAACATCCATCTGGTCTTGACTGTGAGGTAAGTTACACATCTGGCATACGGACAATCAATGTTTGTGCAACTTTTTGGAGTTAAGTGCAATAGATGTAGAAAACAATGTAGAGGTTCCTCACAAATCCAATGACTATGGTGGTAAGAGATGGAGAAAATGTCGTGGTTCATACTCCCCATGAGTAATCTGGTGATAAACTGCCCCGTGCCATAGAGCCACTCTAGAGCATGTCCAACCTGCGCTCTAATCCCATAGAAGAGGAGAGAGCGTTGGCCAAGTCTAAACATCACAGCCCCATTGTATATGGGACACCTCACCGGACTTGCTGACACTCGTTCTAATTATTGGTGGGGTCAAAGTCGTTGACTCACATCTCTCAGATAAACCCAGATAGCCGAGGGAAAATCTACAAGTCCTCGATTTAGGCCACTGGGTTTCCCATTGATCCGTCAGTTCCTATATTATCATATACTGCTGGAGGTTACTTGTATCAGTGCCACTATGGACATCTGGAGCTCGTTAGCCTATACTTTGCTTATCTTTACACAAGGTATAATGTTGGTAGTCATCTGTTATCCGGTGCCGCCCGTCAGGCCAAAAGTGTCAGGGGGTCACAGGAAAAGTGATCCGATACAAACTGGTGAGTAAGGACAAGGTGTCTTACTACACGCAGCTGTTGGGTATTGTGTCCCATAGTAGCTTACAATGTGACCATCGAGCAGATGAGTAGTATGATGCGTAGATATTCTCTCCATCACTTACTACCCTCATACAAGCATAGTTTTTGTCGACATGGACAAATTCATTTCTATGAGCTGATAGCTGTGGATTTCACGGCCCATTTGTGAGCCACCTGCTCGAGCAAAACCGAGAACAGATCTAATGTGCCGCAAGCAACAAATGTACGCAAAATGCACGTGTGCAGGGAGCCTTAGAGTAAAAAGTGCATGTGGCCAGTAAATCCCTTTAATATCGGAGACAATTATCTAGCATGGTTATGGCACGTCAGGTTTTAAGGTTTAGGGGCCAAAACCCCATTTTGTAAACAATATGGCATCAGTATAAAATGAAGTCGTAATGTGGATGCGTTGTGCTTCCTACCTATACTGCATACATTAAACATAAGGAAACAGTTTATCATGGGGCCAGTATATGACATAGACTTAAAGGGATCTTCTGCTGCTATTCATGGCGTACAATCCTTCTTAGACACAGAACTCGTTCAAAGAGGAAGAATGTGTTCGACAGATAAGGGCATCAAGGGCACGTCCATATAATGAATGTATGGGGTTAGTATAACTCTAGGGGGACTAGTGATATACTACACAACCCAACAGGATGGAAACCTACAAGGTAGACTGAGCCCAGAGGAGAAGGACAGGGGGAATACATTGATGGAAGCAGGTGAAGAACAAAGCACCAGATGGCTTTTCTTCACCAAATATATTCTATCCATGAATTTGAAAATGGCCTCACATGAAGGTCCCTCAACCCCAACATTAGATGGACTGTGGACCATCTGATTAAATACTTTATGTGGCACTATTTGTGTGCTGAAGCCATCGATGGAAAGGCAGATCACACAAGGAGTTCTGATGGGATTGTTGGAAGACGGACGAGACGGGCAACAGGAGCCAGAAATGGGAAGCCTTGAAAAAACCTGCAGACGAACCTACACTTCTAGAAACCAGTCATAGATCATGGGTCAGTGGCCCATAAATGGGAAATTCTCTCCTGTATCAGAGACGGTGGGTCAGGTTTCAACCAATCTATTGCTTTTGGACATCTTTAGTTCCCTGTGAGAACACCTTCTAGTTATTTTATCTGGTTGTTCTTCAAAATGGGTGGGAAATCTTCTAATCTCCGCCATTCTATAAGATCTAGTTCAGCTCTTTGAGCCTTATATACAATGAAGGGATCGTACAACACAAGATTGTAACAAATTGCCCTTCATAAGACAGCAATTACCAGAAACTATCGTATAAAGAATCTTCCCTTTGAAAAATCTTATCGGCTTCCTTTGTGACTTTTTTGGGAATTCCCCAAATTGATTGTGCTTCCAAGGTAAGGACATCGATAATGGACATCCGAATACTGACTTTCCTATACTGAAGATAAAAAAGTATGGTTTCCAAGACGGCGTCTTCTGATCTGTCAAAAGGGTAAAACGAAATTCTCTTTTGAGGGGAACCGGCTAGTGAGTAGGATAGATACAGGCAGCGTAGAGAGCGTAGAGTGCACCGGGTCCACTATCTGTGCTATATGACTTCTTCCCTCATAGTAGTGGCAGACGTTCAGTATTTCCAGTAGTAAGGCTCCTGCAAATTGTCAGTCTACAGCTGTGGAATAGTGGGAAGGAAATTCTCCATACTGGTGCATCCCGGATACATTCCCACAATTCCATTTATCCAAAGAAGTTTTGCATCGGTGCTGCAACACCTGCCGTGTTTACTAAAAACCATGTAAATTTGACATTTTCTAACATTGTACATGTCAAAACTAGAATATCAGTGCAATAGTAAAGAACAGCCACCGGCACCTGCCAAAAGCATTATAAAATCCTATAACCCTGTGTTAGTCCTGGCCCTGCTATATGATATATATATGAAAGCACAAGCCACGGCACCCTTCAGTGAGTGTTATACTAGAGGTGAGGCCAGGAGAACTGTGCTTCGCTCTTGTTCGGTGTGTAACGTGTAGCGCAGTTCCCGCTTCCTCTCTGCCGCAGCTTCATGAATGGTGGCTGTTGATCAGCCCCCGGAGCTGCTTGGCCACGGTTTCGATCAGCTTCTGCTTGTCCCGTTCATTCTTTCGGAATTGAGCAAAGACGTTGTTCTTTCGGCTCGGATCTTTCATTCTGGAGGAAGAAGAAGAAGAGATGATAGAAAAATTAGTGAAAGTGGAGTGAGGACACTAGGTCCATGTGCTGGAGGATACTAGGTCCATGTGCTGGAGGATACTAGGTCCAGGTGCTGGAGGACACTAGGTCCAGGTGCTGGAGGACACTAGGTCCAGGTGCTGGAGGATACTAGGTCCATGTGCTGGGGGATACTAGGTCCATGTGCTGGGGGATACTAGGTCCATGTGCTGGGGGACACTAGGTCCATGTGCTGGAGGACACTAGGTCCATGTGCTGGAGGACACTAGGTCCATGTGCTGGAGGATACTAGGTCCATGTGCTGGAGGACACTAGGTCCATGTGCTGGAGGATACTAGGTCCAGGTGCTGGAGGACACTAGGTCCATGTGCTGGAGGATACTAGGTCCATGTGCTGGAGGATACTAGGTCCAGGTGCTGGAGGACACTAGGTCCATGTGCTGGAGGACACTAGGTCCATGTGCTGGAGGATACTAGGTCCATGTGCTGGAGGACACTAGGTCCATGTGCTGGGGGACACTAGGTCCATGTGCTGGAGGACACTAGGTCCATGTGCTGGAGGATACTAGGTCCATGTGCTGGAGGACACTAGGTCCATGTGCTGGAGGACACTAGGTCCATGTGCTGGAGGACACTAGGTCCATGTGCTGGAGGACACTAGGTCCATGTGCTGGAGGACACTAGGTCCATGTGCTGGAGGACACTAGGTCCATGTGCTGGAGGACACTAGGTCCATGTGCTGGAGGATACTAGGTCCATGTGCTGGAGGATACTAGGTCCATGTGCTGGAGGACACTAGGTCCATGTGCTGGAGGACACTAGGTCCATGTGCTGGAGGACACTAGGTCCATGTGCTGGAGGATACTAGGTCCATGTGCTGGAGGATACTAGGTCCATGTGCTGGAGGACACTAGGTCCATGTGCTGGAGGACACTAGGTCCATGTGCTGGAGGACACTAGGTCCATGTGCTGGAGGACACTAGGTCCATGTGCTGGAGGACACTAGGTCCATGTGCTGGAGGACACTAGGTCCATGTGCTGGAGGACACTAGGTCCATGTGCTGGAGGACACTAGGTCCATGTGCTGGAGGATACTAGGTCCATGTGCTGGAGGACACTAGGTCCATGTGCTGGAGGACACTAGGTCCATGTGCTGGAGGACACTAGGTCCATGTGCTGGAGGACACTAGGTCCATGTGCTGGAGGACACTAGGTCCATGTGCTGGAGGACACTAGGTCCATGTGCTGGAGGACACTAGGTCCATGTGCTGGAGGACACTAGGTCCATGTGCTGGAGGACACTAGGTCCATGTGCTGGAGGACACTAGGTCCATGTGCTGGAGGACACTAGGTCCATGTGCTGGAGGATACTAGGTCCATGTGCTGGAGGATACTAGGTCCATCTGCAGGACCAAACCTTTGTATGGGTTGTGGGACATCGCAGCTGCCTCAACCCTCAAGTTCCCTGATATTTGGCATGAGAAGAGAGTAAGGCCCCCATACACATTAGATGGTAGGCCAAACCCTACTGATGGCTGGAGGTCTCAGCACAGAGGTTTGTGGTCTGCTAAAGTATAGGGACCTTCCTAACAAGAAATATTAGTACTGAAAGATGTACAAAAAATGTACACAAAAGATACATAAATAAGAACATATTTTAAAGGCCCAAGGTGAAATATAGAGATTGCAGAAACCTCAAACCAGGAGATGGACTGATGCTCCATCCTCGTAAGATTCCTCCTTGTTGGTGGACTTGTCCAATACTTATGCAGCTTCCTTTCATGTGGATTTGTTATACTTGGGCCTAATCTGTATGACATTATAATCTCCATCATTGTTACAGGCCATGCAGAGTCCTGGAGCCACACAGCAAATACACGGAACAGAAACACGGAAATATCCAAGGAAACATGAGTTTAGTAGAGAGAGACCCAGACACAGGATGCGGCTACTACACGGCAGTCATTTATTTTAGTAGGAGGCATAATGCAGCCATACTTACACCCGGTGTATCCTGAAAGACGGAAATCACCATGGAGGAGGAAAAACATGAAACCAAAAGTAAAATGTGATGAGATCAGAAGACATTGAGATGTAGAAGATCCTGGCCGTCCTAACTAATACATTATAGAGTCTAACGTGGTGGTAATGTCACGTGGTGCTAATGTCACGTGGTGCTAATGTCACGTGGTGCTAATGTCACGTGGTGCTAATGTCACGTGGTGCTAATGTCACGTGGTGCTAATGTCACGTGGTGCTAATGTCACGTGGTGGTAATGTCACGTGGTGGTAATGTCACGTGGTGGTAATGTCACGTGGTGGTAATGTCACGTGGAAAGACAAGGGAAGGCAACAAAAAAATTGTATAGGAAGAAGAAGGAAGAAAAAATAAAAAAGGGGTTGTCTGGGATTCTAGTTTTTCTGTACAATAACAAGCGATAATGACGTCTCTCCGGCAGCGGGTGCAGCACGCCACCTTCCATCACCACCGGCCCTTGTTGTTATACATCAAGGCATGCACCTGCTACAGCAGAAAGGTGCGCCGTAGAGGGTAATTACCGCTAGACATTTATTTCACCCCCTGCAGCCCTATATTGGAATAAAAATCCTAATCCCCAAACAACCCTTTTACAGGTAATGGTAATGCAGAGTCATGTATAGTGATAGAGAGGTGAGAGAGCCATGATGTGATGGTGGGAAGGGAAGAGGAATGATGTGATGGCGGGAAGGGAAGAGGAATGATGTGATGGTGGGAAGGGAAGAGGAATGATGTGATGGCGGGAAGGGAAGAGGAATGATGTGATGGTGGGAAGGGAAGAGGAATGATGTGATGGTGGGAAGGGAAGAGGAATGAGGCGATGGTGGGAAGGGAAGAGGAATGATGTGATGGTGGGAAGGGAAGAGGAATGAGGCGATGGTGGGAAGGGAAGAGGAATGACGCGATGGCGGGAAGGGAAGAGGAATGAGGCGATGGTGGGAAGGGAAGAGGAATGACGCGATGGCGGGAAGGGAAGAGGAATGACGCGATGTCGGGAAGGGAAGAGGAATGATGTGATGGTGGGAAGGGAAGAGGAATGCCGCCATGGTGGGAAGGGAAGAGGAATGATGTGATGGTGGGAAGGGAAGAGGAATGCCGCCATGGTGGGAAGGGAAGAGGAATGATGTGATGGTGGGAAGGGAAGAGGAATGATGTGATGGTGGGAAGGGAAGAGGAATGAGGCGATGGCGGGAAGGGAAGAGGAATGACGCGATGGCGGGAAGGGAAGAGGAATGACGCGATGTCGGGAAGGGAAGAGGAATGATGTGATGGTGGGAAGGGAAGAGGAATGCCGCCATGGTGGGAAGGGAAGAGGAATGATGTGATGGTGGGAAGGGAAGAGGAATGACGCGATGGCAGGAAGGGAAGAGGAATGACGCGATGGCGGGAAGGGAAGAGGAATGATGTGATGGTGGGAAGGGAAGAGGAATGACGCGATGGTGGGAAGGGAAGAGGAATGACGCGATGGTGGGAAGGGAAGAGGAATGACGCGATGGTGGGAAGGGAAGAGGAATGACGCGATGGTGGGAAGGGAAGAGGAATGACGCGATGGTGGGAAGGGAAGAGGAATGACGCGATGGCGGGAAGGGAAGAGGAATGATGTGATGGTGGGAAGGGAAGAGGAATGACGCGATGGCGGGAAGGGAAGAGGAATGACGCGATGGCGGGAAGGGAAGAGGAATGATGTGATGGTGGGAAGGGAAGAGGAATGAGGCGATGGTGGGAAGGGAAGAGGAATGATGCGATGGTGGGAAGGGAAGAGGAATGATGTGATGGTGGGAAGGGAAGAGGAATGATGTGATGGTGGGAAGGGAAGAGGAATGATGTGATGGTGGGAAGGGAAGAGGAATGATGTGATGGTGAGAAGGGAAGAGGAATGATGTGATGGTGAGAAGGGAAGAGGAATGATGTGATGGTGGGAAGGGAAGAGGAATGCCGCCATGGTGGGAAGGGAAGAGGAATGAGGCGATGGCGGGAAGGGAAGAGGAATGACGCGATGGCGGGAAGGGAAGAGGAATGACGCGATGGTGGGAAGGGAAGAGGAATGACGCGATGGCGGGAAGGGAAGAGGAATGACGCAATGGTGGGAAGGGAGAAGGGAAGAGGAATGACGCAATGGTGGGAAGGGAGAAGGGAAGAGGAATGACCCGATGGTGGGAAGGGAAGAGAAATGACGCAATGGTGGGAAGGGAGAAGGGAAGAGGAATGACCCGATGGTGGGAAGGGAAGAGGAATGACGCAATGGTGGGAAGGGAAGAGGAATGACACGATGGTGGGAAGGGAAGAGGAATGACCCGATGGTGGGAAGGGAAGAGGAATGACCCGATGGTGGGAAGGGAAGAGGAATGACCCGATGGTGGGAAGGGAGAAGGGAAGAGGAATGACGTGATGGTGAGAAGGGAAGAGGAATGACGCGATGGTGGGAAGAGTAACGGTGGGGAAAGGAAGGAAAGAGAAAAGTGTGAGAGTTGGTAGAGGAATGAAGGGAATGGTAACAATAGGAATGAAGTGGTAGTGGGGAAGTGAAGAGAAGAGTTATAAAGTGATGGACGGGGGAGGAAGAAAGAGATGGTGATGATGGTTGGGAGAGGAAGGAAGGAGGAAGTAATGGTAAGAGGAACGATACAATGGTGGGGAGAGGAAGGGAAGAGAAATAAAGTGATGATAAGGAGGGTAAGGTAAGAGGAATGATAAAATGGTGGGGAGGAAAAGGGTAAGGGGAAAGAAATGCTGAATGGTGAGAAAGGGAACAGGAATGACGCTATAACATAGAGAGGTAAAAGAATGAAGAGAAGGGGTTCTTAGTTGCCATATTGATGTAAATGAGAGGTGTAAGGAATGAAGAAGATGGAAAATGGGAAAAAACATAAATTGAGGAAAATAAAGATCTAGTGGAAAAAATGGAAGGGATAAAGAGGTAAAGACAGATGGAAGGGGGGGGGGGGTCGCTACTTCTGGCTTCTGTCTAGCAATCAGTCAATGATTTTGCATTTACCACCTATGCACTGAATGGCCAAAAGGTGCTACAGGCTGAAACACCCAGGATGACAAGGATATAGAATAACTCTAGACTTGGGGTCCCTGCCATGTTTCTGAGGTACACATAGAATTATATTAGGGAATAACATGTCCTATGAGATAACATATGGGAGGAGGGGCGCCATGACAGTGCCGCTCCAGGGTATGTTTCTCCAACCTGTTCTACAAGCTGGTGATTTACGAGAACATATAGAACGCTATGTACCAGAGAAAACTGGATGATTTCTGACAAGGTCCAGATACCTTGTACAATCCAGGATATCCCCTGCAACCATGGCTGGTATGTCTTACTCAGCAACATGGTGTCATAAGTTCATGCAGTGATTATATGAGTGGACCACAAATTGACCATCCTAGGACTATCACCCACATTAACACTAACTTGTATGGCACAACTTACTTCTCCAGTAAAGTGAGTGCAGTGGTGGGGTTGACCCGCAGGTATTTACAGTTGGGTTGTCCATAGTCTGCCAGGTACGTTGACCAGTCCCATTTAATAAAAAGATCCAATAGCTGTAGAGGAACAAAAAAAAGAGAAATTGAGTTATCCTACTAATATCATGAGCAACAACATGGAGCCTCCAACCCCAAGCAATTTCTTGATTGCACAGGATGAAGATTATCTTCAGGACAGGTCATGAAGGTCTACAGCTAGCGGAGCCTGGCTTTATGGGTCATATAGTAAAGATATACAACAAAACTTGCTCCCTTGGTCACCTATATCATGGAGAGGTCACACATGCAATCGGGTCATGCCCCAGGACCTCTCCGACCAGAAGCCTATTTGCTAATTATCCAGTATATTTAAGGTGATGACAATTCCCGGGTGGAAGACTCCGCAGTATAATCCACTTAAACTTTTCACCTTTGAAGAGAAAACTGCAAAAACATAATAAACCCCAAGTGCACAGGCGAAGTGTCACGGGAGCTTGAGAATTTCAGTCTGTACCTTCTGGGGAAGATTCCAAAACAAAATATGCAAATACTATTAATTCTTTCAAGCCTGCCGTCTCCACCAAGACGTGGGCCCATACATCAAACGTGACAGGACACACACTCACAGAAAAATGTATTTACCCAAATCCTATTTGAGCAGAGGATTAACATAGCAGCTCTGGATGGGTGGATGTGACTGGCTGTCACTCACCCCGCCAATGTCAAAGAGTACGACGGAGGATCTTACGCAGCTCAGGCACCTAATGGAGGGGATCGCTTTAATTGTGGATAATCTGAGAGGTCAGCACGCTGGTGGCAACTTACTGAGGCTTAGTGTGGCTCTGAATTATACTTGTGTTACTACCATCACTGTAGCAAAAAATCTTAAACCAAAAAACAAACAATAACATCTACTATAGTAAAAAAATGTATATATAAAAAAACCTCTAAACCTTTACACAAAAGAGGCCTCAATATGAATATCAGATGGGACTTCACATAATAACCAGTCTATGGGCCCTGCACAATACATACCCCTCTATGGCCAAAAGATGGGACCCTACAAAATACAGGGCTCTGCACAATACACACCTTTTTTGGTCATCTCATGGGATCCTGCAAAACACAGATTCATCTATGGACATCGCACAGTACCCTAGACAATCCTATGGACATCACATAGGAACCTAAATAATACAGAACTCATGGGGGCTCAAAGCCCACTCTATGACATCTTTCATGACTAAGCACAATACCAACGCCTCTATGGACATCTCCTAGGACCCTAGACACCACAGACCCCTCTATGGACATCTCCTAGGACCCTAGACACCACAGACCCCTCTATGGACATCTCCTAGGACCCTAGACACCACAGACCCCTCTATGGACATCTCCTAGGACCCTAGACACCACAGACCCCTCTATGGACATCTCCTAGGACCCTAGACACCACAGACCCCTCTATGGACATCTCCTAGGACCCTAGACACCACGGACCCCTCTATGGACATCTCCTAGGACCCTAGACACCACAGACCCCTCTATGGACATCTCCTAGGACCCTAGACACCACAGACCCCTCTATGGACATCTCCTAGGACCCTAGACACCACAGACCCCTCTATGGACATCTCCTAGGACCCTAGACACCACAGACCCCTCTATGGACATCTCCTAGGACCCTAGACACCACAGACCCCTCTATGGACATCTCCTAGGACCCTAGACACCACAGACCCCTCTATGGACATCTCCTAGGACCCTAGACACCACGGACCCCTCTATGGACATCTCCTAGGACCCTAGACACCACAGACCCCTCTATGGACATCTCCTAGGACCCTAGACACCACAGACCCCTCTATGGACATCTCCTAGGACCCTAGACACCACAGACCCCTCTATGGACATCTCCTAGGACCCTAGACACCACAGACCCCTCTATGGACATCTCCTAGGACCCTAGACCCCTCTATGGACATCTCCTAGGACCCTAGACACCACAGACCCCTCTATGGACATCTCCTAGGACCCTAGACAGCACAGACCCCTCTATGGACATCTCCTAGGACCCTAGACACCACAGACCCCTCTATGGACATCTCCTAGGACCCTAGACACCACAGACCCCTCTATGGACATCTCCTAGGACCCTAGACACCACAGACCCCTCTATGGACATCTCCTAGGACCCTAGACACCACAGACCCCTCTATGGACATCTCCTAGGACCCTAGACACCACAGACCCCTCTATGGACATCTCCTAGGACCCTAGACACCACAGACCCCTCTATGGACATCTCCTAGGACCCTAGACACCACGGACCCCTCTATGGACATCTCCTAGGACCCTAGACGCCACAGACCCCTCTATGGACATCTCCTAGGACCCTAGACACCACGGACCCCTCTATGGACATCTCCTAGGACCCTAGACACCACGGACCCCTCTATGGACATCTCCTAGGACCCTAGACACCACGGACCCCTCTATGGACATCTCCTAGGACCCTAGACACCACAGACCCCTCTATGGACATCTCCTAGGACCCTAGACACCACAGACCCCTCTATGGACATCTCCTAGGACCCTAGACACCACAGACCCCTCTATGGACATCTCCTAGGACCCTAGACACCACGGACCCCTCTATGGACATCTCCTAGGACCCTAGACACCACAGACCCCTCTATGGACATCTCCTAGGACCCTAGACACCACAGACCCCTCTATGGACATCTCCTAGGACCCTAGACACCACGGACCCCTCTATGGACATCTCACATGTCCTGCACATCTCAGCAGACCCTAGCACAATACAGATGACTTCGTAGACATCTTTTGAGACCCTAAAAACCACAGATGCCTCCAAGGACATGTTAAAAGTTCCGGAAGAAGCCATGTGGCGAAACCCAGGGTCGGGTGAAGATGTCTCCTGGCTTATATACGCTGTAATTTTATACAAAGCGCTTTTTTATCTTCGTTCTGAGTATAATAAATACTTTTAATTTACATTCTCAAACTTTGTGATTTGCACTATGGATCTGTTTTCCTCACACATAGTCCATAAAAAAGCTTAAAACCGAGCTGCTTTCTGGAGAGCTGTGTTGCGGTTGTATATGTATAGCGATGTATATGGTTACCAACTGTGCCAGTGGAAAAAGGAGGAGACGGGGCGTTAAAATGGTTTTATTGTTTATTTGAAGCCCTCAAAAGTGCCGTTTGGTCCTATGTCCAGTATGCAGATTCTTCATCCTGGAGATTAGAGGTAGAAGCATGGCACTATAGACTTATTTTTTGGGTGGGACTTGCCTAAAGCCGTAGCTCCCTCATAGACACCTGTGAGTATTTCAAAAATATTTATTCGTCTTTATCTCACATGCCCTGCACAATACAGACAACTCTATCACCTCTACACCTCAGTGGACCCTAGCACAATACTGACGACTCCACGGACACAGAAGATCTATCTACTAACATCTCACACGTCCTGCACAATACAGATGACTCTATGGACATCTAACGATATCTAACACCACAGACCGTTCTATGGACATCTCAGGTGCCCTGTACAACACAGATGACTCTACCAATAATTCATTGTACACTAGACCCAACAGACCAATCTATGGACATCTCACATGACGTAGTAAAAGACAATTCAGATATGGACATCTCGTGGGACATTAGACACCATAGACCCTTCTATGACCATCTCATGTGTCCTTCATAATGCAGATCCTCAATGAACATGTCACAGGACCTTGCCCCATAATTTTAGCCACTGGGGATAGAAATAAGCAGCCATGGAGTGCCGTAGTGTGGATTCCTGACGTGCCGAGCACAGTGACAGCACCTGCGCCTGGTTGCAGGGTGGAGGATGTGTGTAAATATCTAGCAGCACATGTCTTCGTTAACGCTGAGTCAGACCGTGCCTCCGTCTTCACCTCTATGTGAACCTACACAGTCACCCGGAGCTGAACCTGCTCCCGTGTGTGCACCCGCGACACGTAACCAGCGACTGGCTGCGGGTGACACATTATCCAGGGACTTTCTAGGAGGCAGGGAAGGAATTTACATAAAGGGAAGGAATATTAATCTGAGAACAAACAGACGCAGCGGCTCTGAGTGACACTGAACACACACCCGATAATAGCGGCTAAATATAGAGCAGGCAAGATGGAGAATAACCAGCATGGATTATCACCTGCCCGCTCTTATCAGCTATTCCGGTGTCTTTATACTCTGCTGAGATATGCAGGGCAAAAACAGGCACATCCCGATAATAATACCTGGAAATATACAGAGTAACACGAGGCGAGACCCTGCAATATACCAGTCAGTGCAGAGCATGTGTGTCCCCCAGGTCGGGTGCACCCACACTCGCCCAGTTTCCCTTCCCATTGGGAAAGTGTGCACTGGACTGCTCGCTTTGGCTCTTCTATAGATTGGACTAGGGAGTGCTGCTCATGTACCCCACAGTATAGATGGAGCCGCACCTCTGCCACCAATCATCTGATCCGAAGGATAATTCAGAGAACACTGCAAGAAAGGAGCAGGTAAGGCACAAGTCTGGAGGAGGACACGCGATCCCCAGCGATGAGTTACGACATGAAGACCTTCAGGAATGAAGAATGAGTGGAGGTGGAACACGAAGGGAAAGTGATGAGTGATGGACGGATCAGCAGAGACTAAACAGGTCCTCACCCAGTCCTCCTCCACTGCTGACCTCCTCCTCAGCTCAGGTGCTCAGGTAGACGTGAGCATAGCCTGAAGTCCTGCGTGAGTAAGACAAGGTGAGACAAGATGATGGAGCCAACGCCCGCGACGTAAACGTCAAAACATAAGCGTCAACTTCTACATTCCAGGTGCTGCACCTATGTGATCCACGCCAGGCCCAGAATACGTGGGGTGTCACGTGGAGATACATTCACACTACACATGATGCGCCTGCCACTGTATGTGCTCCATATATACTACATGACATAGAGAATACTGTAGAGTCGCCCACGTCCGCTCTATCAGAGGTCCCATCTGAGCAGATGTTGGATTTTCTGGTAATATATGGGGCAGTTTTTCAGTACTTGCCAGAGGAGTTCATTCCCAGTTACAGCGGGTTGCAGAGGGGCCAGGATTACACTGAGGAACGGCTGCTGCACTATGTCAGATTAAACTCTGGACGGCCTCATAGTGTAATCCTTCATACAGTCACTGAGGACACAATGTACAGGGGAACACTCCACCATGCCCCAGAGCCTCAGCCTACATACAGCAGCATATCATAGTGCTTATATTCCTGTACATAGGGGGCAGTATTATAGTAGTTATATTCCTGTACATAGGGGGCAGTATTATAGTAGTTATATTCTTGTACATAGAAGGAGTATTATAGTAGTTATATTCCTGTACATAGGGGCAGTATTATAGTAGTTATATTCCTGTACATAGGGGGCAGTATTATAGTAGTTATATTCTTGTACATAGGGGGCAGTATTATAGTAGTTATATTCCTGTACATAGGGGCAGTATTATAGTAGTTATATTCCTGTACATAGGGGGCAGTATTATAGTAGTTATATTCTTGTACATAGGGGGCAGTATTATAGTAGTTATATTCCTGTACATAGGGGCAGTATTATAGTAGTTCTATTCCTGTACATAGGGGGCAGTATTATAGTAGTTATATTCCTGTACATAGGGGCAGTATTATAGTAGTTATATTCCTGTACATAGGGGCAGTATTATAGTAGTTATATTCCTGTACATAGGGGGCAGTATTATAGTAGTTATATTCATGTACATAGGGGGAAGTATTATAGTAGTTATATTCCTGTACATAGGGGGCAGTATTATAGTAGTTATATTCCTGTACATAGGGGCAGTATTATAGTAGTTATATTCCTGTACATAGGGGCAGTATTATAGTAGTTATATTCCTTTACAAAGGGGGCAGTATTATAGTAGTTATATTCTTGTACATAGGGGCAGTATTATAGTAGTTATATTCTTGTACATAGGAGCAGTATTATAGTAGTTATATTCCTGTACATAGGGGGCAGTATTATAGTAGTTATATTCCTGTACATAGGGGGCAGTATTATAGTAGTTATATTCCTGTACATTGAGGGCAGTATTATAGTAGTTATATTCTTGTACATAGGGGGCAGTATTATAGTAGTTATATTCCTGTACATAGAGGACAGTATTATAGTAGTTATATTCTTGTACATAGGGGGCAGTATTATAGTAGTTATATTCTTGTACATAGGGGGGCAGTATTATAGTAGTTATATTCCTGTACATAGGGGGCAGTATTATAGTAGTTATATTCCTGTACATAGGGGCAGTATTATAGTAGTTATATTCTTATACATAGGGGGCAGTATTATAGTAGTTATATTCTTGTACATAGGGGGCAGTATTATAGTAGTTATATTCCTGTACATAGGAGCAGTATTATAGTAGTTATATTCTTGTACATAGGGGGGCAGTATTATAGTAGTTATATTCCTGTACATAGGGGGCAGTATTATAGTAGTTATATTCCTGTACATAGGGGCAGTATTATAGTAGTTATATTCTTATACATAGGGGGCAGTATTATAGTAGTTATATTCTTGTACATAGGGGGAAGTATTATAGTAGTTATATTCCTGTACATAGGGGGCAGTATTATAGTAGTTATATTCATGTACATAGGGGGAAGTATTATAGTAGTTATATTCATGTACATAGGGGGAAGTATTATAGTAGTTATATTCCTGTACATAGGGGGCAGTATTATAGTAGTTATATTCCTGTACATAGGGGCAGTATTATAGTAGTTATATTCCTGTACATAGGGGCAGTATTATAGTAGTTATATTCCTTTACAAAGGGGGCAGTATTATAGTAGTTATATTCCTTTACAAAGGGGGCAGTATTATAGTAGTTATATTCTTGTACATAGGAGCAGTATTATAGTAGTTATATTCTTGTACATAGGGGGGCAGTATTATAGTAGTTATATTCCTGTACATAGGGGGCAGTATTATAGTAGTTATATTCCTGTACATAGGGGCAGTATTATAGTAGTTATATTCTTATACATAGGGGGCAGTATTATAGTAGTTATATTCTTGTACATAGGGGGCAGTATTATAGTAGTTATATTCCTGTACATAGGAGCAGTATTATAGTAGTTATATTCTTGTACATAGGGGGGCAGTATTATAGTAGTTATATTCCTGTACATAGGGGGCAGTATTATAGTAGTTATATTCCTGTACATAGGGGCAGTATTATAGTAGTTATATTCTTGTACATAGGGGGCAGTATTATAGTAGTTATATTCTTGTACATAGGGGGCAGTATTATAGTAGTTATATTCCTGTACATAGGGGGCAGTATTATAGTAGTTATATTCTTGTACATAGGGGGCAGTATTATAGTAGTTATATTCCTGTACATAGGAGCAGTATTATAGTAGTTATATTCTTGTACATAGGGGGGCAGTATTATAGTAGTTATATTCCTGTACATAGGGGGCAGTATTATAGTAGTTATTTTCCTGTACATAGGGGCAGTATTATAGTAGTTATATTCTTGTACATAGGGGGCAGTATTATAGTAGTTATATTCTTGTACATAGGGGGCAGTATTATAGTAGTTATATTCCTGTACATAGGGGGCAGTATTATAGTAGTTATATTCCTGTACATAGGGGGCAGTATTATAGTAGTTATATTCTTGTACATAGGAGGCAGTATTATAGTAGTTATATTCTTGTACATAGGGGGCAGTATTATAGTAGTTATATTCCTGTACATAGGGGCAGTATTATAGTAGTTATATTCTTGTACATAGGGGGGCAGTATTATAGTAGTTATATTCCTGTACATAGGGGGCAGTATTATAGTAGTTATATTCCTGTACATAGGGGCAGTATTATAGTAGTTATATTCTTATACATAGGGGGCAGTATTATAGTAGTTATATTCTTGTACATAGGGGGCAGTATTATAGTAGTTATATTCCTGTACATAGGAGCAGTATTATAGTAGTTATATTCTTGTACATAGGGGGGCAGTATTATAGTAGTTATATTCCTGTACATAGGGGGCAGTATTATAGTAGTTATATTCCTGTACATAGGGGGCAGTATTATAGTAGTTATATTCTTGTACATAGGGGCAGTATTATAGTAGTTATATTCTTGTACATAGGGGGCAGTATTATAGTAGTTATATTCTTGTACATAGGGGGCAGTATTATAGTAGTTATATTCTTGTACATAGGGGGCAGTATTAAAGTAGTTATATTCCTGTACATAGGGGGCAGTATTATAGTAGTTATATTCCTGTACATAGGGGGCAGTATTATAGTAGTTATATTCTTGTACATAGGGGGCAGTATTATAGTAGTTATATTCTTGTACATAGGGGGCAGTATTATAGTAGTTATATTCCTGTACATAGGGGGCAGTATTATAGTAGTTATATTCCTGTACATAGGGGCAGTATTATAGTAGTTATATTCTTGTACATAGGGGGCAGTATTATAGTAGTTATATTTTTGTACATAGGGGGCAGTATTATAGTAGTTATATTCTTGTACATAGGGGGCAGTATTATAGTAGTTATATTCCTGTACATAGGGGGCAGGATTATAATAGTTATATTCTTGTACATAGGGAGCAGTATTATAGTAGTTATATTCTTATACATAGGGGCAGTATTATAGTAGTTATATTCTTGTACATAGGGAGCAGTATTATAGTAGTTATATTCCTGTACATAGGGGCAGTATTATAGTAGTTATATTCTTGTACATAGGGAGCAGTATTATAGTAGTTATATTCCTGTACATAGGGGCAGTATTATAGTAGTTATATTCTTATACATAGGGGGCAGTATTATAGTAGTTATATTCTTGTACATAGGGGGCAGTATTATAGTAGTTATATTCTTATACATAGGGGGCAGTATTATAGTAGTTATATTCCTGTACATAGGGGGCAGTATTATAGTAGTTATATTCTTGTACATAGGGGGTAGTATTATAGTAGTTATATTCTTGTACATAGGGAGCAGTATTATAGTAGTTATATTCCTGTACATAGGGGGCAGGATTATAATAGTTATATTCCTGTACATAGGGGGCAGTATTATAGTAGTTATATTCTTGTACATAGGGGGCAGTATTATAGTAGTTATATTCCTGTACAGAGGGGGCAGTATTATAGTAGTAATATTCTTGTACATAGGGGGCAGTATTATAGTAGTTATATTCCTGTACATAGGGGGCAGTATTATAGTAGTTATATTCCTGTACATAGGGGGCAGTATTATAGTAGTTATATTCCTGTACATAGGAGGCAGTATTATAGTAGTTACATTCTTGTACATAGGAGGCAGTATTATAGTAGTTATATTCCTGTACATAGGGGGCAGTATTATAGTAGTTATATTCTTGTACATAGGGGGCAGTATTATAGTAGTTATATTCTTGTACATAGGGGGCAGTATTATAGTAGTTATATTCTTGTACATAGGGGCAGTATTATAGTAGTTATATTCTTGTACATAGGGGGCAGTATTATAGTAGTTATATTCCTGTACATAGGGGGCAGTATTATAGTAGCTATATTCCTATACATAGAGGTAATTACAGAGTGGTATAGGCTGGATACCTCCAGTCCTGTATGTGTGATTGCTCTGGACACTTTCTGCTGATACTATCCAGCTCTCTCTTTATGGGCTTTGCACTACAGATGGCCGAGTTATTCTCCAGGAACTGTCAAAATAAAACTATTTATGGCACCTTGAAGCAGAAGTGGAAATAAGTGGACAGAGGTAACTGGAGACAAAAGATCTATTCCACGTGCGGTAAACTCTGGATGGCCTCTCGGCACAAGAGACTTCAGAGAAAAACTATTCATCAGGCGCAGGGAGACTGCTCTCATTTGCATGTCTTCAGCGCGATGCCGGGTGTTTTTGAGGTGACTTGTAGTAACAGGACGGGACCACTGGGGGCACCCCACATGTAAAGACAAACTACTACTTCATACATGGCAGTCTGGATTTGTAGATTTTGGTGTTGTTACTTCAGAGACTGTGAAAGTTGGCTGACATAAAGGTTCCTTCTGGGTTGTCAGTACTGGAAAAAGGAATAATAATTGAAAGACACATGATAGGCTAGAAAGAGGAGCGACCAGGCCGGATAGGCTAGAAAGAGGCGTGACCGGGCCGGATAAGCTAGAAAGAGGAGCGACCAGGCCGGATAGGCTAGAAAGAGGCGTGACCGGGCCGTATAGGCTAGAAAGAGGCACGACCGGGCCCGGATAGGCTAGAAAAAGGCCTGACCGGGCCAGACAGGCTAGAAAGAGGAGCGACCGGGCCGGACAGGCTAGAAAGAGGCGTGACCGGGCCGGATAGGCTAGAAAGAGGTGTGACCGGGCCGGACAGGCTAGAAAGAGGAGCAACCGGGCCGGACAGGCTAGAAAGAGGAGCAACCGGGCCGGACAGGCTAGAAAGAGGAGCAACCGGGCCGGATAGGCTAGAAAGAGGCGCGACCGGGCCGGATAGGCTAGAAAGAGGCGTGATCGGGCCGGATAGGCTAGAAAGAGGAGTGACCGGGCCGGATAGGCTAGAAAGAGGCGTGATCGGGCCGGATAGGCTAGAAAGAGGAGTGACCGGGCCGGATAGGCTAGAAAGAGGCGTGACCGGGCCGGATAGGCTAGAAAGAGGCGCGACCGGGCCCGGATAGGCTAGAAAGAGGCCTGACCAGGCCAGACAGGCTAGAAAGAGGAGCAACCGGGCCAGACAGGCTAGAAAGAGGCGTGAACGGGCCGGATAGGCTAGAAAGAGGCGTGAACGGGCCGGATAGGCTAGAACAGTGATGGCGAACCTATAGCACGGGTGCCAGAAGTGGCACTTAGAGCCCTCTCAGTGGGCACTCAGGCTGTTGCCCCAAGTAGCCCAAAATGTGAAGCATCTTGGTCTACCGGAGACTGCAGGAAGAGAAGGGGAGGACATGGTCAGATTATCACAGGCATTGAAGTTCCTGCTCTTGGCCCCACAATTCTTCATGTTCAGGGAAGCTCCAATGGCAATCAGAATTTTCCCACCTTCTGTCAACGATATTGGTGTCCTCTTAAAAGCTGTGGTACAGCACGGAGCAAGAAGATTTTAATTATTTAATACTAGTGTACTACTATTGTGTTGGTACTTTGCAATAAATAAGTGGGTCTGGTTTGCATTTTGGGCACTCGGTCTCTAAAAGGTTTGCCATCACTGGGCTAGAAAGAGGCACGACCGGGCTGGATAGGCTAGAAAGAAGTGTTTTGGGGAATTTAAAAATTAGAGAGAGCTTTTTTGTAGTAAGTAGGAGTGGAAACTTTTTTCAAAAATTGTATGAAAATTTACAACAATAAAAAGATACAAGTTAAAACCTTTTCATAAACTTTTTGGTAGGTGGCAGCTGTCGATGTACTCCTTGAATAATTCAATACAGCTACTGTTAAATACTACACCTACTACCTTTAATTATAGATTTAACCATTTGCCATCCCATCAGATAACAATAGCCCAGCAGAGTCGCTCCCCTGATATATGAAAAGTTGGCTTTTCCCCGAGGTGACATCTGACTGTTTATGTTGGGAGCCGCCACCGAATAGCTTGTATACATTACATATGCAGAGGGAGTCTATAGACCAACACTGGACCCTTTAATCCTCTGCCGACTCAGGCAAAAAGTTACATCACAACCCATTTGGTACAATGAGTCTTTTTACTTTGTGTCCCCCCCCCCCCCCCCAATCTCCAGGGACTGAGATCTCAAGAGGGGAGTTTACATTCCTTTTTTTGTGGGGTAAGGTAATTTTTTATTTTACAGAAAGGTCATGAACTAGCATAAAAACTACTGCTGCTGGTTGATCGTAGAGGATTATGTTGCTCTCCCTGAAATTTGGTAGAGGCTGCCAACAAGGTCTTGATCCAGTTACATTCAGGAACTTCCCCAATTCATGTACACCCAGTAAGTATATCATGAGGATGGTACTTAATCAACTCCTGAATCTATCAGTCTTTAAAGGGAGTTTCCAAACTTTTAATAATAGGAGGCAATAAATGGAGGAGATTATAGTAAGTTTCTATCTAACCCTATGTGCTTTATTCACATCAGTTCAGGTACACTCTATGAAGTTTAATATGGTCCTACTCCTGGGGGAAAAAGGAGAGAAACAAGCTAATACAGAGGCTGATAGATGCCCTATCTCACACCCCAGGTGCTTTATTCACACCAGTTCTTCTCTGTTTTGCTGTATATAATCCTGCTGATAATAAGATGGAAGAGACCGAGCATGCTGAAGCAACACCTGTAGGATCTCTATCTTACACTAAATGTTATATCAGATCCTGCTGGTGCTACTGAGAGATGAAACACACAGACAAAGGCTGCTGGAGATAATAGTAAGTTTCTATCTAACCATTTATGCTTTATTGAAAAATGAGCTACAATATTTACTATGTTTGTCCTTCTCAGCATCAGAAAGATCAAAGGATAGGAGATAACAGTAATTATCTATCACACCCCAAGTGGTTTATTCACGTCGGCCCTGCTCCATAATGCTGTAAATACACAAGCCCAGACAAAGACTGATAGAAATTATATTGGGTCTCTATATGGTCACCATAAGAGCTCAGGTAAGCCCTAGATCCCAATGTTGTTCCAGTAGAAGATTAATGGAGCAGTATCTGTTAGCGATGGTAGACAGTGCTCCGATAAGGTCCGATACTGAACTTACAAACATTGCAGGTAATGAGTGATACTGGTCAAATATCCGATAGATTTTTTTTCAGGTTACCCAAGATTACCTCTATAAGTTCTGGAATAATATCACTTTTTCATTTGGAACAAGTGGCGGATGGGAGCCCGAGGCGTAGCGTCTGAGACAACATGTGACTCCTCGCCTGCAGAGACCTGGAGTCTAGGTGTTTTCCATTAGTGATCTCACAACCACAAGCCCCCGAGCAGCCAAGATCAATGACATGTCCTCACTGGGTATTGAGCTTCTGCTCTTAATTATTTAGATCTCTTTACCACCATTCAGTGACATCAGCGAGGAAACCACCATCCATACTACAGTTATTTCTAGCTCTAGGGAACCTGTGGGGAACTGAATTGAGTTCAATTATTCCCAATCTCCATCCAATGAGATCATCAAAATGGCCTAAAGTTGTTATAGTGACCATAAATATATGTGATCTTATAAATGCGCTAACCTGGAATAATCCCATAATTTGTTGCTTCCTAAATCTACAGTAGTAACCACAGCACGTCCTTTCCTATAGCCAGTCTAAGATTATGGAAATGGATTCAGGAGAAGAAGGCTACAAGCAACAGCCTGTAGAAATAACTGAAGAAGAACTTGGAGCCAAAGCGGATGTTACGTGGGAGGATGACCTCACCAAAGCGAATGCAATGCGAGAGGACTACCATGCCAAAGTCTACGCCACACGGAGGGACTACCTCGCCAAAGCCTACGTCCCCCATGTGGGGACTACCTCACAAAAGACTATGCCATGGAAGGGCACCACACGGAGGAACTACATCATCAAAGCCAACACCATTTCTGGGGACCACCTCTAACACAGCCAATGTCCCATAGGGGGACTATGTTTTTGAAGCCTCTACCTCGAAGATGGAAGCCAATGCCATGTGAGGGTCAAAGCAGACACCACGCAGATGGACTAACTCGTCAAAGCCAACATAAAGGGGGAGTTGGATTGACAACTTTTTTTTATGTGGACAACACGGCAGGGACTACTTTAGAAAGTTCGCCACTTCTTAGAAGACTACTACTTGGCTGCAAGTATTTGAGCTATTAAGACTATTTCTACAACGTTCTTGGTGATATCTTCTAGCTTACTCCAAGTTGTATCACTTCTGATCGATACTGGATTCCTGGCTGTGTTGGAATCTCATTCAGGTTAGATGTGTAAGAATGAAACTCTCCTTTCAGCTCTCGGTACTGTATTATATCTGTTAGCATCACGTAAAATGCCAAGAAGAAAAAGAAAGTTGAAACACGTCCAAATGTGATGGGGGTGGGGGGGGAATGTGCCGCTGCTGGTTCCCGTGTCTTATATTTGTGGATAGTAAACAGATAAGGTCATAGGTCAGAGGAATGAAAAAAAAACTTTCCAAGATGCTAAGCAGAGGTGAACAGGAGGCGCTTCGCTTCATGCCGCAGATCTCGATGACAAGGTCTCAGCCAGAACTGAAGTGCTAAGAGGCTCTGGGACTAACACTCTCTCTCTGTCTTTGCCAGGCTTCACCCGTGCATTTGGGCATATCGTTCCCCGGCATCACTGGCATGACCGCCGCATGCAGGCTGCCTCTTTCAGTGTTTGATGTTCAGCTAATTGTCAGACGGTCTTGCCTGCCTGCCAAACGTAAATGGTGCCCTAAGGCGCTGACTCCTGCTATGAATTGTTCACTGAAAGCGATCAAACCGTCTCAAGTGCAGCGATAAGTGAAAGGCATTTAGCGTGAGGAGTCTACCTGGCAGCGGTTACTGGAGGCGGCCGCTGCCCTGCAATCTTTATATAAGCTATAAGAGGAGTGGTGGAAACTACTCAACTGCATATTAAAAGAGGTGGACACAAAAAAGGGGGCATCCTACCCTAGCTGTACCATCTTTAGTGTCTCTACAGAGTATGGAGGAAGGGAGCACTTTATGGACAGGGCAGAGTTTGCTGGCTCTAGATCAGCTCTAGCAGATGGAGGACCCACAACTGACAGCAGCTTCCACCAGGCATAAAGGTTTTGGATGTGCTCTCCTTGTTTTCACAATACTGTCCATTTAGTATGTCCTCTACATGCCGGTGTTGGAATAGGTGATTCCTGTCCTGTCAGAAGTCACACTCCGTGACTGACCAAGCCGCCTGCCACTTGATCCCACTACAGTGGCAGCTACGTCCACTTACAAGTAAACCCTGGGGCCAGGCCAAGTATGACTTTATACATTGGTGGTGACACGTTGCAGGATGAATTCGAGACAAGCAAGCGATGAAGGGTGACAGGAAATCAGGGAACTGCTCGCTCTGTGTACACCGACATGAGCTCATTCCCTACAAATCATTTAATACGCAAGAAAAATGAGCTGCCGACTAATGACAGACCAGAGAGGAGCAAGTATCGAGCCCAAGGATGTTCTGACAATAGCAAAGTGGATAAAGCTGATGCTTGACACAGAACGAGTGTCACAATGTTGATTTCTGATGAGTAAAGAGAACACTTGATGCGACGGATCACAATCCGTGCTGCTGCTTCTTCCTCTACAACATTGTATGTGTAAAACTTTACCAAACTGAGAACACAAAGTCATCCCCAACCATAGACCTGGAAAGCTAAGCTGGCTTCATCAGGTATTTAAGCATAGCAGCGAGAATGTCACCGCATTCATGTCAGCAATCCTTTGTTAGAACTCTTGGACTGGCAGGGGACCACCAGGTTACCAATCCTTGGACTGGCAGGGGACCACCAGGTTACCAATCCTTGGACTGGTAGGGGACCACCAAGTTACTAATCCATGGACTGGTAGGGGACCACCAAGTTACCAATCCTTCGACTGGGAGGGGATCACCAGGTTACCAATCCTTGGACTGGCAGGAGACCACCAGGTTAGCAATCCTTGGACTGGGAGGGGACCACCAGGTTAGCAATCCTTGGACTGGCAGGGGACCACCAGGTTAGCAATCCTTGGACTGGCAGGAGACCACCAGGTTAGCAATCCTTGGACTGGGAGGGGACCACCAGGTTACCAATCCTTGGACTGGGAGGGGACCACCAGGTTACCAATCCTTGGACTGGGAGGGGACCACCAGGTTACCAATCCTTGGACTGGGAGGGGACCACCAGGTTACCAATCCTTGGACTGGCAGAAGACCACCAGGTTAGCAATCCTTGGACTGGGAGGGAACCACGAGGTTAGCAATCCTTGGACTGGGAGGGGATCACCAGGTTACCAATCCTTGGACTGGCAGAAGACCACCAGGTTAGCAATCCTTGAACTGGGAGGGGACCACCAGGTTAGCAATCCTTGGACTGGCAGGGGACCACCAGGTTACCAATCCTTGGACTGGCAGGAGACCACCAGGTTAGCAATCCTTGGACTGGGAGGGGATCACCAGGTTACCAATCCTTGGACTGGCAGAAGACCACCAGGTTACCAATCCTTGGACTGGCAGAAGACCACCAGGTTAGCAATCCTTGGACTGGCAGGAGACCACCAGGTTAGCAATCCTTGGACTGGGAGGGGATCACCAGGTTACCAATCCTTGGACTGGCAGAAGACCACCAGGTTACCAATCCTTGGACTGGCAGAAGACCACCAGGTTACCAATCCTTGGACTGGGAGGGGACCACCAGGTTACCAATCCTTGGACTGGCAGGAGACCACCAGGTTACCAAACCTTGGACTGGCAGGAGACCACCAGGTTACCAATCCTTGGACTGGCAGGGGACCACCAGGTTACCAATCCTTGGACAGGTAGGGGACCACCAGGTTACAAAACCTGGGACTGGCAGGGGACCACCAGGTTAGCAATCCTTGGACTGGCAGGAGACCACCAGGTTACCAATCCTTGGACTGGCAGGGGACCACCAGGTTACCAATCCTTCGACTGGCACCTCAAACTCGTTGGATCCTTTCATAGGTTTTGTTCCATGACTTTTGGCACAGTTGGGGAATAGAACATCAGGGTAATGTAGAGCATTCAAGATGAACAGGGCAACTCAAGAGAAGTCATTTATGGGAGAAAGTTATGGAAGTTGAAGGTATTTGCATTTGAATATCCCGGGATATAAGTACATCACGTCAAGGAAGGGCAATCCAGATAATCAGGGCACCTCAAAATAAGTCATATTTATAAGGTGGTTACGTGTGTTATGTGTTGTGTTTTCCTCGGGTAATATTGAACCACGAAAAGCATCAGTGTCACTGGTGAAGGTCAAAATGTTTTATCTTTTACCATTAATTGCAAATTCTTGAGTCATCTTGGTACAAGCTCCGATAGAATGTCCATATTGACTTGGGAATGCGCCTCCTGTGACACCTACGTGGGATGTGCGTCACGGCAGGTGTCAGCCATAACAGACTGGCAGGCACGACATCCATCTCTGGAGCTTGGCTATTTGTGTCGTGCCGCTGTTTAGTCTTACGCTGACTGACAAGCCATTCCTCGTAAGAAGCTTTACATGCCAAGATCATGACATTTTTATGGACTTGTAAAACAAGTGTAATTAACCCCGGATTCAACTCTGCGTGTTCATAATGTGCACAAAGATGAATTTACAGGGACTCGGCGAGATAACAGAGGGTGGTGATCTCCATCATCGGTGACTTTTTACTGAATATCCAGGAATGGCGCTCCGGTTATATCGGACAATGAATGCACCTATAATAGTACACATCCATGTCTCCACCATGTGCCAGTACAGGCTGTCCCCGGGTTACGTACAAGATAGGTTCTGCAGGTTTGTTTTTAAGTTGAATTTGTAGTCGGAACTGTAAATTGTATAATTGTAACCCCAGCCCAAAGATTTTTTGGATATAAAAAATTTTGGGTTGTCATAAGAACCAGGATTAACAATAAATATTAATTGCAAACATGTTTAATAACCGTTACAGCTGATAATTGTAGCCCAAGTCTAACGTACAGTAAATGACCAACATCCAGAGGGCCGTTTGTAAGTCAGGTGTTCTTAAGTAGGGGACCACCTGTACTCGCACTACAATGTACCAATCACTACATTGATGCCTCCCCCATTGTGAATTGGTTTCTCATTTTATTATTACTATTTATTTTTATTAATATTGGGCTTATACTTCATATAGCTGATGTTTTGTTGTAATTGCATCCATTCTGAACAATCTACTAATCATCGGTAGCACAAGTCTCACTCCCGCTGTTCACAGACAGCTAAAGTTTTAATGTTGAGTAAGTGAAAAGAGAAAAAGTTGCAGAACTTTACACTGTGGCACCAGCCGCCTGTCACCGGTAGCAACAGAACAATGGTGTTATTATAGAACAAAAAACTTTAGCTTTGTGGCCTGGAATCCATGGCTGTGCACCTGTAGAAATCGCCGTCACCTGCTGCCTGGCTCTGGTCTGCGAGGAGCAGCAGTGGAGTTAATGAGGGGTCAGACCTTGCCGCTTGGCCTTGTTCCAGGCTTCCTGAGAAGGTCATGGCGAGTTCTCGGCTGCTTGTCACTCTTGTACACACACTGATAGGGTTTACAGCCTGACCACAGCACTGCTGCGTCTTATCAGGGGGAGAGACAGCCGAGGGTCAGGTGCGGGTCACCATTCTGGAGTCCTTATCAGCGAGGAGCTGGAGAAAGTTGTCCCACCTGGGTTGTCCCTGGCCGTTAACTCTGAGGAGGTCAGCCAGACTGCTAGGAGGCCGCTCAGAGTTCACCTTATCGCTTTCCTCTTATCTGGAGTATTAAGTTTAACAACTTTATCCGAGCTGCAAGTCACCGTTTCCTGCTCGGCTCGCTGTGCCTGGACCCGGCTGAGAAATCAGCGAGGGACGCTTTCTCAATAAGTGCGCCTTTTGTTCTTACAAATCACCCAGCGTTTTTACAAAGATGGTGACACAAAGCAGAATGTGTGACAGACATGTGCCACCGCAGAGCGTAAAAGGTCATGGAAAGGAACAGAGAACCGGGATCAAAAGTTATTGTTATGGGCGTTTGTTGAACCACTGCGGGAACTCACTGGGTTGGACATTATATAGGTGGTGATCCCTGGTATTCACCATAAAACCACTACACAGGGGTAAGGACAGGCCTGCATGGAGAGAGCTCACTCACTACTTCTTGAGGTAGTCTTTGCATAGATAAAAGTTGGCCTAGGGTCAAGACGCAGGTGCAAGGTACAAGGGCAAGCAGGAGTCCTTATCAAGAACCAGCAGGGTGAAGAGTTTTTCATCAGGCCATAGGATCAAAGATGTGCGATCAGTAGGCCAAGGACACGTAACAAATGCTTAGTCCTCTACATGGGGAACAGTCCGTATGCAAAACACAGAAACCTTTGCAAGAGGGAACCCACATTTCAGGGCACCGTGCAGGGAGTGCAATCTAAATTATTAAGTAAGAGCTGCACAGGATTTTGCTTTGGGATTGGGGCAAAATAGTTGTTGTAAATGGAACAACTTCCATAGATGTCAGGAGCAGGGGAGAAGATGTGGTGATGGGACAAAGCCGACTGTGGCCACGGGGAGATGATACACGATGAAAGGCACGTCCCCGGCATTACAGCCATATTACCAATGCTAACATATAGAGGGAGGAGAGGATGTGACGTCTATGACACCGGATGGAGGGCGAGGCATCTTTCAAGTAAATAGAAGTGCTTCCTTTCCACGACTATACAAAAATGTTCAAAATAGGCCAACTTCTTCCCAAACTAGAAAGATTTATGGGAATTTCTGTTCTACACAAACACCACAATTTCAGGTTGTCTTCCGATGTTGACCATACACCTGTGGAATGAGCCCCTTCCCCCACATATACATGGCAGTGGCATCTCCCTGGAGAAAAAAAGGGGTCCGGCATATTGAAATTCCCCTCAACACTATGGGACACTATGAGACCCAATACACAGGTGATTCTTAGCTAGTTCAACATTCAGCAGGACAAATATCGTAGGCTTTACTATATGGAACAAGGCTCCTACACGTCTGTGCGTTGTCCTCTGCCTCCTGCGGTGCAACTACATGACGTGGCTGCCATAGGGAGACATTACTGATTTATAGGAACGTCATACCATGTTCAGTGACTATCCTTTGGCGAAATGAAAACATATGACCTATGAGATGGGAGGTCATATGTGAAAGGTCTAGGTTGGAGGGGTAGTTTTATACCACTATGGGGAGTAATGAAGACAATCAGTCCATGGGGAGTATAAAGTTCCCTACCAGTGACCATAGAGGACATATGTTTGCAGCATTATCCCAGCATATCCCCCACCTCTTGTGACGGTAATTCCAGGGCTTGATGTTTTCTTCATAATTCGGGGTCATGTAAAGGTCTGTGGCGGGTGATACACATTTGGCTGGGATACAGCACCTGTATAGTGAGGAAATGGGGCATTGTGCAGGTCCTGTAGAGCGCACGGAACATCCCAGCGTGACGTTTATTGCAGGAGAATGGTCTACAAATAGACCATCGTCCTCCTGAGACACAGTCCACACACCGGCCTGGAAAACACCAGGAGTAAACCTGGAGGAAGTCATTGTATAACCCCCCCCAGTATGGGATCTGCTTCCTGTAAGATGACCAGACTAGATGCCAGGGGGCAGGGAGCCAGACCCCCATTCACATAATATGGACCTATAGGGGGCAGTTAACACATTACACCATGGTAAATGTTTCCTTCATACACTGGGTTACTGCACCTGAGCACCATAACTACAGGTCTGGGAGTGGAAGTGGTTCTCTCAGGACAGCACAAGTCCAGACAGCGTGGGGCGAGCCCCATCATCCCTACCAAACACAACAAAACAGGATATTCCTGCCCCACCTCATCCTTCATTGAATAAAGAGGCGCTACCAGAAGAGATGGGCCCTGGAACGCCTGCCATTGATTTGGTGAAATTGGATGCACAACTGTGGATTTTGGCGCAGCTTTCCAGGCACAAGATGCATTTTGTTATTGAATACATTTCAAGGGACAAACAAGTCCCTTTCCTTCAAGTCCCATCCCACCCATCGCCACCAGAACCCCCCACCCAGCAAGCGATACAACATTACAATCAAACTTCTCCTCCATGAACTCCTCCTGCAGTAGTCAATAGTAATCAGGCTGGGACCTCCCCGGATTTACGTATATATAACGATGGAAATAGGTTTGAGATAAATTGGAAGGTGGGGTGTAAGTATAGCCGACATTGTATCTTTATACCCCTGTACTGTGGGAGGGGTAAGATTTAGCCACTTGGAAGCAATTCATTTTCCTTCCCGATATAAGGTCTCTTATCTTCAGGTACCCCAAAACACAGATCAATGGGCACCTGCCAGATGGCACACACCTCCGTGGGGGCGGGGGAGGGATCTACTTTGGGGTCTTTGCTGTGAGAAAACTGTATACAGGATATTAAAAAATCTACAGGAGATCAAAAATTGGCAGTAACTTATTTTCCAGGTTTTTTGGACACTTTTTCCCCACTCTTTGCCCTTGACCCGAGAAGAAGCATCCTCTAGGGAGCGGGACCATGTAGGGAGCAATAATCAGCTCATTAATGGTGTTGTTTTTACACCTCACAACATGAAGGAGGCAATAAATACTTATCATAACATCCAGCATCAGCAGGTCAGAGTTTAAAAGTTTACAGAGCAAAGTCCCCTCCCTCGCTGCGGTGTCGTGGCCGCGGCCTTGCCTTTAACCCTCGGTCCTATCTGTTCCTGCAGACACATAAAATCCAGTTCACGCAGGGTGCAAGGAGGCCAGGCAGAGTTCAGGGTGATATGTACAGTGCACTAATTGGACTCCTTCCTACTGGGGAAACTTAATAATGGCTCCGGCCGCCCCGAGTCTTCTCGCCATTTCCTGATGGATGCAAAATAGTTTCAACCCCAGGAAAACACATGGAGGAGATCTGGGATATCATCAGCCCAGGAGAAACTAATAACCTGACCGACTGGGCTGCTGCTGCTCACCGTGGCCTACAAGGTAGAAATAGCAATGCCACAAGGGGCTACAAGAATGACTATGCACCTGCAGCCAGGAAAGGGTTACAGCCAGCAGCAGAGACACAATGTTATAGCTATGGGCACCTGCAGCCAGGAAAGGGTTACAGCCAGCAGCAGAGAGACACAATGTTATAGCTATGGGCACCTGCAGCCAGGAAAGGGTTACAGCCAGCAGCAGAGAGACACAATGTTATAGCTATGGGCACCTGCAGCCAGGAAAGGGTTACAGCCAGCAGCAGAGAGACACAATGTTATAGCTATGGGCACCTGCAGCCAGGAAAGGGTTACAGCCAGCAGCAGAGACACAATGTTATAGCTATGGGCACCTGCAGCCAGGAAAGGGTTACAGCCAGCAGCAGAGACACAATGTTATAGCTATGGGCACCTGCAGCCAGGAAAGGGTTACAGCCAGCAGCAGAGAGACACAATGTTATAGCTATGGGCACCTGCAGCCAGGAAAGGGTTACAGCCAGCAGCAGAGACACAATGTTATAGCTATGGGCACCTGCAGCCAGGAAAGGGTTACAGCCAGCAGCAGAGAGACACAATGTTATAGCTATGGGCACCTGCAGCCAGGAAAGGGTTACAGCCAGCAGCAGAGAGACACAATGTTATAGCTATGGGCACCTGCAGCCAGGAAAGGGTTACAGCCAGCAGCAGAGACACAATGTTATAGCTATGGGCACCTGCAGCCAGGAAAGGGTTACAGCCAGCAGCAGAGAGACACAATGTTATAGCTATGGGCACCTGCAGCCAGGAAAGGGTTACAGCCAGCAGCAGAGACACAATGTTATAGCTATGGGCACCTGCAGCCAGGAAAGGGTTACAGCCAGCAGCAGAGAGACACAATGTTATAGCTATAGGCACCTGCAGCCAGGAAAGGGTTACAGCCAGCAGCAGAGAGACACAATGTTATAGCTATGGGCACCTGCAGCCAGGAAAGGGTTACAGCCAGCAGCAGAGACACAATGTTATAGCTATGGGCACCTGCAGCCAGGAAAGGGTTACAGCCAGCAGCAGAGACACAATGTTATAGCTATGGGCACCTGCAGCCAGGAAAGGGTTACAGCCAGCAGCAGAGAGACACAATGTTATAGCTATAGGCACCTGCAGCCAGGAAAGGGTTACAGAGAGACACAATGTTATAGCTATAGGCACCTGCAGCCAGGAAAGGGTTACAGAGAGACACAATGTTATAGCTATGGGCACCTGCAGACAGCTCAGCCACGGCACAGCCAGCAGCAGAGACACAATGTTATAGCTATGGGCACCTGCGGACAGCTCAGCCAGGGCTCAGCCATAAGAGGGGAACTTGTAACATTGTACTTGGTTCTCCACAGAGCAATCACAGAGCACCAATGGATCCCCTATGTCCTGCTTATTATAAGGGGTCCCTCTGCAGGGGTGTTACACGTACAGCTCTGCTATGTGACCCTCCAGGTCTTATCGCCCTGTGCACACCCACTTCCTTCAAGTAAACACATACGGGGCGACTTATCTGCAGCTGTCAGGAGCTGACATGTCCCAGTCACAGCTCGTACATAATAGTAACGGGTGACACATCTGATAAATGGGGTTCTCCCCGGATGCAATGCCAGAGTCCCCCCCCAGCCGGAGCTAATGCAATGTACGAGGTCCCCCCCGGATACAGCTAATGCAATGTACGAGGTCCCCCCCGGATACAGCTAATGCAATGTACGAGGTCCCCCCCGGATACAGCTAATGCAATGTACGAGGTCCCCCCCAGCCAGAGCTAATGCAATGTACGGGGTCCCCCCCCGGATACAGCTAATGCAATGTATGAGGTCCCCCCCCCAGCCAGAGCTAATGCAATGTACGAGGTCCCCCCCCAGCCAGAGCTAATGCAATGTACGAGGTCCCCCCCGGATACAGCTAATGCAATGTACGAGGTCCCCCCCGGATACAGCTAATGCAATGTACGAGGTCCCCCCCGGATACAGCTAATGCAATGTACGAGGTCCCCCCCGGATACAGCTAATGCAATGTATGAGGTCCCCCCCAGCCAGAGCTAATGCAATGTACGGGGTCCCCCCAGCCAGAGCTAATGCAATGTACGAGGTCCCCCCCCAGCCAGAGCTAATGCAATGTACGAGGTCCCCCCCAGCCAGAGCTAATGCAATGTACGGGGTCCCCCCCCGGATACAGCTAATGCAATGTATGAGGTCCCCCCCCCAGCCAGAGCTAATGCAATGTACGAGGTCCCCCCCCAGCCAGAGCTAATGCAATGTACGAGGTCCCCCCCGGATACAGCTAATGCAATGTATGAGGTCCCCCCCCCAGCCAGAGCTAATGCAATGTACGAGGTCCCCCCCCAGCCAGAGCTAATGCAATGTACGAGGTCCCCCCCCAGCCAGAGCTAATGCAATGTACGAGGTCCCCCCCCAGCCAGAGCTAATGCAATGTACGAGGTCCCCCCCCAGCCAGAGCTAATGCAATGTACGAGGTCCCCCCCCAGCCAGAGCTAATGCAATGTACGGGGTCCCCCCAGCCAGAGCTAATGCAATGTACGAGGTCCCCCCCCAGCCAGAGCTATTGCAATGTACGAGGTCCCCCCCCCAGCCAGAGCTAATGCAATGTACGAGGTCCCCCCCCAGCCAGAGCTAATGCAATGTACGAGGTCCCCCCCCAGCCAGAGCTAATGCAATGTACGAGGTCCCCCCCCAGCCAGAGCTATTGCAATGTACGAGGTCCCCCCCCCAGCCAGAGCTAATGCAATGTACGAGGTCCCCCCCAGCCAGAGCTAATGCAATGTACGAGGTCCCCCCCCCAGCCAGAGCTAATGCAATGTACGAGGTCCCCCCCCAGCCAGAGCTATTGCAATGTACGAGGTCCCCCCCCCCAGCCAGAGCTAATGCAATGTACGAGGTCCCCCCCCAGCCAGAGCTATTGCAATGTACGAGGTCCCCCCCCCCCCAGCCAGAGCTAATGCAATGTACGAGGTCCCCCCCCAGCCAGAGCTAATGCAATGTACGAGGTCCCCCCCCAGCCAGAGCTAATGTAATGTACGAGGTCCCCCCCCCAGCCAGAGCTAATGCAATGTACGAGGTCCCCCCAGCCAGAGCTATTGCAATGTACGAGGTCCCCCCGGCCGCAGCTAATGCAATGTACGGGGTCCCCCCCCAGCCAGAGCTATTGCAATGTACGAGGTCCCCCCGGATAAAGCTAATGCAATGTACGAGGTCCCCCCCCAGCCAGAGCTAATGCAATGTACGAGTTCCCCCCCCAGCCAGAGCTATTGCAATGTACGAGGTCCCCCCGGATAAAGCTAATGCAATGTACGAGGTCCCCCCCCAGCCAGAGCTAATGCAATGTACGGGGTCCCCCCAGCTAGAGCTAATGCAATGTACGGGGTCCCCCCAGCCAGAGCTAATGCAATGTACGGGGTCCCCCCAGCCGGAGCTAATGTAATGTACGGGGTCCCCCCAGCCAGAGCTAATGCAATGTACGGGGTCCCCCCCCAGCCAGAGCTAATTGAATGTACGGGGTCCCCCCAGCCAGAGCTAATGCAATGTACGGGGTCCCCCCAGCCAGAGCTAATGCAATGTACGGGGTCCCCCCAGCCAGAGCTATTGCAATGTACGAGGTCCCCCCGGCCGCAGCTAATGCAATGTACGGGGTCCCCCCAGCCGGAGCTAATGTAATGTACGGGGTCCCCCCAGCCAGAGCTAATGCAATGTACGGGGTCCCCCCAGCCAGAGCTAATGCAATGTACGGGGTCCCCCCAGCCAGAGCTAATGCAATGTACGGGGTCCCCCCAGCCAGAGCTAATGCAATGTACGGGGTCCCCCCAGCCGGAGCTAATGTAATGTACGAGGTCCCCCCCCCGGCCGCAGCTAATGTAATGTACGAGGTCCCCCCCCTGGCCGCAGCTAATGCAATGTACGGGGTCCCCCCAGCCAGAGCTAATGCAATGTACGGGGTCCCCCCAGCCGGAGCTAATGTAATGTACGAGGTCCCCCCCCCGGCCGGAGCTAATGCAATGTACGGGGTCCCCCCCAGCCAGAGCTAATGCAATGTACGAGGTCCCCCCGGCCGCAGCTAATGCAATGTACGGGGTCCCCCCGGCCGCAGCTAATGCAATGTACGAGGTCCCCCCGGCCGGAGCTAATGCAATGTACGAGGTCCCCCCGGCCGCAGCTAATGCAATGTACGAGGTCCCCCCGGCCGGAGCTAATGCAATGTACGGGGTCCCCCCAACCAGAGCTAATGCAATGTACGAGGTCCCCCCGGCCGCAGCTAATGCAATGTACGAGGTCCCCCCAGCCGGAGCTAATGTAATGTACGAGGTCCCCCCCCCGGCCGCAGCTAATGTAATGTACGGGGTCCCCCCAACCAGAGCTAATGCAATGTACGAGGTCCCCCCGGCCGCAGCTAATGCAATGTACGAGGTCCCCCCAGCCGGAGCTAATGCAATGTACGAGTTCCCCCCTCAGCCAGAGCTAATGCCATGTACGGGGTCCCCCCAGCCAGAGCTAATGCAATGTACGAGGTCCCCCCCCAGCCAGAGCTAATGCAATGTACGAGGTCCCCCCCCCAGCCGGAGCTAATGCAATGTACGGGGTCCCCCCCCCAGCCGGAGCTAATGCAATGTACGAGGTCCCCCCAGCCAGAGCTAATGCAATGTACGAGGTCCCCCCCCAGCCAGAGCTAATGCAATGTACGAGGTCCCCCCCCAGCCAGAGCTAATGCAATGTACAAGGTCCCCCCGGCCGCAGCTAATGCAATGTACGAGTTCCCCCCTCAGCCAGAGCTAATGCCATGTACGGGGTCCCCCCGGCCGCAGCTAATGCAATGTACGGGGTCCCCCCGGATGCAGCTAATGCAATGTACGAGGTCCCCCCCGGATGCAGCTAATGCAATGTACGGGGTCCCCCCGGATGCAGCTAATGCAATGTACGAGGTCCCCCCCGGATGCAGCTAATGCAATGTACGGGGTCCCCCCCCAGCCAGAGCTAATGCAATGTACGGGGTCCCCCCCCAGCCAGAGCTAATGCAATGTACGGGGTCCCCCGAGCACAGTTAATGTGATGTGTGGGGTAACTGCGTGCACAGCAAAAGTGATGTACATGGCGAACCCGGGCACAGTTAATTTGATGTACGGGGTAACCATATACACGGTAATAATACAGTAACTCTCTTACTCAGTAGAAACTAGCAGGCCTCCTGGTAGTCAGGGTCTCCCGGGGAGTGATGACATCCCCCCATGACAGGTGAGTGGTAATACAATGCCAGGACTTGTGCCCCGCCGCGGTCTTGTGAATTTTTCATCAGTAAGCCATTAGAGGTACGGCACTTGTGATCGAGCCATCCCGATCCTCGGGGACAAGGTCAGGAGGTCAGACCGACCTTCAGAAACGGGTTACTCCAAGATCATGTACCACCGCAGCTTCACCACCATCTACTTCTTATACTTTGTACAGAATTTCATATCATTTCAGGGTTCACAGCTTCACATAGTATTTCAAGGAAATCTACCACCAGGATGAAGGATTATAAACCAAGCACACTTACATGCTGGTGTGTGCCCTCGGCAGCATGCAATCTTCTTTTAGCTTTTACAAAAAAAAAAAAGGTTTTAAAAATCATACAAATGAGCCTAAGGGGCTCTGGGTTCCACGTGTAATAATTGAACATGGAGCCCCTCAGGTTCATTTGCATATTTTAAAAGGCCTTTTTTTTGTAAACATAATGTTATAAGAAGCTAAAAGAAGAGAGGATAATGTCAGAGGGGACACAGTGCATCATGTAAGTGTGCTCGGTTTACAATCGTTCACCCTGGTGGTAGATTTCCTTTAAAGTCAAAATCCATCATGATAAACCTTGGGCACTTACCCATAGATCCAGGCACCGGGACTGTGGTAATATTTTAATATTTGTTATTCTTGGCCTCTTTCATTCGAAAATCAACTTTGAAAATTATGCTGATGAGCCTAAAGGACTCTATGGGGTATTTCCAGAGCCCCTCAGTGCTGCAGTGTAACAGGCTAACTACATGTACAGCCTGTGCCTGTGTTATGTTAGCAGGAATTGCAGGGGAAGGGGAGACGCGCTCTGTTCATTGTAACAAGTGGACAGATATCACTGGGGGCCTCTGGACACACCCCCAGAGCCCCTCAGGCTCATTACTATACTTTTAAAAGTTTATTTTAGAAGGAAAGAGACCATAATAATATTACCACAGTCACGGTGCCCGGGTCTAAGAGTAAGTGAGGGAGTTCATGAGAAGAAATTTCACAAGGTGTCTCCGGTTCCGCCAGTCTTTTGCTGCGCCAGATTTATCTCTGTGATAATGAATTCTGGTGGAGTATGAGACTGTTCCTGCTTTAGACCTAGTTTTAGTCTAAACTGTGCACCAGAGTTTTTGGTGCACAAACTTTTTACATTTGACCACGCCCATTTTTCCTCAATCGACCACACCCTTTTACATCCGGTCACTACCACTTTTCAGTTGCCAAGGCAGAAAAGTGCCATAAAAGGTCTATAATGCCTGTGGCACAAGACATTTAGGCTTTTCAGGAAAAGACGGCTTCATCTAGTGGGAAATTACAGAGCACTGCCCACTGGGTCACATAGTGGAAAGGGCAGAGATCCCAGCATCACAGAGTATTTAAGGAGAGACTGATAATGTCTCGGGGGTCTCAGCCTGAGAACTGCAAATCAGAAGGAGCAGAGTTGCCAGCAGCACAGGAGTGATCCGATACTAAAGATACAGAATCCACAGCAGTACAGAGTATTTTAGGAAGGTAGACTTCATACACTCAGAGTATTATTAGATTGCATGCCGCCATTTGTAGATGAGAAGCGACTATTTATTTCTTAGCTTACATTCCTGATATATTTCATAAAACTCAAGGACTTCCTGGCGGACAGAGCGCTCCTTTATTACCAGGACCCCCCCCCATAACATAAACGTGGCCGGCATTTCTGGTTACGGTCTATAATAAACTGGAACAAGCGGCAAGTGGCGGGGACGCATTGTTTAATCTTGCTCCTTCCTCTCGTCAGGTCACACTAGTGACATAAATCACAGGGAGAGGAGGTATAGAGCGCCGCTCCTGCTGCTGAACGCTGGGAGCCCCTGCATTAACGTCCAGGGTGCAGATCTGTCTGTCAGGTCCCCGAGGTGTCGCTGTGACGAGGCAGCTCGTTAACCCATTAAGAAATGAGAGCGATAGTATGCGCAGCCCAAGACGAGAGCCTTCCAGTTCTGGAGAAAGTTTATGTAACAGAGCACTTAGCCTGTGCGGCCTCCTCCCCGGCACACCGGACTCAGATTTCTTCATATCTACCGGTCCCTGACGAACCCCCAGGTGACAATCCCATCACACGGCCACGTCACTGCTACAATAAGCGGGTGAACGAGGATAAAGATAAACCTGGTGACCTTGTGTAATGTGCCCAAGTGCCACGTGAAGGCCTGAGACGGGCAAGGCGATGAGAGTCAAGTAAATGACACAACACTTCAGCCAACACATGCTCCGATGTACACAAATCGGCCCTATTGTTCACCAGCCAATCTCTGGGGGGGGCGACTCCGAGACTGACTTCTCTTTCAAATGTACGTGGCTAAAAATCTCAACAAGAGAAAGTTGGAAAAGGGGAGGTAGAAAATATGGGCACAAACACACAACCTCATAGCAGCCTCTTGAAGGAGTCATTGACTACCTACTGCCCCTTCAATGCATGGTGATGACGGGACAATGCCCTGTTTCTGGTGGGTAATGTGGCAAATTTCGTAATCTTCTAGTTCTACAGCAGAACATATATCTATAAATATATTGGTCCTCTACAAATTTCGAAAATAGTGAGCACTAAAATTACTTTCCTTCAATCTCCTTGTTTGCTCCAAATTCCTGTAAAGAGGGGATCCAATAGGTTGTTCCAATGACTGAACTAGTGGTTGGAATTTATGACCTCTACCAACACAATCTCCTGACAGCTATCTGTACAAGTCGTTTTAAGCGGACAGAGTCATTTGCCATAAGAAGCGACTAAATGTTTTTTTTGATCATGTCACTTTTAAAGATTTTTGAGCTTTGAAGGCACCATTGACATCAAGGCTGGCAGCTCTTCCCTCCAGGGCAATGTGTAGGCTGGCAGCTCTTCCCTCCAGGGCGATGTGTAGGCTGGCAGCTCTTCCCTCCAGGGCGATGTGTAGGCTGGCAGCTCTTCCCTCCAGGGCGATGTGTTCTCCAGAACACAATTCAGCTGATCTATCCCTGACATTGGGATTCCTGTGGCTAGGAGCCAAGTGTTTATGATAACTCCACTTGTTCAAAGGCAAGGAGGGTTAATACTTTTGGGTCAAAGGTTATACATTACAGTCACCACCCCGGACCAAAACTTCTCGACAGACTTGCATCGACCAGTTACCTTAACGTTCTAGAAGCAGCAGAAGCTCATCACTATACCTTTTGATTTTTACATACTGTAACGTCTCGTACATTTGTCGGAAATTAATTTGTAGAATTTAAGGATATCAGGACAGGAGGACAGTCCTGTGGAAAGTGGTAGCTTTCACATCACTGGACGTGTGGTACACAGATAAACAGCACCACCTTGAGGTCCAGCAATCACCTTTCAGGTAATTCAATGATATTACAGAGAATTTTAAGAAACAACACCAAATAAATTTTGCATGTAGCTGCCCCATCTTCTGGAGTTCAAGGACTTTGGGTCCACCAAGGGGTCAAAGTTTGATAAAGTCTTCTACACCTTACATATAAGAGGGACCTGATAAATCAACCGATTCAGGTCGGACCAGCTCATCATCCAATATGCATGGGGGAAAAGAAGATTATTTCCTATGAACATCTTTGTCCAGAGCCATTGTTGGGCCGGGAGGAAGAACTGTTAGTCAACAGTTGACCAATGGCCTTCCATTTAGTGGTGGTCATTTGGAAAAATCAGGAGGTAATAACCATTCACAACCAAAAAAAACCTGTTTAAATATAAATTCTGAAATCACATTCAAACTGCAGGAGAGGAGTTTATGTCCTATGCTCCGAGAACTTGGCATGGATAAACATATCCGTGGTTTTTACATCTAACACATATTTGGAGGGAATCAAACTAGGTTATATGGGGTCTCCTTCCCTATTGAGTCAGGGGATGGCTTGACAGGTTAATGTGGGAATACAGATGATCATTTTCAGTAGGTTTTTCTAAGCAGCGTCTCAACAGTTTCACCTATGATCAAGGAGACCGGAGCTAACTATTCAATACGATACGATAGAAGCAAGATGTGTCTTAAAAAGGTGCGACTCCGTTTAAGTTAAATTACATGGTGTTTGGACCCATGTTGGTGATATGATTAGGCTATTGTGGAGATGTCATTCCTGCACCCCATAAACCTATTTTTGGCCAAAGTGGTTCCCCCTCAATAACAGCTCTTTGTCCTAACTTCTAGTGACACTGAATCAAGACGATGGTGCACTGAGCTTTCTGACAATTGCCCTCCAACTCTATAGAAGACCCCGAGGTCCCCTGTTATCTACAAAGGTTTGGGGTGCCCTTGAAATCCAACCCGAGATCCACCAATCGATCAAGGTGATCATTGGAGCGATGAGTTCTCTACAGGTATTTTGTTTGAGGTGATAACTTGTGTAACGAATATTCTATATCGAACACCAGATAAGGCAGAAGATCCATTACTGACAACTAGAGAGTGAATTGCAATGGTGGCCAATTTTGCTTACCAATAATTGAAATAAAAAAATTAAAAACCACAAAAAAACAAAAACTACATGACCACGGAAACTAAAAGCAAGCAACCTAGCACCAATATTTGAGAAGCGCAAACACTTTCCACAGAGTCCCAAAATGGCTCACGCTCTTGGAAAACTGAAGTGGGCGACGATTTGGCACGGGCAGCCACATTGGGTTTGAACATCTTCTATTGACGCCTAAAAAGGTCCATCGCTTCCCAGCAGTAATAACGTCTCCAGAAATGACAAATTGTCTTGTTGTCTTTGTGCCGCCACAGGAAACCCTGGGCATAAATATCACTGGAGGGCCGGCTAAATCTGAGGAACTTAGGGAAAAACAATGTTGCCAGGTGACCGCTAGAGCCGATAAAAAGCGCCATTCTTTTTTACCCAAAAATGGAGGATTTGAGGCGCTCGGCTGAAAAGAGTATATATAAAATAAAGAAGGTACAGAACAAAAAAAACCTAGGTTACATATGGCGAAAGAGAGGTTCCCAACGGCGTGTTAATGAAGCGCGGCCCGGCCATGTCACAGGATGACGGATGGCGCCGCCATCACTCTTCTCAGACTCATCCATTACCAGATGAAAGCTCCTCCAGACAGGATCATCGATAGAGAGAGGATAATGTCATTGCACGTTATACCCCTGGAGCATCGGGACGAGCCATGAATACAAGAGGTACTGCATCATCGTGGCAGCACAGACAAAGTGCCAGCTCGGCTTCTTGTTGTTGTTTACTGTGAGACACATAGAAAGATGGGCTTAATAGGACAGGAACATCCGTCAATGACTCCCAACTTCATTCACACTTTCCATCCGAGCCCATCCATCTTCTCGGCAAAAGCGATGACAGTGCACAATTCAACACCTTCTCCTCCTCCTCCTCTGCCCCTGGCATATCAATACAAAAAAAGAGGAACTTCACAGGGGCGAGCTGTGGATTCTGCCACATCGGTGCCCGCCTTTCATCTTCACAACTCACTGAGGTATGTGGGTTTGATCTAGAAGTTAATATTTTCCGGGCTGGAGTCCTGAATAGAAGGGCAGGCATCTGGCCAGATGTAGGGCGGCCCTGCTCTTAATGTGTGCAGGGATTACAAGATGTACTTTCATTGGGATAAAGTTTACAGCATTTAAAATTTTTACATGAAAAAATACATTTTTCTGACCATGCCCAGCATCCGGCAGCACCTCCACAGGTGAGATGAAGTATTACATATCACACGGTTTGTGTCAGTAGCCTCCACTAGGAATATTATTGCTAGAAGTTATGTCATCATCTACACAATGACCTGTGTCCGGGCTCCAGCAGTGCTACAGTAGTATGGATGTACCGGGGATGCTACGGTATTATGGAGGTGCCTCTATATGCCCCCGGGAGACTACAGTAGTATGGAGGTGCCTCTATATGCCCCCGGGAGACTACAGTAGTATGGAGGTGCCTCTATATGACCCGGAGAGGCTACAGTAGTATGGAGGTGCCTCTATATGACCGGGGATGCTACGGTATTATGGAGGTGCCTCTATATGACCCGAAGAGGCTACAGTAGTATGGAGGTGCCTCTATATGCCCTGGGGAGGCTACAGTAGTATGCAGGTGCCTCTATATGCCCTGGGGAGGCTACAGTAGTATGGAGGTGCCTCTATATGCCCTGGGGAGGCTACAGTAGTATGGAGGTGCCTCTATATGACCCGGAGAGGCTACAGTAGTATGGAGGTGCCTCTATATGACCCGGAGAGGCTACAGTAGTATGGAGGTGCCTCTATATGACCCCGAGAGGCTACAGTAGTATGGAGGTGCCTCTATATGACCCGGAGAGGCTACAGTAGTATGGAGGTGCCTCTATATGCCCCCAGGAGGCTACAGTAGTATGGAGGTGCCTCTATATGCCCCCAGGAGGCTACAGTAGTATGGAGGTGCCTCTATATGCCCCCAGGAGGCTACAGTAGTATGGAGGTGCCTCTATATGACCCGGAGAGGCTACAGTAGTATGGAGGTGCCTCTATATGACCCGGAGAGGCTACAGTACTATGGAGGTGCCTCTATATGACCCGGAGAGGCTACAGTAGTATGGAGGTGCCTCTATATGACCCGGAGAGGCTACAGTAGAATGGAGGTGCCTCTATATGACCTGGAGAGGCTACAGTAGTATGGAGGTGCCTCTATATGACCCGGAGAGACTACAGTAGTATGGAGGTGCCTCTATATGACCCGGAGAGGCTACAGTAGAATGGAGGTGCCTCTATATGACCCGGAGAGGCTACAGTAGAATGGAGGTGCCTCTATATGACCCGGAGAGGCTACAGTAGAATGGAGGTGCCTCTATATACCCCGGAGAGGCTACAGTAGTATGGAGGTGCCTCTATATGACCCGGAGAGGCTACAGTAGTATGGAGGTGCCTCTATATGACCCGGAGAGGCTACAGTAGAATGGAGGTGCCTCTATATGACCCGGAGAGGCTACAGTAGAATGGAGGTGCCTCTATATGACCCGGAGAGGCTACAGTAGAATGGAGGTGCCTCTATATACCCCGGAGAGGCTACAGTAGTATGGAGGTGCCTCTATATGACCCGGAGAGGCTACAGTAGTATGGAGGTGCCTCTATGTGCCCTGGGGAGGCTACAGTAGTATGGAGGTGCCTCTATATGACCCGGAGAGGCTACAGTAGAATGGAGGTGCCTCTATATGACCCGGAGAGGCTACAGTAGTATGGAGGTGCCTCTATATGACCCGGAGAGGCTACAGTAGTATGGAGGTGCCTCTATATGCCCCGGGGAGACTACAGTAGTATGGAGGTGGCTCTATATGCCCCGGGGAGACTACAGTAGTATGGAGGTGCCTCTATATGCCCCGGGGAGGCTACAGTAGTATGGAGGTGTCTCTATATGCCCCCAGGAGACTACAGTAGTATGGAGGTGCCTCTATATGCCCCCAGGAGGCTACAGTAGTATGGAGGTGCCTCTATATGCCCCCAGGAGGCTACAGTAGTATGGAGGTGCCTCTATATGACCTGTATATATGCCCTATGATGGTTAAAGCCATATAGAAGGGTTGATTTTTGCTCCTCCTCCTTATACTGCCCCAATATCGAAGGTTTCAAACATTCACAGCATCAACAAGTATCCAGAGGGGCCAGTTATTACAAGAAAGCGAGTCAGCCTCTACTGTTACTGCAGATTATCCTTACTAGTAGAATATAATCTAAAATATATCTCCAGCTTCTAGAATAGTTTGTAGACCTATTCTGATGCCGGATACATAACACTAGAATTATATGATGTATAAAGTGCAGGAGGTAGAGACGGAAGACATGTCCGGACAGACAAGGAAGGTCCCAAGAGATGACGTCTACAGTAAAGGGGGTCACTTCACCCCATTTATGAGGCATAGACTATAGTGATGGACTGTCCGCCAGTCAATACTGGAGCAGTAGAGGATCAGTCTATGTAGCTGGACAGTCTGGGCTCTGCCTGTGCCACTCTCTCAGGGGTGTAAATCTGGCCGGGTTCGCCCTTGCTCTCTTGTCTAGCCTTACAAGCTTGCTAAGTTATCCAGTGCCCCGCTTAAAGTCATATACTTGTTGCACAAGGCAGAGGTCAGGCAGCAATATCCATTGCATCCATCAGCGGACCGGCCGAGGAACCGACCTGACAGCCTCAAAAAGGCGAAGAGGACACAGGTCCCTGGCGTTTAATCTTTACAGAGTCTCATTCCCCCCCCCCTCCTCTGTCTCTTCCTTGGAGCCCCCCCCCCCCTCCCCATTCCTTCTCTCGCTCCTTAAGACCTCATGGGCCCTCAGTCACACATCTTAAAAGAGAAATAAAACACAAAACAACAAAGGCTTACTTGTCTTAAGTCGATGAAGGCCAACTGCAGTGTGTCCCCTTGGAACCCAGGCACTGGTCCCGATCTGGCAAACCCTGTGGGAAAGAATAAACCATGAAAAGCGTCTTTAAATAAGCATGGACAGGAAGATTGGCAGACGGATGACAGCGAGGACAAGGGAGGCTGGGGGAGAGGAGGATCGGGCTTCTATGGAGCCATGTCTCTCGGCCTTCACGCTCTTTGTCTGCTCTTCAAAATTTGTGTCATCAAAACACCATTAATTCCAGCGTCTTGACAGCGAGGAAACTGTACTAACTCAACCTGAAATCTATTCCCATGGGCCACTCCGAGCCCCGCGCTATTTCTATGGTCAATGGACAAACAAGTCAACGAAATAAAAAAAAAAAGTTAGGGTGGGGGGCGCCATTGTCCGGGGCGGGGGAGACGCTCACAATAAAAATAAGAAAGCGGCTTCTTTCAGATGGGGAAGCTTTGTATATTGCAGCAGGAATTTTCCAATTTCATGGCTGTCACCTCCCCCCCCCCCCCTTCCCCAAGTTTTTATCAATAATAAATAACGGTCCGCCACAATGGGGCTCCCCCGATCCCTCCACATATTTCCATTATCTGTTATGGCCCCCATTAACAGCGCCACTGGGAATCTCTACTAAGATGATTACATGGTCTCCGCTGTAATATGAGTCGGGATGAATGAGGGACGTGGCGCTATGCGGCGTACAGTGCCGGGAGCTCCATGAGACCCGACGGCCGGAGAGATTCTCATCATAATCGCTGGATGGGAACCAGAGCCTCAGGCGGCGGTGGCCAGGGGTATGGGGCGCGCACTCTGCCCACATCGAGGGGATTACCAGATGTCAGCCATACAATGTGTCTGACGTGGCAGAACAGTGCATGGCGCCTGTCCCGTGATACGTCACTTCAATTGGTTCCTGAGAAAGCAAAGGGTGCCGGGCGCTGTCTAGAGCACTCCGGAGCACCATCACCCCAGTATCCAGAGCACTCCGGAGCACCATCACCACAGTATCCAGAGCACTCCGGAGCACCATCACCCCAGTATCCAGAGCACTCCGGAGCACCATCACCCCAGTATCCAGAGCACTCCGGAGCACCATCACCCCAGTATCCAGAGCACTCCGGAGCACCATCACCCCAGTATCCAGAGCACTCCGGAGCACCATCACCCCAGTATCCAGAGCACTCCGGAGCACCATCACCCCAGTATCCAGAGCACTCCGGAGCACCATCACCCCAGTATCCAGAGCACTCCGGAGCACCATCACCCCAGTATCCAGAGCACTCCGGAGCACCATCACCCCAGTATCCAGAGCACTCCGGAGCACCATCACCCCAGTATCCAGAGCACTCCGGAGCACCATCACCACAGTATCCAGAGCACTCCGGAGCACCATCACCACAGTATCCAGAGCACTCCGGAGCACCATCACCCCAGTATCCAGAGCACTCCGGAGCACCATCACCCCAGTAGCCAGAGCACCATCACCCCAGTAGCCAGAGCACTCCGGAGCACCATCACCCCACTATGCAGAGCACTCCGGAGCACCATCACCCCAGTATCCAGAGCACTCCGGAGCACCATCACCCCAGTATCTAGAGCACTCCAGAGCACCTGCCCCCCAGTATCCAGAGCACTCCGGAGCACCATCACCCCAGTACCCAGAGCACTCCGGAGCACCATCACCCCAGTATCCAGAGCACTCCGGAGCACCATCACCCCAGTATCCAGAGCACTCCGGAGCACCATCACCCCACTATGCAGAGCACTCCGGAGCACCATCACCCCAGTAGCCAGAGCACTCCGGAGCACCATCACCCCACTATGCAGAGCACTCCGGAGCACCATCACCCCAGTATCCAGAGCACTCCGGAGCACCATCACCCCAGTATCCAGAGCACACCGGAGCACCATCACCCCAGTATCTAGAGCACTCCAGAGCACCTGCCCCCCAGTATCCAGAGCACTCCAGAGCACCATCACCCCAGTACCCAGAGCACTCCGGAGCACCATCACCCCAGTATCCAGAGCACTCCGGAGCACCATCACCCCAGTATCCAGAGCACTCCGGAGCACCATCACCCCACTATGCAGAGCACTCCGGAGCACCATCACCCCAGTATCCAGAGCACTCCGGAGCACCATCACCCCAGTATCCAGAGCACTCCAGAGCACCTGCCCCCCAGTATCCAGGGCACTCCAGAGCACCATCATCAACCCCCCCCCTTAGTATCCAAGGCACTCCGGAGTAACATGCCCCCCGCCCCCAGTATTCAAGGAATTCCTTAGCACCATTGCCCCTTTCCCCGCATCCAAGGCATTCTGG